>NW_005842054.1:1407471-1457542 GCF_000455745.1 Alligator sinensis
AAAGCGACCAAAACGCTGGCTTGCATCCATAGATGCTTCTCAAGCAAATCCCGGGACGTCATTCTCCCCTTGTACTCGGGCTTAGTGAGGCCGCAGCTGGAGTACTGCGTCCAGTTTTGGGCTCCACAATTCAAAAAGGATGTGGAGAAGCTTGAGAGAGTCCAGAGAAGAGCCATGCGCATGATCAGAGGTCAGGGAAGCAGACCCTACGATGACAGGCTGAGAGCCCTGGGGCTCTTTAGCCTGAAAAAGCTTAGGCTCAGGAGTGATCTGATGGCCACCTACAAGTTTATCAGGGGTGACCACCAGCATCTGGGGGAACGTTTGTTCACCAGAGCACAGAGCGCCCCAAGGGATGACGACTAGGTCGAATGGTCATAAACTACTACAAGACCGTTTCAGGCTGGACATAAGGAAGAATTTCTTTACTGTCCGAGCCCCCAAGGTCTGGAACAGCCTGCCGCCAGAGGTGGTTCAAGCGCCTACATTGAACACCTTCAAGAGCAAACTGGATGCTTATCTTGCTGGGATCCTATGACCCCAGCTGACTTCCTGCCCTTTGGGCAGGGGGCTGGACTCGATGATCTTCCAAGGTCCCTTCCAGCCCTAATGTCTATAAAATCTATGAAATCTATAAGAGCAAGCACAGGTTTAAAAAAGATGTGATCCTGTGCATCTAAAACATCACTTTTAACTTTAAATGCTGTGCCTGACCTGACAGAGGAAATGGTGTTTTTCTGGGAGCAAGCACAGGTTTAAAAAAGATGTGATCCTGTGCATCTAAAACATCACTTTTAACTTTAAATGCTGTGCCTGACCTGACAGAGGAAATGGTGTTTTTCTGGGAGGACCTTGTTTTTTTTTAGCTAGGAGTAGAGTGTTACTGCAGGTCAGGCCTCTTTGGGATGAGGAGGTACACCTGACAACTATGCTCCATTTTCTGGATATATTGTGCTTGTGTGTGGCTATCTACTAATATGGTATACACAGTTATCCTGAAGCCAGGGTGCCATTGTTCACCACAGTCAACACCAACACCCCCCCACCAAACAAAGGCTCTGCTGTCCAAACTCTCAGTGCCCCTGAGTTACTTGTTGAAATGCAGATAAGAGTTAAAATGCAATGGTCATCAACTAGATGCAGCTAGACAGAGCTCCAGACAGCAAACCCTCTCCTGCTGCTTGGTGGTGGTGAGAAGCAGCTCTGCTCCATATGTTGAATCAACCTTGCTTGCGAGAATCCATACAGGATGAAGGAGGAGGACCAAATGGAGATTCAGGATGAAATGCATGAGTAATGGGAAGTGGAAAATGGAGAAGAATGGAGAGAAGACTCTAACACGGAGAATCTGGAGGACATGGGTGAGCAGGAGGAGGAGGAAGAGAAGGTGATAGTGCTGCTGATTACCCTACTGCTGGCTTTGGAATTATTACAAGACATGCAGGTGCAGCTAAGGATGGCAGCATATGCATCGATAGTGTTGCTCAATGCTTGCAATGAGGAGACGCCTGCATGTACAGGTGCCTCGCGAAAAGGGGACATAGATATGTGGCAGAGTGGGACAGCTGAGAGGCACATGAAGAAGTGGAAGCTGACAGGGCTCTGTGGATAAATCTCAGGAGCAGCAACCGCATGGTCTGGGCCTGTGATAGCAGCTCGGACCCACTACACCTGTAATTACACAGTTACAGGTATAGTGTAATTAATTCTTTTGCAGGACATAATTCTAGTTGCTGCACCTGAAACTCACTCTCTGGTCTCCTTTGTCATGATGTTACTTTTATCCTACTTTAAGTCCCTCCTCAAATTGACAACAACAAAGTTAGAAACAAACTAAATTAAAACAAAAATTGAAACAATTTCCCTCTTTCTGCCACTGCCTCTCATCTGATTATATATTAGCTAAACAAATTTGACTTCCACAAGCCTTTTAATGTAAGGCTTGTTGTCCAGTGCTCTGATCAGTCTTGTTCTTCTCTGACTCCTACCTTTTTAACATTCTGTTTCAGTCATGGATATTGGAACTAGACACACTCTTCTAATAGCTGCACTAGTGCCAATTATAGATAATATAACCTCTAAAATATTGTTCAAAATTCCCATATAAATAGTCTTCCAGACCACAGTATCATTGCACTGGGAACTCATGTTCAGCTTCTTATCCACTCTAACCTTCAAGCTGTGTTTGAGGTTTGTGTGTATGTATATGTGTGCATGTGTGTTGTTTCTTCCTTAAATAGTCTGCTACCCTATAGGTATAGGTTCCATTCTTTGTTTCCAGATCTTCAGCTTTTCAGGTAGCCATATTAAAATGCATATTGTTTGCTTGTGCCAGTTACCAAATGATCTGTATAACTTAGTTGGTTTTTTAAACCTCTTAAGTCATCTTAATGAGAGAATTTAATTTTGGGGGGAATCTAGCAAAACATTTGCAAGCAATTTCAATTATCATTCTAACTCCTTTTTTTTTTTTTTTGGTTGGTTGGTTGGTTTCTCTCAACTTTCTACTAACAGATTTGACTAATAGTTGTCTTCAGTTTTCTGAAACTGACCTTTTTAAAGTATCAGATATGCATATAACATCTTAACATTTGCCAAGGACTAACTGAGTCATGGTAGTTTGCATCTAAACTGCCATTAACTTTTAATTTTAGGTCATTTTCTCTTTAAGTCTCAAGATGAGAGGGGAGATTAGATTTACCCACATTGGATAAAACAATTCTTTAGGTAGAAAATTGTCATTTACAATGACAAAAATTATGAAGGTGTCTTTATGTATTGGTAAGATAAGATCACTGTGATATATCACTCAGATTAAAGAGCCCACATAGCTTTCTTTCTTGCATCTAATCTGGTTTTGCTATATTTTAATGCAGGTCTTGAAAAAATTGCCATAATGCAGATTAAAAATGACACTTTGATCATAAACCCTTCTTGATACTGCCCTGTCCTAAAGGATTCTTCAGCAAAGAAGTCAAACTGGAATTTCAAACTCTGCCATAGAATTGCTTTATGTCTTAAGCAAGTCATGTACTGCTCATGTAACTCCAGTTAATCACCTGAGACATGTGAATCAATAATGCTAAACAATCATTCTGAATATTGTGAAAAATCAGCATAAGTATTCTGAGACTGGTGGATTGAAGATAATGTAATTTAATCAGTCATTTTGAATTATTAGGATTTTGCTTAGGCCTTGTAATTCTGCTACACTTCAGTGGCACTGCCTGTCCTTAATTTTTCTGTAGAACTACAAAGAGTCGGTTCAAGGATGGGCAGATTGTTAATAAACCTGCATAGGATTGCACTGATAGTTTATTTACAGTATATTTTATAGTTCAACTCCAATCTGTCATTATGGACTTCGGGAACTGTATGGTGGTCAAAGTTAGAGCCGGGTTAATTTCACATCATATTTCCACCCTAGTTCTATTCTTTCTTTAAGGAAGGTCTAAACATTAGTTGCCTGTGGTGGTTTGGAATGATTTGGTCTAGTTCCTGTGGTACCCATGTGGAATTAGTGGAATTGATGAAGTCAGTGTGCAGTGATGCAAGGCAGAAGAGATCAAGATTAACTGAGCAAACTACTGTTCACTGCATTGCAGGTGACCCTGTGGAGATTGAGAAACAGAATTTTGTATTCTAGAGACACATTCCAAACTGGCTTTTATCGCATCCAAAAAAATGAGCACTCAGATGTCCTTCCCAGTACCGAAATACCCCTGACTACAAAGACAGACTGCGGCAGGAAAAAACCTTAAATCTCCTACCAGTAAGACTATGCATCACTTCCCTCTTAACAATTTACAAGTTGAAACAGTTTCAATTGTTAATCTTAAAGCATTGTGTGAACTGTACAATCACAACACTGGTGTGGGGGGAAGTAGTTTAATGTACGTTCTTCTGGGTGTGTCCAGATGAGCGCAGTCATGTGGAATGTGACACTGCAAACACATTTGCAGCACCACATACCGCACACTCCAGCATTCCCCGCACTGCAAGGGCATGCTGCCCAAGAGTGCACTGCTCCATTTTTTTCCCCTGGGTTTTTTTGACCCCTAGGGGTCAAAAAAGAAAAATAAACTGCTGGGGAAAAAAACCCAAAACTGAAGCAGCACATGCTCAGGCAGCATGTGCTGCTAAAAAGTGGAGCTGGGCCATTTGGATCCACGCTGTGGATGCTGACCAGGCTCCACCTGGTGGGATCACCATGGTGGGATCGCCATGGCTGCAGCCCCGAGAGGCCCCCAGGACCCCAGGTAGGGCTGCTGGGGCCAGCACAGTGCTGGCCCCAACCTCCCCTATTGCCCCCAGAGCAACTTGCTGCTCAGCAAAGTGTGTGTGGCTTGGGCATTCCCCGGGGACAAGTAGCTGCAGTGCAAGGTGTGCTGCTGCTACTTGTCCCTGAGGAACCAAACATCCATGCACATCTGGACGTGCCCTCTGTGTCTGTGTGTCAGTGAAAGGAAACTTGACTCATATTTATTGAACTAGGTTTGACAAAACTTGGGCAGGTGGGAACCAAACCTAGATATGGAAATAGGAGGGTAGTTCATATAAAACATAAATGAGGATCCCAGGCCCCTTCATTCATGTCCAGGAAGTCTCATTTGGAATGGATTTGGCCCCTTCATTTCTAGCAGGATTAACTAGATCTCTGAATTTCTTGATGTTGTTCTTTATTAAAAACAGACAAACTTGTTCAGTCATTATCACTATTGAAGCAGAGAAATGAACTAAATTCTAATGAACTGTTACATTCACAAACTTGTTTAACTCTTCCTTTAAAAACCCCAACACAGCTCTAGTCAAAGTGCCCCAAACCTGAAACTGAAGAAACCTCTACAGATGTTTTGTTCTCTCATACCACTAAGTTGCAGCTCAGGCTAAATGTTGGCACTATAAACATATTGGTGGACTCGCCTCTAGGACCTTGATCTTTTACTATATTAGATTCTTAATAAACATAGTATAAATATGTGCCAGAAGGGCGGGTGCTAATGGTGCACAAATGTGAGAAACCGTGTCATGTGCTTCCAGGGAAAAGAGGAACAGTACTAAAGATTTCTTCTGTATGTCAGAGAACACAGTGCTATTTAAGAAATGAGAGAGAAAAGGAAAAGACTCTGAAACCCAGAGATCCTGTGCCCACAGCACCCACACTTCCCTGAAGCAAAATTTATCTTTGAACTCTCCTTCTGGTGGTGTAGCTATGAACCTCTTCTCAAAACATGTTGGTGCCTTAAAGGCATAATATCCTCTGTAAGGTAAGTGCTGTTGTGGCTTGCAAACTTAGTTTAAGGAAATTCTAACATGAATAGTTCTGACACATGCTACGGCAAGGGTAGCCAGAAAACAAGAACCTAGTGAAAAGTGTTGAGATTTTGAAATCATTTTGAAGAATAAAAGTGAAGCCTTTAAAAGTCTTCTAGAGATCCCGTTCAACTCTACCCATCATCTAATGGGCAGGGCACTTGCCTGAGCTGCAAAAGATTAAAGTTTAAGTCCCTCTTTGGCTTGGGATGAGCAGGTCCTTTAGTCTGGGTCCTCTTATCCTAGGTTTTTTTTTCCTTCTTCCCTCCCCCCATCCTCCCCCCCCGGCCAGCCCTCCCCAGGACTTGAAACTTCCCACTGCACCCTTTTAAGTTTGAATTATAAACATTTTTTCTTGGAAAATGCTGAAGGTTAGCAGGAAATTCCCCACTAGTTTTGCACTGAAACCTAAGCAGATTCCCCACCAGGTTTGCACTGACTAAACTTAAGCAGTAGCCTTGTAGATCAGGAGTTAAGCCTTTTTCCTCCTTGAGTAGTTTCTTGGATTCTTATGTTAAGGGACAGAGCAGAAAAAAAATTCTTTCCTTTCTGTGGTAGGAAAGGTATGATATTTGTTGCCTAAGCTTTTTATCAGCAAAAGTCCTTTAATTCAAACCGTGATTAAGGGCCATACTGAACACTCAGTTTAAAGACCAACTTAGCTCATTGTAGTCTGATCTGTGCCTCCATGATGCTCTCCTAACAAGCAACAGATGTGTTCATAATGACAAGCAGGAGGCAATCTTGAGGTTAGTCTGAAATGTCCCCAAGGCATTGTCTATATTACAAAGTTCTACCAGCACATCTACGTGGGCTAAGAAGAGTGAAAGGAACATACCCCTTGCCCCTGGGCTTCGCAGCTTTTTCAGGCTGTGAGCCACACTGAATCAGTTTGGGTCAGATAAGGGCCAGTGCATGGAGGGTGGATACTAGGACCCAGCTACTGCCACTGTTTTTCCCTGTGGTAGCACAGGGAGGATATCAGTAGCTGGCATTATTTCACATTGCAGCAGGGGGCTTCAGCAGCACTTGCTTTTCCTTGCCACTGCAGCATAAGCAGCAGGGATGGATGCTTTTCATTTGCAGCTGTTGGGAAAAATAGTAATGGTGGCTGCATCCTGGTGCTGGCTTTCCCACCTCTGACCAGAATTGGGTCAATCCAGCTGCTGAAGCCCTGTGCATGGCCCAGATCAAGTGGCTCTGCAGACTGGATCTGTCCTGCAGACTGGATCTGTCCCACAGACTATAAGTTGCCAACCCCTCCTCTAGCCTAGGTAGATGTGCTTGGAAAACTCTGGTATCAGTGATCCTCTTTTGGCAGAAAAAGGTTTCTGGTGTCAAAAAATCTTTTGTCTAGAGCAAGGTGTGGCAGAAAGCTATCTCTGTCTCTCCCCAAACTCTGCTATCAGGTGGATGCCTAATCTGACAATTTGGTTACCATGGTCACTGCAGAGGGCAGACACCTCTGGCCCCATCGGCTTCAGGTAACCCTGAGCTGTAACCTGAGCTGGATACATTCCTGAGGGGGGGTGGAAACCTGCTCCCTCCACCTGTGTGACTGGTCTCACACACCTGGGTGGGAGCTTAAACTCCCTATTTTTCTAAGCAATGTCATTAAGACCAGGAGGGGGCTAGAGAACCTGCCAGTCTACCTGGCAACCAGCGATGCATTTCAAATTGGTTGGCTAGCAGCCAACAATTGTTGGCCTTCATTGGATCTGGTAAATGAGGTCATAAGGTCTATATAGGTTAAGGACTGCCCAGGAGGCAGGGCAGCAGCCATGATGAGAACTCTCAGAGAAGCTGGACTATCTAATACTTGCTCTCTCTCTTGACACTCGTGGTCAATGAACTGCCTGCCTCCAGAGGGAATCTCCACTTCTCTCTGGATGATACTTGTGAGTAAGCTACTTGAGATTTAAATAGATATATAGCTTGAAGTAATGCAGATGTGTAATCAAAGGCTATCATGCTACTGTTTGCTCTGAGGTATTTATCTGATGTTGCTCTGCCCTGTACCCTATTCCAAACCTACTCCTTGTAACCACTAAAGTTCTCTTTGGACCTAGCATGGGGGACTTATTGGGAGAGGGCCTAGGTTATGCCTTGGGGTCCCCTTGGTTCGGCTGACTAAAGGAGACCACTGTTTGTGCTTCAGACTGAGGGAAGCACCCCAAGTTCTTGCAGTGGGTCAAGTACCTTCAACGACTACTCAGCCTGTGTTTCCCAGGGGTTGCAGGGCCAAGATAAATCCAGACCCTGGGTTGTGGCACTGTTACCCCCCAGGCTTGCAGGTGTGCTCAGAAAGGGGGTTGACCAGATGTGAGGTGCCCCAGGGAGGCACTTAGAGCCTGGAAGGTGGTCAAGCGCAGTGAGGTGGGTGGCTCAATGCAGGAGCATCCCCTACTGGCCCCACCACACAAGGTACTCTGCCATCTTAGTTAAAGGAGTAGCTGCCTCATAGCATAGACTAAGCCTGAGCTTTGATTCTACTGTCCTCTTAGCCTCTTCTCTTGAATGAACTAGCAGGCTACTTCTTTCAGACTCCACCTCAGTACCTTCAAACTCTAAACTTTTAGTTTTAAAACTGATGAAACACTCAAAAGATAATCAGACAGAGTTAATATTGATTCTTTAAAAATATGTATTGCATGTGATTCTTACATTTTTTGCTTGGAGCATAAGCATATTATAGAAATCTATGATTAGGTTAAATCAATCCAGTGAGAGTAGCATGAAGTAAAAATGACTTGCTATTTTAGAAGCAGGCTGACTGGTCAGGATTACCACCTACCTAGCTGTAATCTCTCCAGTGAGAAACACTTTTTTTGGTTCACTAGAAAGAAAGAAAAATGTATACATGGAGCCCATCCAAAACTATGTGTAGAGCATCATGATCTCTGTGCAGTACACAAACTAAGGAAATATCACTTAATTGTCATGTGTTGGGGCTATTTTAAGTTTATGTAGCTTTACCACATGGGAACAGAAGAGGCCTACCATGAAGATCTTCTACTGCATCTGCTCTCCAGATTTCTTTGTTCTGTTCAAGTAGTGAATAGGGAGCAAAGATTAGCCAATCTTTTGTAACCTACCGATACCTAACTAGAATAACCTACAGTGGATAAATAAAATGTGTGTGTATTATTAATTAAAAAATCTCTCCCTCCACCAAATGGCTCTATATGTGTACAATCTCTTCTCCTAGAATCCCAATCTCTCTTTAGGCATACATTCCCTGTCTCTTCTACATAATAAACTTCAGTTTACATATAAGCAAAATTGTGAAAACACATATGGGGAAAACAGATTAAATATATTTTTTCATTTGAATAAGTTTCATAGATAAAATTAGAGGATTATGTAAATTGAATTCCAAATTCAAAGTTGATTTTTTTATGTGTGTACAGGTTCAGAGTTCCCTTCAGGTTTCACCATTGTGGTGCACCAAGAATTGCTTAACTAGAAAGGCCAGGCTCTGGTCTGGTTAACTCTTGCCAAGCATTCGCAGTAATGCCAATTCTCATGAAAAAATCATGAGATTCCTGATTTCCAAGTCAACTCCTGATTTCACACTCTGACTCCTGATAGAGAGAACAAATCTTGGGATGTTTTCTTCTGGCATGTGTAGAGAGCACCAAGCTGGTACATCTGTGGAGGGGGAGAGGGATGGGGTGGGAAGGGGCAGATCGAGGACCCCACAGTGAGGGGGAGAGTGGGGCAGGGGCTGGGGTGAATGGGTCCCCGGAGCTGCAGTCATACAACAGAGCCATAGGCCACTGTCTATCTGTGTATATGTGTCTGTGTGCATCTGTGTGTCTGCCCCTCACTCCTGACCCACAGTACCCTGCATCCTGCCAGGGTATGCAGGGACCCCCCTCCCTGGGCTCACAATAGGGCCATGAATATTCTTGTGAGACAGCCCCTGGAGATGCATAGGAAGACTGAGGAACATAATATTAGGAGCTGAGCAAAAAATCTTCTGTCCAGCCATCTTCCTGCTTTCTTTCCCTTGTATTTATTGCAGTAGGTTTCTTGTTAGAGTCAGAGAAGTTTTAAGCAGAAAAAAAATGCAATACAAACATCACCAACAACCAAAAAAAATGCAAATACTTTTCCTGAAGAAGAAACAGTAGCGGTGACTGAATTTTTCTTAGAAACCAACACAGTTGATTTTACCACCTATGCAATAAAAAGAACTAACAGAGAGAGTCAGTTTAACCCACTTTGTCTGTAGGATGCTTATATCAGAGTGGAAACTAAATCAAGGTCTTGATTACCTGCTTTCTTACAAACCGATAGGTTGCAAGTAGGGATAAGAAACCCCTTAATCTTAAGTAATAGCACAGTTATATACTTGATATAACTGCCATCTATAGGTTGCCTGTGGAGCTAATGGCTAGGAGAAGAGTTATTTGTCCAAGGGAGCAAGAGCCTGTTGGGTGACCCATCAGAAGTTGTAGTAGCTATGCAGAAAAATGGGGACATCATTGCTAGAAACTGGGCATATTTACATGTGAAATTAAAGCATATGAATAAACTGCACAGCAAATTCCTGTGCGAGTAAACTAATCTGGATGTCACCATCTACACATGCATTTAAGTGCAGTAATTTACTTCACCATCAGGTAATACTTGTGTCTATCAACAGTGCAATAAATTAGTTTAAACCAGCCTAATTGCCACACATGCGGAGAAAGTGATGCTTTACTGTGCAGCAAATTAGTCTACTGCGCAGTAAAGTGTACATATAGATGCACCCATTGAAATGAACAGTTGGGCAGGAGCTACATAGAATGCTATGGCTGAATAAGAATGGGGGCAGGGAAGCTGTAGTAAAGTAGCACTTCAAAATTTACATTAGGTCAGATACCATACTTGAACATATTTTGAAAGGATTGTTTAAACTTTATTACCTCCCTTTTCAAGTGTAAGGACACTTGACAAGCTTATACTTGCTTTCTGGAGAGCCTGAAACTGAACCCAGTTTCCTTGCTTCCTTAATAGCTAAACAGGTTTTAGGGTTTTCTGGCATCTGAAATAGCAACAATATTCTACATAATTATACAAAAACTACATCTTTACAGAAGTTGTCTGTTTTCCATTAGCAAGGTGTTGGATTTTTTGTTTGGTCATATGGGTGTTCTATAAGTTGAACAAATCTATAAAGTCCAGGTGGAAGTTCCAGGTGGTGTACTGCCCAGCGTGAAAGAAGGCTGGCTGTAAAATTCAGACTTGGATCCACATTTGGGCCAAGCGATTTTTAGTTCAGTCCTTCTGCTGATGCAGGCTCTTGTTACAACCTTGATTGCTAGACTTTCTGAGCATTTATTGCTTCCTTTACTCATACAGTCAAGGGACAGGCATTGTAAATGGTGTTTACTTCTTCATTTTTCATGTTCAATTGTTCATGAGTCTGTCAATCATTTCAAATGAGTTTTAGTAATTATTTTTAACATTCTCCTATAGGATATGTGTTCCAGAAAACAATTCTTTATTTCAGTACAAATGTCAGAGCCAAGAGAAAAAATAGCAGAGCTGGATTTTCACTCATATTGCTATACTGCAGCAGCTGGCTCTCAGAATACCACAGGGGCATTCATCTTACACTAGCTGCAGTAAATTTGTGATATGTAGGGAGAGAAACCAAAAATACAAGAAGATGAAAATAAGGCAATTGTGTGGCTTAAAAATGAGCATATCTGACAGCAGGTTGGATGGAGTCAATGAAAAGTGGGAAAGGGCTGGTACAGATCTACTGCACTGAATCTATGAAATGGGGTGGTTTTCTAATGGGGGGTTAATCAGAAATGATGCAGGTGAGGTTTTGCAAAGGTCTACACACATATGCAAGAAGAAAAAGCAATGAAAGATCTCTCTAATACCTGCCACATGTAAGGTCCAGCTGTGTAAAAACTAGTATATATCACTGCCCCTTGTGAACTCT
Organism: Alligator sinensis; assembly: GCF_000455745.1. NCBI lineage: Eukaryota > Metazoa > Chordata > Crocodylia > Alligatoridae > Alligator > Alligator sinensis. Next base: position 1,418,732 of record NW_005842054.1, read on the forward strand.
ATGCATTATAAAACCAAAGGTTGGGTTTATCTTCTTTTGTGCAGCTCATATAGTCCTTCATATATACTTACTGCTCAAAACAAGTGAAAAAAAAACAATCAGTTCATAATGACATGCTGATACTTTAGATACGCAAGGAATCTAGACCAAGCAGAGTAATAAATAAGCTTGTTTTACAGCATAAGGAAACAATACTATGATTAGAGTGAAAATGGGTTAGGTTAAGTTGTCCTTTAGTACTAGTAGGATTTATTCAGGCAAGAGTACATATGTGAATGTTGGAAAGATTTAGCCTTGAATTCTCCAGTGTATTAGGGCAGTTTTGCTCACTGTAGAGTACAAAGTTGCATTAAAGTTGGTTAATGTGGAGGCAAGGAAACTTCTCATCTTTCTCCAGCGTAAAAGGAAACTAGGTAGTGGGATGCCATAAAGGACACTTCCTCCAATGTAAAAGGCAATGAGATGCTATAGTGGACTCTCAACATCCCTGTATTATAGTCATTGTTATAACCATAGCCAAGAGGTATCTCTCTAGTCAAGAGATAGCCTCCAAGAAATAATGTTATAGCCAGGTATTTCACAGCTGCTGTAGTTTAGAGTAGCTCAGGCCTGCTATTAAGTGGGGGTGATGGGGAAAGATTTATTTCAGGATGGGGGAAGTGTTGAGATGGTTTAAACTCAGCTTTGCGAAGTCTCACTTAGACAATATCATGGCTTCCTTGACCACAGCTGAGGATAGGGCCTTTTGTGCTCACAGCATGTAATGAATTTAAGCAAGTACATTACCAGATGGGAGTGGGAAGGAGGCTGTGTGTATGTGTGTGAGCACAATGGAAAAAGCCTTATTAGCTCCAGGAGTTTCTGGAGTCATTCATCCAGCCAAGCTTTCAAGCCTCACATTTCAACAGATGTTGTGCTTATTTATAGATCAGTCACCACAGTTGATGTAATTCATCGGATAGAATCAGAAAGTAGGGTAAATTGTTGGCTCTGTCATTCATGGTTTAGAGGTTTTTTTTTCCACAATGTTAACCTGTTTAGTGCTTAAGGATCTGCAAAGTATGTCCAGAAAGCACCACCAGCCCCTGGGGACTAAGAAAATATACGTTTCATGACTCTGGGCATAATGCCGGCTGCCATGTCTTGCCAGTCTGCATTAGGAGTGGGAACATGATGGGGGGGGGGGGAAAGCTTGATGATGCCAGTGCATGCATGTTGCACAGGGGCAGAATATGCTTCTAGCAGTGACGTAAGAACATGGGTCTCAGCCCTCCTGCCCTCCTTGCTCTGAGTAAACTCCATGTTGCTTGCCAGTACTCCATGACTGTTCATTAGAGGTGTGTGCAAATCTGTTGGACCCAGCTGTGCCCTCCTGTTCAAGTCATATTATTGGCAGTGAATCTCAAGTGGGGTGATGTTCCTGTAGCAGCAGTAAGATGTGCCTCATAAGTAAAACATTTATTCATATAAAGCTTCCATACGTTGGCCTTCACCTAAAGCTTCTCTTATATCTCCAATATTGTCCTTTCATCTGCCTCATTCCCAGAGAAATGGGATGAGTTAAAAATGGAGCTGAGCTGCCTCAGATGCACCAGTATGTCTTCAAGTTAACAGGATAGCCAAAAATGGAATTTGGTTTAAAATTGCAGTGTGTCTGACTCTGGACTTTCGCACCTGTGGAACTCCATTGACATCAATGAGATTCTTACAGCTCAAGTCAGAACTGGGTCCCATGTTTGTCTCTGTCACACAGCACAAATCATACTCTTAGTGCTTAATTAATTCCTCTGAGCTTGTTGGTACTCTTTGACAGTCTTCACAAACAGAAGAATCAGAAACTAAGCTATTATTTTAGTGCTTGATGTGGTCAGTCCTGTTCTCAAAGCAGCTACAGCTACTCAAGACCTTTCACCAGTGCGAAATACACAGGGGTAAGAGAAGGAATAATCTGAAAGAAAGACAAAAATTGTTTCTGACTTAGAATACTGCTCCTTTTCAGCAGCACCCTTGAGGTGCCATGTTTCAATCTTTAAAATAAAAACTAATTAAACCATGAGATAAATACATTTCTTTTTTTTCCAAACTGCAATTAGCATTTTTTCAAAGCTTAGCTTTCTGATGAGAATGGCTGTTTTAACTGTTCTATTAACCAGTATTAACAGATATGACAAAACATTAATTTATGCTGATATGTAATCCTTTTCATCCAAAAACTATAAATGTAAGCCCCAGTCCCACTTCTTTGGATTCCCAAAGGCCTGCTCTGGTGGATTTTGATGCAGGATCAGAGCCTAAATACATGAAAGTACTAATACCAGTGTAGTCAGCTCTAGAGAGTATAAACCAAATCATGGTGCACACCAAAAGGTGAGATGAGGAAAAACTAAATGGCAACCAAGGGAAGCATTTCCGACCTTTTAGTAAACAAAAGCTTTCATGGAATTTCAGTGTCTGTACAGAATTTGTAGGATCTCTTCTTAAATTTTTCATGTGAAAGACCCTTCTATGGTAAACTTCAGGATACTCAATTATACTGCCCATGTGGTGTTATTCTGACATTAGACAATGTTGCTTAGAAAATAAACTCATGAAAATGTGTTGACACAAACCACTTTTATGCTTTATAATAGATGAGATTGGATTAACATGAGCCTGACACTAGAGTTCTTGCTGTACTAAATTACAGATGGATTCAGACTGAGTTTGGTTTAAGTTTAAATTAACCAATGGCTGTTGGAAGTGGTTGATTAATGCTCATCAGGAGCAGGTGCAATACAAAATTTTGTGACATAGAAATAATTTTGTTATTGTTTTCAAATCTATGAAAGTACCCAGTCCTCTCTTCTTTTTAGTTGCAAATACTTGCATTGACCCAATTGCTTTAGCAGCGCCAGAATCCCATTAGGCTCCTTGCAAAGAGAAGTGAGTCAGTTTTACTGTGCTGAGACAGTGTGTTGGCTCCTGGATACAAAGCAGTAAATATAAAGAGCTTTTTGCCATATATTCTTGTTTTCTGTTAACTTGTAAAACTTCCTTGGTGCTATATTTTCAAAGATATTTTTCCTGCATGATGAAGTCTTTGTTCATGATTCTTCTAGGGCACACTAGATTTAATGGGGATGGTGTAGTTTTATAGGATAAACTAATATAACCTCAAGATCTTGCTACTATACAAATTCCAATACTTGTGATAAATGGGGCATCAACCCATGTTAAAATCTATTCAAGTTTGTTGGTTTCTTTTGTTCACAGTAATAAGGTAAGAGTTTTCTTCTTTTTTTTCTCTGACCACCAGACCACACAATGGGATCCATCTTTTAACTCGTCATGACCATGAGAAACCTTGTTTTTTCAAGTGGAAGTGTCACCAAAGTCCATGGATGGATGGATACCTTCCTAGCTGAAGCATCATTAAGCATAGATCAATTCAAACACTTGGTAGGAAGTGGAACTTTTTTATTTTTTGACAGTTGTCATTGAGTTTCTATTGCACCATTATACAATATGACAAACAGCTCTGTCCTGTTCTTTTGGAAGTTAATGGGGATACTGTCAATCTTCTGTGGGAAAAGGATCATGCTGAAAATGTTCCTCCCCGCTTCAAATGTAAAATGATATATTGCAGACAGTGTGCCCTTGTTCTTGGCTGGCAATACCACATATGCAATCTGTCATAGCTTACTATAACTTGAAAAATCCTAATAAAGGAGTACTGCAGAGAGAGCATTTGGAAGTGACACGCTTCCTTTTTAAGTGTGTGACCAAAAGTTAGCTTTATTTGTTTTATTCCTCTTTAAGAAGCTATATTGTAGCAACATAAGCTCTAAAGGATTGGGTCTAATGGTTTCCTTCTGTAACTAACCATTTGAAAAAAAGAAACATTAAAATGTCAGTGTCAGATTTTTAAATGGCACTGTCTTTGTGTGCTGCATGGGCATGGAGACAGATAACATGCACCCACATACACACGCATGCTCACCCAGCCACTTGTCTTGTGTAATTAATTTGGATAGCTATGCAGGCAAAAAGTAGAGGCACCTTAAAAATGTAGTCCTCTTTCTTTTTTTTTTTTAAATGAACAAATAAACTGTTCTTTGTCTTTTTCTTTGAAAGAGAGTTTTGGGATGTATTTGAAAGCAGAGCCTATTTTTACCTTAACTCAGGCTTGTCCAACATATGGTCCAAGGGCCGCCATGTGGCCTGCCAAGCCATTTTCTGAGGCCCAAGGTGCTGCTATGGGAAATGAAAGTAAACACTGTACTTTCGTTTTTTTTGGGGGGGGGGGGGGGGGGGGGGAGCTCACTGGCCCACTGGGTGATAAAAAGCTCATGATCCAGCCACATTCAAAAAGGTTGGACACCCCTGCCCTAACCGAATACCTTAATTTTCTTACTATTTCTCAAAAGATATTCTGTGGCTGTTACATGCAGCCATTGGGAAGATGTCTTTCTCAGCCCCTGCTGCTGAAAGACATCTTTTCTGAAGTAAAGGTTTCTGAGAGCAGGTGTCCTGTGATAACATGAAGTTGCTCCATCTGTTTGGTGTCACACCCAGAGTCATGTGTCTTTGGTTGAATGGTGGTATATAATGGTAACACACAAGAAGTGGTGGCAACTAACAGCAGAAGGACTAAAAGTCTATGTTCTCTGTAGGAAACAGTCTCCTCACAAGATTTGACAAATCTCAAATAAAATTCCTCAGCTCTTTATGCTGCTTTGTGAAGTGATTTCATGCTTCTCCCCCACAATCTTCCCACTCCCTGCCTGCCATTCAGACACTTTTTTTTCCTTAAAAGGAAAAATGAGAAAGAACAAGGTCATTCTCACTTGAGATATTCAAACTGCAACCTCCAGTTCTGTAACCACCCATTCAACAGCTATTCTAGTGGATGATCTACTACAATGTATCGCTATGCTGCTGCAAGTATTGAAGATAAAATGCTCTCAAAATAATATTGCTAATATATAACAGGAATTCACTGTTAAACCATCCAATTACAGTCACTAAGAAAGCTGCTGCTTATCCATTGGCTCCATCTTGCTACAATGGATGTACTTGGGACCCTCTGTTGTCATATATGTTAGATATCTGTCCACTTCTGGGTCTGCCGGGGAGCACGCGGTGGGGGGGGTCAGACCCAGGAGGCACCAGTTGCCAAGCCAGGGGAGTGCGGGGGCAGGGGGGGGAGAGGGGGCAGTGCATTCCCCGGTGAACCTGGAAGTGGGCTGGAAGTGCTTCTGGGCCACTTCTGGGTCTGCTGCTGAGCATGCTGGGGAGCCCCCCATGTTCCTGTGGGATGCTCCATGTGCCCCTGAATTGCAGCATTCACAAGCCCCTGCTACCTAAAGGTATGTAGAAAAAATATTTAAAGTTGTCTCTATGTCTGAATCTTTCTGAATCCCTCCTGATTTGATTTGGAGGGTTATGATTTGATTCAGAGAAATTAAAGGGTCCTCTGATTCGATTCAGATTTGGAGATTCAATCGCCAAATCTCTGCCGAATTGAATCAGGGACTGAAGCTTCACACAGCCCTACTGCACAGCAGCGTGAGTTACTGTTTATTGACTTAGTACTTGGTTATCCAAGTACTAAAGTGAATGTGCTGTAACTACACATTAGACATGTGTATATATATAGATCTCTCTATATATATTATCTCTCTCTCTCTCTCTCTATATATATATATATATAGAGAGAGAGAGAGAGATATATCTATATCTATAGATATATATCTATATCTGTAGATATATAGATCTATCTATTCATTTTCTTCATCATATATATTTATGAAGAAACAAGTCCATAAAAGCAAACTTCAGAATATCAGAATTAAAACACATTTTATTTTTGTAGGGACTTTTCATCAGACCCTTTTTTTTCCCTGAAATGTGTTGACTTTGAATAACAACTTTCATTGAAAATTTTAGCCAAAATATTCTTATTTACTCCATTTACAAGTGGACATAAATTACTAATCTGAATAGTCACATTTAAATAAGAACACTAATCGTCACTCATGGAATTGTTCCAGAGTTATTAGTAATTAATAGTTTTTAAGACGGAGAATAGAATTTACATTTATTATAGGCAGCTGGTTGCACTGACTATTAATCTTGCTTTACACATCTCATTATGTGTGTGTTTTGTTTGGTTTGGTTCTTTTAACTTGTTATAAGTTGCCAAACACTAACCATTTGGAAAAGAATGCTACAAGCTGAATATTTGCTTCAAACTGATCATCTTTATTTAATGCCAATTATCTACTCTACCTGAGAACAAGGCTGGCAAGAAAAACCACATTGTTTCAAACATTAAGCAATCCTGGTGACTTTTCCTGAGACGTAATGATTGTATGGGTCTTCTTTTTTCCAGTGGTGATGTGATTACCAGGGATCCAGCTTTTCCATTCACCACTGTAAAATGTGGATTTTCACATTTTAAGGAGAAAAACCCAGATTTTCTCCTTTTAAAGGAAAAAGATGTGAGAAACAGTGGGTTTCCCCTTGCAGGTCGGCAGAGTTCCAGCCTGCAAGGGGCTGGGAGGAGCGGGAGGAGGGTGGTCAGGAAGGGGGTGCCATGTGCATACATACACACATGGTTGCCAGGCAGCTTCCAGAGCAGCTCCTGCAGGTAAGTCTAATGTGGGGGGGTGGGGGTTGGATTGAGGCCCCCATAGTAAGTGAGGGAGGCAAGGAGTCGGGCAGGACTGGGGCAGAGGCTGCTGCCCAGTGTAAACAGTGTGTGGGGCTTGGGGCTCACAGCTGGAATGCACAGCTGCAGGGGAGTATATGGAGCCGTGAGCGTCTTATTCAGGGGAGGAAGGAGGGCTGGCTCCCTGCTGCTGTGTGCCCCCCAAATTTGTATGCAGGGCAGGGGCAGGTGCAGGCTGCTTACTGTGGGCTTGGGCTCCACCCCGTGCTGCCCTCCTCCCAGGGCCTCTGCATCCCATCAGGCAGGACCCAGCACAGCAGGACAGAGCAGAGCAGGGCAGGGAAGCTTGATACCACTGCCATTGGGAGCCCTACACTGCCATAGTGAGGTGCCCCCTGACTGGCCGGCAGCGGCAGAAGTAGCAGCATGGAGGGCATCTTGCCCTGGTGGTGCAAGGCTCACACCAGTGGCACCCAGCCCCACTCTGCCCTACTATGCTGGGTCCTGGCCACTGGGCTGCGGAGGCCCTGGGGGAGGGCAGCAGGGTGTGGAGCCCTGAGCCCATAGCCTGCACCCACCCCATGCACAAATCTGGAGGGAACATACCTCCCATGCCCCCCTGGGAGTGCATGCAGTAAAGGGAATTGCCCCCTTCCCCACCCAAGTCCACAGCAGGCAACCCATACCCAACCCTCCATGGGCTCCACTGCAGCCATGCTGCTCATGGGGGAGCCAGGATTTGTGCTCTGCTCCTCCTCAGCAGCTGCTGTGTCCTACAGGCAGCAGCCGGGGATTGTGCGCTGCTGCAGGGGATGGGGCGGAGGACCCAAGTCCCTGGCCCCATAGCCCTAGCAGCTGGGGCCTCCTCCAGCAGAGCTGGGGGGCAGGAGGCTGTGGGTGGGGAGTGAGGGGCACCAGCCTGGGCTGAGGGGCTGTGGGTTGGGTGTGATGGGCAATGACATGGGTAGGGCAACAGCATATCGGGGCTGCTCAGTGCCACAAATCAATTGGGGGAGACAGCCCAAGCTGGACCTGCATCCTGGTGAGCGAAGGGGGCAGGGGGAGCTCTGATTTTCCAAGACAAAATAACCAAAATTAAACGCCAAAACATATAGGTATTTATAATTTATTTTATTATAGTGATTGAGGCACTGGTAGGCTTCTAAATTGCTTTAAAATAGTAAATATAACAATAACACATTGTATTTAGCTGATACCTATATATATAGTGGCAAGGGAAAAACATGGATTTGGGGGGTTTTAATCAGGGAATTTGTACTTTTATCAGAGAATTTGTGATTTTTAAACAGAGAAACCCCTGATGATTACTGGATAGAGCGGACTTATGTTAGACTAGTTAAGTATTGTGATGCTGATTAGAATTGTGCCTGTATTCTTTAAAATCTGCACTCTGCTCCACTGACTCCTTATTTAAGTAAAGACTATAGAATTTAGTCCAACATTTGGTCTTGTATGATGAATTCAAGAAGCAGGGTTGGAGAATCAGAATAATTCCTACAGCCTCCTTTCTGATATTAAATGTTAACCGTTCTCAAAAGAGATGCTCCAGTTTCTAACAGAAAAGGCTTATCTGCTCTGGTTAATTTTTGCCCTGATTCACTGACCACCTATTAACACGAGAGAGAAGAAAATATGTTTATGTTTAAGACTCAGAGCCTGAATGAACATTCATTTGAATGCTGGAATGAAATTGCTACGTAGCAGGAAACCAATATATTCATGCTGTCAAAATTAAATGTATTTGTGGCAATGGGGAGGTCATTAAAGAGATGTTAATTTTTTTTTAAACAAATGCAGAAGGACAAAAAGTTTCTGTATGAAATATTTGGACTACTTCACTTGTGTCATATTATTTTCTATACAGTACTACCTTTTTCAACCAATTGTTTTATTGGTGGAATGTAACAGGATATAGCTGAACTTAGTTCCAGTTTAAGCTTAAGGAAGGTTGTAGTGGCACAGGGTTATATCAGTGTTAAGTTCTTGTGGGCCTCTGTAAACAGGCCAACATAGAGCAAAATATGGGTGATGGTGGCTGCAGCTTTGGACAAATGATTCACTTCACTCCCACTATATTTCTCTCTGGTACTCCTATGGTATCTTACCTCTTTCCCACCTAACATATCAAATATGTGTGCCTGACTATCTTGTCTGTAATCACTTTTCTAACTACAAGACTGCAGTCCCTTCCCAGAGTCAGGAGATGGATCCAGGAAACTCAATCCCGTAACCATCTACTTATGTTGAACAAATTAGTTATGTAAACTACCAGCAATGTATGTGTCAAGCCCCCCTGCCCCAGACTTCATACAGAGAATGTTATTACTTTAGGTCACTTAACATGGCTCTCCAATGGTGATCTGAAGGTCCTTATTAGATGCCTCACTATTTTATTACTTCTGAATTTGCTCTTTGGATGCAATTTTCCCACCCTTGTCTAACTTACACTGTGGAAAGGAGGTATAAAAGAGTATGGTCTCCCCCTGCAAAACCAGTATATTTTGGAAGCTTAAATGTGTAAGCTGATTGCTACCAATAGGAAACTTTATGGAATACTGGCAGTCTCTTTTCTTAAAACACAGTGTTTCATCCAAACAAACAAACTGGGGTAAGGGGGAAGGTCTTTCCAGGGGCCCCAGTGAATTTTGAATCAGAGTTGTTGCCATTTTAAAACTACCACAAATGGAGGTATGATGCAGAGACGAAATGGCCAATGGATTTTTACAGACCTTGTCATCAGTTAACTTTAAAAGGGATGGCAAGGAGTGAAAGGATATACAAAGAAAATACTGTGTTTTAGTAATTGCTAGTGGTTTGCTATCATAGGACAGTAACACTTCCCATAACAGATTGTTTCTTAGATTTGCTGGTCACCAGCTTTGAGATGATCTGATAACCTACCTGAAGAACTTTAGTCATTGAATTCCCTGGCCTGGGATCCATCTTGACTTTTTTTGGCATGCATGCTATATGAATAAGTGAACAAGCATTATATTCATGTTAGTGTATCAGGAAGTCTCTCAGATCTGAACATCCAAAATCTTGTGTTCTTTACACCAGTGTTTTTTTTTTCTCACTTGAAGTCTAAATTAATTAAGAAACTGGATTGACAAAGAAACATTGCACTCCTTTGTGCTGTTTATTTTTAATATCAGTCGGGAAAAGAGAAAGTGCTTCATACTCCCTTAAGACAATTTAAAGAGCAAATTCTAAACTCTACTAGGGAAAAGGTCAGCTTACATATTGAGGTCTCCAATTTCCCATGTTGGACTGGTTTCAACAATGCATCTCAGTTGCAGTTTCACACAGGTGTAAATGAATTAACAATATCTACTGTAGATGTCAAGGGCGCTTCACTGGAGTGGGATCAGAACTGGGGCACTTGTCCTTGTGTGTTTTCTCTTTCAGCCTAACAACAGATATTGTAATCCATTCCAAACTCTTATAACCCTCAAAGCACTTTTATTGATAATTGTTCATGATTAATTCATGGGAACGAGGTGATGGTACCAAGATAGAATGGTATTTCATTGAAAAGTTAAAGCAGAAAAGCCCATGTGACTAATGTTCTTCCTAAAAATATAACACATTAATCTTAGGCTCTGGCAACATGTGTATTTGATCAAGGTTACGTACAGAAATGGATGCAAAACTTAAGGATGATGCAATTTTCCATGCAAGTAAATGTTCAGTCAGCATAGTATTCATTCAGTAACATTTAGAAAAGTGAAAATACTAAGAGATCCCCTTGCAGAGAAGTGAATTTGAAAGCAGAGAGAATCAAAGAAATAATAGGCTGTGGAAGCTTATTTAGCACTATTTTTGCTTCTGTAATGCAAAAATATAGGATAGCAGATTTTAGGGCTAATGCATGTAGAGTGTGTCTCTGGAAATAAATTGTATTTGATAGATTTATCACCATCTTTCAGTAGGTTTGCCCAAGATATGACCTAGACAGAGTTAAGGTAAGAGTGACTATAATAGACCATCCCAAGAGAAGTACTTTTTATTTTGTGCAATGATAGTCAACATTTTCTGATAAAGCAGTTACCTCTAATATCTCCAGATATGAAACTAAAGGACTGATAAACCATATGACAGTTACTAGATACATTTATGTGTGGATTCACTTCAGCCAGGTGATCAGCAACATTATCTCTCCCCACCCTCATTCTTCCCCACAGCACAATCACTGTCTCTTAGCCATAGCTAAGCTCACACTTTTATGCTAAAACTAGATCTGAGCTTTTCCTCTCTTTTGTGACTCTCCTATTTCCTAGGAGAAACCTATGGACCTTTCATTGGAAGAATGTCTGTATTACCATCCATGTTAGCAAAATCTTGTAAGGAGATAGTTTGTATGAGATGGCTGGCATCCTACCATCATCCTTACTATTTAAATATTGACTCCCATTATTTGCCTTTTGTTTTGTGTTTTACATCCAGGAATGTTTCTAGAAACATAATGTTAAATTGTTTTTAAGAAATAGAATTCTGGGGAATATTTTTAACATGAGCCTATTTCTAAGAATTGTGTTCATTCAGTCAAAGGAAACGTTGCATCATGTGTTCCTATGTGCTAATGAAAACCAAACCAGTTCCTGAGCTCAGATTCAGTGTACTGAACACGCAGTAAACCAATCAGGGGTAAATGACAGACCAAAATTAATTCACAGAAGTGACTTAAATGGGATATTTTGAGACCACTGGGGTCCACACATCCAGATCCAATTGCAGGATCTGGTGCTAATTTTAGATGTGGTACACCAGGTGTAGCTAACTAGCAGTGGGGAGAGGGCAGGATGCCTGATTCAAATCAGTTGAAGCCAGTGGATAAATTCCAGTTGCTGTGACCTTGGGGTCAGACTTGAATGAGCAAGAGTTACACTAATGTACTCAAGAAAAATGTAAACTTTCTGTGGATAATTTTTCAAGAGAAAATAATAAATTATGTTATCAGCTTTAGATGAAAGGAATATTTTTCATGCCTTAATTTTGTTAAAGAGCTATCTGTGCCTTGGAGCTAGTAATATTCCACTATCAAGTTTATGCTGTTTTGATAATCGGTATTAAAAGTCATTATTTAGACCCGGGTGAACAATCCTGCCCTGCAGATGAGGTCCAGCCATTGGAGCCATGTCGTCCAGCCCACGGGGTTTCCCAAGGTTTTGGAAGTTTGGCAGCAGGGGAGAGGTGGCAATGTTAATTGCTATTCCTCTGCTGTCAAATTTCCAGGCCTGTGCCAGCCCAGATAATGTGGCCCTGTGCACCCAATTGTACCAGTGAATAGACACTTTTCGTTACGTGGGGTCAAGGTCAGTGTATAGCCAGATCTGGACTTGTGGGGTTGCATCCACAGCTTGACCCTACATGCCAGCCTTGTGTGTGATCTGGCCTGCAGACTGGCCCTGTACCCTCATCAGGTCTGCAGAGCTGGAAGGTTGGGTACCACTGTTTTAGATCATTGTATAAGATGTCTTTAGCTAAGCAGTTTCCTTGTGACTAGGCCTTTTATGGCATCACATTCAGTTATAAACAAATTGCATGTGGAATTAGCGTTTTGTCTTTCTTGTGGAAATACATGCTAGGCAAATCCCTTAGAAACCTTATTTTCCAGGGCAAGTCCTATATATATTTAGGATGAACTTTATGTAAATGAAATGCTATTCATTTTCCTATATGAGCAGTAACAACTGTTCATGTTCATTTGCTATTAGGAAGGATCATAGTGAGATCTGAAATGTATCTAGTTAGGAACTGTATAATCTGTTCAATGAATGCACTGTTCTGTAATCTATTTATTTTGCAGATTATATGCATGAATGATATACCTAGGAAGGGGCAGGTTACTGTGTCTGTAATATTTAAATTGTGGAAAAATTCAATCTCTGAAAAAATCATTCACTTCCTATTGCAAAAGATTAGCAGGGTAGTTTAATTTTTAATGACTTTCTAAAATAATAATGGGTTGCACCACAGATATTATTACACACAATTATCTAAACTGAGACTACAATAAATAAATAAATTAATTCAATATATAAATAAATAAATAAAACAGCACTACTAGTATGGTGTACAAGATTAAGGATGCTTAAGTCAAAAGTAAAATACACCAAGGAGCATACATGATGCTGAAATCTTATGGGATGTCCTGAGCACAGAGGTAGTTATCCACATTAGTTTGTAGTTAGGCAGATGGTAGGACTGGGCCACCCTAGAGGCATGAGCTTTTGTTGGCAACAACCTCCTTAGTCAGAAGTAGGATGGAAAGCTCATGCCTCTCTGCACTAGTTAGTCTCTTTGACCCCTGTCATACGTTACATGTATCACACAATTAACCAATTAATCATGCAATAAATTTAGATCAGCCACATATCCAACGTAATTACGCCATAAAAATGTCTATCAAGCTATAAAAAGAGCTAACAAGCAACAAAGTTAGTGCTTGGATATGTTTACCAACTTTATAGCTCTTTATTTCTCTCCAACTTTCATTTGAATGTGTGGCAGGGTCCTATGGTGCCATAATGCCCTGTCTTCTCCCTGTTAGGCTGTCCTGTGGTTTACCTTAGCTGATGTTGGAAGAGTGCCTAGATTCATTGTGCCAGACCATTCCTAGGACTCTGCCCTAATGGCTTAGGGGGGACATCCTTGGATAAGTATCACAGTTTCTTTTAAGGGCTGTAACAAAACTCCTAGGCCAAGCAGCTGCTAAAGAAATGGGAAAGGGACCATTACCTTGTACTGGCTGGAATATTTTGAACTGACATCTCGTGCAGCTATGGAAGAGTGCTCCTGGCAGCTTATTCCCCTTAATTTTCACATCCAAAGCCAGGCATACTGTTGCCTTAAATAAGGAAAGTAATTAGCCAGCAGACTGCACTTCCATAATACTCGTGTGACCCTTGATGTGTTTGAGACATGGGAAATTTATTCAAGGTAGTTGTCCAGAATTAGATCACATCATTATAAATGGATTGCAAAGCTAGTTTCCCAGCAATGTCAGCTTTGTACAAGTGACTGTGATTTGGGGATGTAATGAACTGATGATCTGAAGATGAAGTTTCCCAGCTGTCAGGAACCATTTCATCCATCTGCATGTGCAACAACAATTATGCAGAATGGATTATGATATGTAGGACTTGTTTTGTTTTTATTTGTGGAAGAGTTGAGGAATGGTATTATTTTTGTTTGTGCTAAACCACCAGTAGTCCCCAGGGCAGCCCCTTTGAGAACTTGTTGTGCTATGTAGCAGGAGTCTTTAAAAAAAAGTGCTTTGTGAAGTCAATACTAGTTACAGTATTCCAGGAAAGGATTTAATGGAAAATAGTTCTCCAGAATATGCAGTAAGATTAGTTCTGTGGATAAGTGTGTGTGTATAAAACCATATATATATATATATATATAACTTATGTACTAACATAGTTTATATATAATGGATTGCATTTACTCATGCAAAACCAAACCTGGGAAATTGGTGCATAACCAGAAGATCTGTTCTATTCTCACAAGGTGTCTTCTAAAACTGTCCTGATAGAAGTAATCTTCCCACACCTCCAGCAGGTCTTCCAATGGCTATTCTAGATTCTGTACCACATTCTATAGTACATAATGGGTGCATCAGATGCTTTACTGTGAAGTAATGTAGTTTACTGCTCAGTAAGCATGTGCCTCTACATGTACACATGCTAACTACACAGTAAACCTCACTAATCACAAGTACATTTTCTATGTGCAAATGCATGTAGCAAATTTACTTGTGATTACTAACTGCACAGTAGCACAAGTGTAGATGCTTAACCCAGAGCAAATCTGCTTCTGGTCAGCCAGTCACCAGAGGGCAGGAGATTGTTCCCTGCCCCCGGGAGCTGCCTGCTGCTAGGGCATGTTCCACCTCCAAAGCCTAGGTGGAGACTATGTTCCCCTGCCCCAGCAGCAGGGAGCTCCAAGCCCCACTAGTCTGAGGTCATGATTGGGGAGTGGGGATCTCCCAGCTTTGCCATCATGATTGGGGAGCAGAGGGTTGGGAGATAAGGATCTCCCAGCTCTTGCCCTACAACTGCAGAGCTGGCGATGGGAGCTTCCTGCTGGCAGATGTGAAGGAGCCTGTTCCCTACTCAGCTCCACAATTACGGAGATGAGCTGGGAACAAGTTTTCCAGCCTGTTTCTCACTCAGCTCTGCAATCACAGAGCAGGGGCTGGAAACTGAGATTGGGTGATCAAGGCATGGGGCTTAGAAAGAGCTGTAGGGGTGGGGCAGATCCCAGCCCCCTGCTCCGATTCACTGGTGGGGCAGCTAGTAGCAAGCCCCTGGCTGGGCAGGGTCTTGCTATTACCTGCACCACTGGAGAATCAGGGCAAGGGGCTGGGACCTGCTGCTCCCCTGTATCTCTTTCCAAGTCCCCTGCTCCAATCAGGGGGCTGGGAGCTCCCTGCTGCTGGGGCAGGGGGACATTATTCCTGCCCCAGTAGCAGACAGCCCTCTGGGGCCAGGAAGCAATGTCCCAGCCCTGGCCAGCTACTTCTGGCCTGGTGCTCCCTGCCAGCCCCTGGGCTAGCACACAGGGGGAGCCTAGAGCTCCCCCTGGTGGCAGCAGGGGCCCCCAGGAACTGAGAGTAGTTTGCTACTGTAACCTGGGGACACCCATGGGTATGCCCTATTCTCAATTGAATGGGATGGGTAGGCAGGAGGGGGTGCTGTGAGAGGGATGCCAGAATTTCAAACAGATCCCTCTTTCCTCTATTGAGTTAGCCCAAGCCCAAAGTTCTTAACTATATACAGTTTATTAAGTTATAATATACATAAACATTAAACTAAATATCAAATACATATATTTACACAGTGAACACTAACCAGTAATCAAGGTCAAACCCTAAATAATGCTATTTACAGCATCACAATACAACATTTCAATTACAAAATATAAGGCACAAACATGAACAATCTTAATAACATCTATCGCTTAATATAGTCCTTGACACATGGCAAGAGATAGTCCTCCTTCCAATAGGGTCCCTTGGGGGGTATCCAGGAAGCACCAGCGGTTCCTCCCCTTAGGGTCTTGACTAGGTGCGGGGGCTGCTCACCCAGCCCCTTCTCTGGGTTTGCCCACCCCAAATGTCTTTCCACTGTGGCACCCAAGGGCCCAATGACTCGCGCTCCCTCAGTTGGTGATGGTCAGGGTGCAACTCAATGGGGTCTCCTCTGCTGGAGCACCTCTCCAGGCCTCTCCCGTGCCGCTGGGTTCCTCCCCACCCTGTGCCTTGCTCTGAGCACCAAAGGCTCAGATCCTCTCAGCTGCTGGCTCCTGGGTGCTGGGCCTCACACCACAGCACTACCATTTCCCTGTGCCCTGGCTCAGCACCGAGGGCTCTCTTAGCACAGGCTGGGCCCTTCAGGCTCTGGACAGCTGTCCTCATGCTGGGTGGTTAACTCAAGCAGCCTCTGCTGCTCCCTGGCTCCCAAGGCTTGGGCCCGTGTGCCACCCTGCGCACCATGGGACTTGGCCGCTTGCTGGGAAATGGGGACTGAGCTGCCTCACTGCAGCCCTAAGGCCTTTGCCCCATGTGCTGCCCCATGCACTGTGTGGCCTGCTGGCCCTGCTGTGGTTGCAGGCTCAAGCCGCCGCTTGAGCCTCCCAAAGCCTGGGCTCCATGCACTGAACCGCACACCATGATGGGCCTGAGCAGTCTCGCACTGCTCCCAGGGCCAGATCTCCATACACCATCCCTGTGCGCCATCAACAGCCTGAGCAGTCTCGCACCGCTCCCAAGGCTGCTCCCTCAGTAGCAGTTTCAGGAACCTTGGGCCTATTGTCCACTGAGGGAGAACTCACCAGCTTTTCTTGGCTCCACTTGTCTTGAGTCCCTTGCCACATCTGCCCCTTGTGCTGGGCACACAGCTCCTTTTATACACTCCAGGGCTCTGCCCCTGAAGTCTTCTAGACCTGACAGTTTACACTCTTCAATCAGGTCCAGGGGAGCTCTTCTCCCACCCCCCACTCAGAAAAGGGGCATGACTTTATTTCTCTTGCTGCCTCCTGGTTGGTGGATGGGCTCCACCAATGAAAACAGCAGGATCTCAAGCCTGGGACTCAACCCAAGCTCTGAAAGGTGAGCCTGCTGTACTACCATTAGCAGCAAATCTACTTCTGCTTCCCTTCTGTGTGGGCCGCGAGTGGTCCGAGGCTTTTGGGGGCGCGTGGCGGGCTGTGGCCAGCAGCCCTGGCATGTGGGTTGGGGAATTCGGCACGGCGGACTAGAATTAGGCACGGACGCGTAGCGGTTGATTAAAGATTATTTTACTCACACCGTATATGGGCGCGGTGCAGGCAGGAAAACTTGCTTGCATTGCCGGTACAGACAGAAAAAAAGAAGAGGTTACAGATAGAAAAGAAGAAGAGCGGACAAGAGTTCTAACCGCGAACTCTGGTCCAAGGCCGGCTGAGAGCTCTAGAACCGCGAGCCCGTCGAATCAACTGGATGAAATAACCCGAGAAGAGCTCTGAATACCACGATGAGAGTCCGAAAGGTGACTCTCCACTAGTGCGCAGGGAAGGGTACGTCGAGGGATCAGGCGGCGACAGGGAGAGGCTAGAGGTTGATCAGGCCCCTATATCCTTCTTAAGGCACACGCTGGGTTCGTTAAGCTCCACTGCACGCTTAGAGTTCTTCACGAGATGTGAAGTCCTCCTTCTCCTCCTCCAACTTGGGCGGAAACCGCTCAAGCCTCTTATACGGCTAGCAAGCCAATCACTAACTGCCAATTGGGAATAACTGAGAAACAGCCAATAGTGGGAAACAAATTTACATACGGGTGGCAGGAACTCCTTTGCACTGGGATTTTCTGTATACAACTGAGAATTGCACCATGCAAAGAAAGCTCCATGTGGTGGGAAATAATTCTGCAGTGCCAAAGCGCGCACACAATCATACCCTTTGGGTCATGACACCTTCATGTGTAGACACCTGTCTAGGAGCATTTACTTGTGAGCATAGGCGGAGGAAAAATATATGATTTGGAGGTGCTGAGCAGGTAAGTCTGTTGTGGGGAAGGGATGGGGGGGCAGATCAAGGCCCCCATGGTGAGGGAGGGTGTGGATCAAAGACAGGGCAGGGGCTGGGGTGAATGGAGCCCTGGGGCCGGGGCAGGTTGTGGGATGCTTGGAGCCCAGGTGGCTCATCCAGGGGTGCGGGGGGAGAGGAGCCAGTCCTGCCACTGTGTGCACCCCCAGGTCAGGCACAGGGGGCATTTGTCCCCTGATCTGTGTGTGGGGTGGAGGCAGCTGCTGCTGCACGCTGGGCTCTGCCCCTGCTGCTGGTGCCCCGGCAGCCAGATGATGCCACGTGCCTCCTGCATGCTAACTGCGCTGCCTGCCAGGTAGTGGGAGGGCTCCAAGCTGGAGCCTGGGCTCTGCACATCCCACACCCTGCCCTAGGTCCCCATTCTCTCCCCCCTCTCCCCATGAGGGCCTCGATCTGCCCCCTCCCCCCACTCCCCTTCCCACATATTTACTTGCTGTGTGCAGGATAGCCCAGACCGGGCTGAGTTCCCAGACACTTACATGTTCCAGTTGCTCATCTGTGTGTGTGCCCCTCCCCTCCCATGCTGCAGCTGCCTGGAGCCCATGTCTGGGTTGCCTGCATTTGAGGGGCCAAACCCCATTAGCTCTGGCCTGCTGCTGCCTATGCTCATGAGTAAACTGCTTCCAGATCTAATGCATGTGTATACACACCCAATATCACTGTCTCTAACCCTGGCTTGTGTGACTGCAAAATTGACCTTTTTTATCCATGATTATCAGTTCTATGTATGGGATATGCATCTCTGGATAGACTTCCTAGATTCTACTCACTTGTCCTACTGCTGTGTGTGTGCATGAGAGCAGGGGAAGCAGAATTTTCCCCATAAGTACTATGCAGTCATAAACAGACAAGGTTCCTTGGGTGAATTTGATATCTTTTATTAGACCAACCCAAATGGTTGGAGAATAGTTATTAAGCAAGCTTTCGGGTTCAAAAACCCTTTGTCAAAACCCTTTGTGCACCATTACTGCTGCACAAGATTAGTCCCGCCCCTGAAAACTATTTGTGATTTTTTTTTTTAAGTTTTCATGTGAAACGAATTCACACTTTAACTACATTGCAATATACTGATATGAGGTTTGTGCTCTATCTCCAAAGTACCCAAACAAAATAAAAGAAAGAACAATGATCAGCTTCATAAAACTCTAGATCTTCAAAGGGAAAAGACTAAGAGAGATGGGGAAAAACACAGATGTCTTAGAGCACATGGCGATTAGTTTGTGAGATCAAAACTAATGCTTCACTGAGAGCTCCACCTCACCTGGAGACAGAGGGATGAACACATTTTTAAACAGAGAAAAGATGAGTAAGAATTACAATAAGAGTATTGATTAAAACAAGCTTTCAGTGGCTAATCAATGTTTCCAAAGGCAGAGCTGTATTAAAGATCATGGTGATTGTAGGAGAAGGGCAAAGTAATAGTAGAAGTGGCTTTTGTATCTAAACATAGTTGAACCTTCTTTCTCCCTTGTCAATTATTTGATTCAAATTCTTGTTCCCTTTATATTCCTTCTTTGCTCTCTTGCTTTCCTCCTCCTTTTTTACTTTTCCATCTTTCTCTGTTGCCTTCATCCCCAGTTTACTTCCTCTGGACACTTTTATTCCCTCTTCTTTTTCTTCCTTACAGAAACTTTTAACTTCAATTCTGTCAGCTTCTGGCTTTCTTTCTGTCTGCTAAAACAAACCACAGTTAAGGCTGAGGCATTGGCATGTTGTCTCCAATGAAGTAAATGAAGAGACAAGAATTCATACCTCTCGGCAGCTGTTTCAGACTGCCTGCAGATTCAGGAAGGCATCACTGCCTTGACTTGCTTGGTTCATATTTACTTGGTTTGTCTTTTGCAACCAGAGGAACTAGTAACTTAAACAAAATAAATTAGAATCCCTCCTCAAAGCCTATAACGTACATAATATAGGTACACCATGCAGTCATATATGCAGAAAGTTGGCCAAACCCAGTGTTTTGCAAGGTTTTGTTTGTCATACTTCCATAGAGTTGTATTAGGATTGCATAAAAAAAAAACCCAATCATCTGTCAGTAGGTGGGTTTTTTACCCATTACAGCTGTGTTTGTTTTATTGTGGCCATGGCAAAATTTGCCCTTCACTTTACAACCTTTGTCACTAAAGTGAGGTGTCAGAATGTTTATGTTTTATGCCATATAAAGAAGAAAGCAATAACTCTATATACTTGTGGTTGTTTCCTTGTTCTGCAGTTTAGTCCATGCTGTGCCCTAACATGAAAACAATGTATTAAATACATATACATTCTGTGTGAGCAGACTATCATTAGTTAGGCTTTGATCCTACCACTTGACCTGTTAATATAGATCACTGGACCTAGAGCACCCTAAAGCCTTGGGGGTTCCATAGTAGAGCCTATGCTTCTGTACCTAGATTGAAAATAAGATCCCAGAAAGGTCTTCCAAAGGCTGATGGAATTAATTTGGGCTTTCCAAGGTCAGTATGTTTCCACAAAAAACATATAACCTTCAGAGCCAGGCATTTCAAATTTGGATGATGGAAGTTACACACCTAAGCAGCTTGGGTTTTAAAGATGCTGAGTAACCACAATGCCTATGGAAGTCAATGAGAGAAATGGTTGCTTAACGCTTCCAAAAATAATGACTCTTATGTAGATGTATAAATTTAGGGCAAATCCTAGAAGATTTTGTCTATTTATTATTATATATGATATGTATTATGGTAGTGTCTGGATGCCTCTATTATATGAAGGGACCATTGTATTAGACTTGCCCATCAAGATCTGAAACCAGGAAATTTCACATTAGCAAGTCTGGTGGATACATATTTTGACTCATATAACATCCTAAAAAGGTAGCCTGAAGGAGGAATTTTGAAGTCCACAGAATAGGAACTGGAAATTGAGGAAAGGAAATAAAAACAGAGAGAACAAAGGAAACAAGAGACTGACAAAGTCAGGGAAATGGGAGTGCATCAGAGAAAAATAGGGCAGTAAAAACATTATTGGATAATTTCAGGAAGGCTATTCATAGAGGCTAGCATTGGAAGGGACCTCAACAGATCATTGAGTCCAACCCCCTGCATAGGCAGGGAAGAGTGCTGGGGGCAGATGACCCCAGCCAGATGCCTATCCAGCCCTCTCTTAAAGACCCCCAACATAGGGGAGAGCACCACCTCTATTGGAAGACCATTCTAAATTTTGACCATCCTTACCATGAAGAAGTTTTTCCTGATGTCTAGCCTAAATCTGCTCTCTGTCAGTTTGTGACCATTGTTCTTTGTTACCCCGAGAGGCACCCTGGTGAACAGAGCATCTCCGATCCTTTGCTGTGTCTCCCTAATGAACTTGTAGGTGGCCACAGATCACCTCTCAGTCTTCTCTTGTGGAGGCTGAAGAGGTCCAGATTCCTCAGTCTCTCCTCAGATGGCTTGTCCTGTAAGCCCCTGATCATACAAATGACCCTCCTTTGGACCCACTGGAGTCTATCAACATCCTTCTTGAAGTACGGTGCCCAAATTGGATGCAGTACTCCAACTTTAGTGTGACCAGTGCTGCATAGAGGGGAAGTATCACCTCCTTGGATCTATTTGTCATGCATCTGCTGATGCATGATAAAGTGCGGTTAGCTTTGCTGCGGATTTCATCACGCTGATGACTCACGTTTATCTTGGAGTCCACTATGACTCTGAGATCCCTTTCCACTTCTGTGCTGCTGAGAGGGTCAGTTCCCAGCCAGTAGGTGTTCTGGATCTTTTTGCACCCTAGGTGCAGCACTTTGTACTTGTCCTTGTTGTCCTGCATCCTATTGTGTACTGC
Organism: Alligator sinensis; assembly: GCF_000455745.1. Lineage (NCBI taxonomy): Eukaryota > Metazoa > Chordata > Crocodylia > Alligatoridae > Alligator > Alligator sinensis. Next base: position 1,440,295 of record NW_005842054.1, read on the forward strand.
CCACTTTTCTAACCTATTCAGGTCTGCCTGCAATCATTCCCTACCCTCTGGAGTGTGCAGTTCACCCCACAATTGAGTATCATCCGCAAACTTAGACAGAGTACACTTCACACTCACATCCAAGTCATTGATGAAGATATTGAAGAGTACAGGTCCAAGGACCGAACCCTGAGGGACCCCACTACCCACATCCTTCCAGGTCAATACCGACCTGTCTACTACCACTCTTTATTGATGTTAAATATATCTCTTTTTGTTTCTGAGTGTCTGCTAAGCTACTCTGAGGCTTCCAAAGATTTCACACAGCAGTGTGGTTTGTGGTGGGGATAGAGGTAGGGACTGCCTTTGTACTTTCATTCACATAGTTGGAACCAGGATAAATTTAGCAGTGATGACATTACTTCAACAAGGGTTGATCCTGAAACATTTTTCCTGCAGCTTCCTTTGGGCTATAAAACAGCATGTGTTAGAAAGGCAAAACAGTTTGCTGTGGTTAACTTTTCAGATAGATGTCAAACAAGTTCATTCAAGATAAGGCTTGAAAAAATTCGTTTTCCCCCCCTATACCTCAGGGTTGTTCAAAGATAATATTATGAAACACAAATGTTTTATTGGTTCAATAAATGACATAAGAACATTTTTATATGTGAATCATAGTTTATAATACAAACCCTAAATATTATATAACTAAAATTCACTGCAAATGCAATCTAAATAAAATATCTAAAATACAAAATATTTCCTGTAATAAGCAGAATTCTTTAGCAATCTCTTAGTGTGAAACCTTCAGTGCTTTTGGATTAGTTGCTTGTCATCCAGATTAAGTTTAGAGACATGTACGTCAGCCAGAATGCATTTAATGATTGCTGAATCAACTAAAGAAATCAATTTATATCACTAATGTGTTTATAAGAAGACCAAGGAAATGGAAACTGGCATGCCTTCTGCCCATCACTTAGGAAGGAGAGTAGAGGCCAGCTTCTCTATTTGCACCGGCTCTTCTGCAGTCATTTACACCACCATAAAGTGCACATAAAATGCTACTAGATGAGAACAGCAGCATTTTATATGCAAAGAACTAGGGCCTCGGAAAGGAAAGATGTGGAAAAGGCAACATTTAGGAATGAAAATTTTCGTGTCAGAAGGAGAGTAAAAAGCAATTCAAGGATCAAAGAAGAAGCATTAACAAAAAATGTGCCAAAAGGCAGGTCAACAATTTTGTTCTTAAATTAAAACACAGGAATATTTTGTAGACTGCAGTTAAAATAGGTATTGGTTAACGGCTTATTTGTTACATAAAGAGAAGGCACAATGTGTGTCTTGGTGTGATTACATAGATTTCCAGAATTATGCCAGATTTTCAGCTGGCACATAATAGTATCTCCTGTGATTTTAGCAGAGCTTGGGTATCTGACATACTTAAACACTGGGATCCAATGGGTAAAACTGATGCCAATATATGGGTCCATCCTATGCATATACATTAAGTAGAGCTTTCATTGAAGTCAGTGAGATGTTTTTTTAAAATCTCATAGGTGCAATGTTAGGCCCCAATGTGGATTCATAAATGTTAGGGTCGGAAGGGACCTCCATAGATCATCAAGTCCGACCCCCTCCATAGGCAGGAAAGAGGGCTGGAGTTAATGAGCAGTTTATAACATGCATGTTTTTGCAATTCTTTATTCTTGGGGGGGGGGGAAACGGGACAGGGGAAGAGGGGAGGAGAACCCACAATATGTAAATCTGCACTATTAGGTCCATAAAAGCTATGAGACTTGGGATTAAAGCATAATTCTACTAGAGGCAAAAGTAAGATTCTCACTGATTTCAAGAGTCATCTCTAAGTTTTTGGGGTGGAAACCAAAATCTTCACCTGTAAAACTGTGGAATAAGCTAAAATGCCAAATGAATAGGGCCCCTCTCTGGGTGCCTCTGAATAAGGACCTTGTTTGTCATAGGAAAGGGGGAAATGTGCTAAAACCTCATTATATATACATGATAGACTAACAGTTATTGGTGCCAAAAAATACATCCAGCGAATTACAGAATGAGGTTTGACTTTGCTATGTTCACAAAGTATAGCTTGTATGAGAGGAGATTGTTCAGAAGTTATTTCACGTACTTGGCTATGTTCCACACAATTTATAAATGTCTTGCTATGTTAGTTCCTTAAATGATTTACTGGAAAATACAGAAAGCACTGTTTCCAAACAAAGTACATGTACCATAATTATGTTTCATAGAAGCTTGTTCTTTTGGTGTGAACTTATTTTGAAAAGAGCTGTAGAATGTTTTGGGTTCTGACAGAAATTGTGAATTTCCTTTAAGCAGCATTCACAATACTTCATCTTGCATAATCTACACATGTTAAAAAGCTACAGTGGTTTTCTGGGTGCAAACACAGCCACAATGTTTGCACACTGAAGGAGGGCTTCATGCCTTGTCTGATTAGGCTTCCATGAAACCTTAATTAAAGCTAATCAGGGTCAGAACTTCTCTATATAATGGCTTGATGCAGTGGCGAGAACCCTAGTGTGATACAGTTGCAGCTGCTGCAAGAATCATAAGCTGAAATAATCATCAGGAGGCGTGTCTACATGAGATGCTACTGTGCGCTGGTTACCGCGCATTTATTCAGTAGAGCTATGTGAAGTTTCAGTCCCTGATTCGATTCGACGGAGATTTGGCCCGATTCGGTGGCTGAATCTCCAAATCTGAATAAAATCAGGAGACTCTTTAATCTCTCTGAATCACATTGGGACCTTCCAAATTGATTCGGAGACATTCAGAAAGATTTGGCGATTTGCACATAAACACAGCTTTAAATTTTTTCTACTTACCTCTAGGTTCAGGCAGCTTGTGAATGCTGTGATGGTGGAGTGGATAGAGTGTCCCACAGGAGCACGGGGGCAGCCCCAGCATGCTCAGGAGCAGACCCGGAAGTGGACCAGAAGCACTTCTGGCTCTGCTGGGGAGCACACAGGGGGCCTCCCCTGCCCCCCCCCCCCCCGCGCCTGCGCGGGGAACCCCCCCGGCTCTGGACTGAGACTCCCAGTATCTGACTTCAGTTCCCAGCATAACCATGGATTTCCTGCATAATGTTGGGCATGTCAGTTAATCCTACCTTTAATCTTTTTTGGGCAGGGATTCTCTCCTCCTTCTAGCACAATGTCGCTTTGATTGCAGTTGAAGCATTTCCATACTGTCTTTTTCAAATAGAAATAAATAATCTTCAGGGCGAGTTTCATCTCTTCCAACTGCCATTAAGCTCCTTCTTACTCATGGCTCACCCAGAATAAAACCTACAGCATGTGGCTCCTCAATTTCAGTACATAAAGGCCATGTGTTTAGAATATAGGTGCTAGGCAAGGATTCAGTGCACCACCATTTCACATGAAATGGCTGCCTGTTCATCATGGTTCTTTGAAACAACTGACTGTAAGATTTGAGCTAAATTGCTGGTGAGAGTTTTGCAACAGGCTGAGATTTTTCACAAAATTTAAAATGTGGTATTTCAGTGCAACTGAATATACTACAAGACAATATGATTCTATATATCACCCCAAGTGCTGTCATCATGGAAAATCAGGAAGGATTAGTACTTACATTTGGCCCAGTTAACAGTTGGTCTTTTGCTAGCAGTGGTAAAGTACAGACATTTGGGGAAGTTAAATTGGGTTCAAAATAGCCATTGAATATAAACTTAGCTTGTCCCAGTGCCAACCTTACACGTACAGATCCAGTGTCAGTGACCAGCAATCAGTCTAAACTCGTAACTGTACAGAAGCTTCATGCACACAAACAAGTCTAAAAATTTCAGAACCCAGTTTAAGATAAACCTGGATCTATGTAGTATCAAACTTATTCTGTTGAGGTCAAACCAATACATGGAGCTTCTGTACGTTTTCCCTGCACAGCCCTGGGGCTGGGAAAACCCAGCCACTGGCCCCAGCACCAGGGCTGCTCTTTTCACCTCTCTCCTTTGCAATGGGCTATCCCCCCACCCCCGCCCTAGGCCCTTGCTTCCCCCCTCCCTGACCAGACAGCCCTCTCAACTCCATCCCACAAGCTACTCCAGGTGCAGTCCTTTTATCATTGTTCATCACTGCTGAAGCTGAGCAAGTAAGTCCCAGTGGGGAGAGGGAAAGGAGGGGTGGGGGTGTAGGTTCACTGGGTGGGGGGGGGCATCCCCCCTGCAGGTCATGCCTGACCCTCACACCACCCATGGGTCATGCCTTCCCACCCCACTTGCAGGTCGCACCTGCCCCACCCACCCCACCCCACGTGTAGGTCATGCTTGCCCACACACTCCACCTGTGGATTAAGCCTGCCCACCCCACCTGCAGGTCTCACTTGCCCCCTCCTATCCCACCTGCTGGTTGTGCCTGTCCCTCACACCTCATGGGTCATGCCCCCATCCCTCAGTGACCCTTCCCCCCTGCTTGCCACCGCCATCATGATTTACCTGGTATTGGGCAGCCATTTAAAATCAATTTAACCTCCCCCTAATGCCCCTGAATATCTGTATTTAGGCAGTTAGTCAGATTCTAGTACCTAACTGAACTGTGCCTGGTGTTTTCTTTTGCTCTTCTTGGAGTTGCATTTAAACTTTCTGGATTCCCAAAACATAATTTATATCCATCTCAGAGCTATTCTTCTATTATTCTTCTAATTTATGAATCTATTGGCCCCTAAGTGCAGGACAAGGATCATGAGAGTGCAAAGTACCCCATCCCAACATCCCATCCTTCATCAACAAATCCCTAGAGGCCCTCTTAGAGCAGACTCTAGTTGCCTTCTCTACTTAGATATCACAGCCTCTGATGCTTAAGGTGTTGATTCTCTTTAAAAGATCCATGTTAGAGTCTGTCTTATTATGTATAGATGCCATGTGTATTTACTATTTAAAAACAAAACAACACAAAACCTCCCAGAACTCCCTCCCTATTTCAGAACTGTAATGAGCAGTCTTCTGAAAATATAAATGCTGGCAGATATGTAAACTCTTATTACCCTTGCTTCAGTTACAGCTTAATGACACAACTTGATTGCATGATGAAATGCTTCTTCTCCCAGCTGAAGATTAAAGCTGAATATATTTATTTTCATCTCTCAAAAGCTCTGCAGTTCATGCAGCACTTTCATCAGCAGCTGTTGCTGCTGCTTTTTAATAAAGATCAGAAGGCACGTGGCAAATGATTTGAGTTTAACAATGTTTGGGGACTTTCAGATTTCTGTCAGCAGACAGTGGAACAGATATGAATGTGTACAGCATTATTTTTCTCTCTTAAAGTGTGGGATAATACTGGAGTGTAATATCATTATGCTACAGCAGGACTGGAAAAGATATGGCTCATGGACTGGATATGGCCCATAGAGCCCTAATCATCTGGCCTGTGGAGCTGGGTGTGGGTCTTGGATTGGCCCCATATGGTACATACAGAATGTGCTGGTCCCCACCCCTGTGCTGCATGTAGTACCTGGAGCTGGTCTGGTCTGCACTTGACCACAAAAAGCAGGAGGCTGGTTTTGGCAATTGTTATTCAGCCAGATCCTCAGCTGGTGCACTACAGTATAGCTCCTTTGACTTTATGTAAGCTGCATCAGTTCCCACTTGCTCATGTTCTGTAGTCTTTAGGACCTACTTACAGCATCAAAAGCTTTCTGTTCCAATTTTTATTTAAATTCTTTGGTGAAACAAAATCAATGTGGGGTTAGAGCTGAACTTGTTGGAATTTGGGAATTTCCCTGTGTGGTTCTCTTTATATAATATACTCTAGGGTCACAGCAACTCAATGGGTGTGTCTACACATGCATTTAAGCATGACTAAATTTAATGCTCATTAAGCTAATGTGCATTAGCAATTTTTGGCAGGTGTCTACATGTTCAGGAACTTGGAACTAAAGTTAGAGCAAGTCCCAGCAGGCCTGCCATGTGCCCCTAGTGCAGGGGTGGGCAAAGTCCTGTCTGCAGGCCAGATTTGACTGGCAGTGGACTCCATTTCCCAGCAGCCCCCGCCTGCATGGTTGGGGCTGGTCTCCATGGAGACCCACTCCACAGCTGTGCTGTGATAGCGCAAGGCTGGAGTTGCCATGGAGACCAGTCCCAGATGCACTGGCAGCCCACATGGCAGGGCAGGGTAGGATGCTGCTCCAGAGCCGCTGGGATATTGCGGCAGGGGTAGCTTGGTCAGAGCCAGAGTAGAGCTATGATCTGAAACCTGCACACCCTGGGAAGGGGAAGGCAGGAAATCATGGCTCTGTCCCAGCTCAGGACCATACTATCACCGCTGCAAGGAGCTGGGGCAGAGCTGTAATCTGCTGCCTGTGCACCCCTGCCCAGAGCATGCATGCTGCAGATCAGAGCTGTGCCCTGGCCCCAACCAAGCTGCCTCCACTGGAAGTTCTCAGTGGCTCCAGAGCAGCCCCCTGCCCTGCCCTGCTTTGCCCCCTGCTAGCGTGGCTGGGGCTGGTCTCCATGGCAACCCTAGCCTTGTGCTATTACAGCCAGCGTAGCTGTGGCTGGGGTCACCATGGAGACAGGCTCAAGCCATGCGGGCAGGGGCTGCTGGGAAATGGAGTCTGGTTGCCAGTTGGAACTGCCATTTTGCCCACCCCTGCCCTAGTGGCTGGGTTATGTCTACACGTATATTAATGTGCTTTAACTAATCACACCTACATTTGATACCTGCATTTGCAGGTATCAAATTTAGGCACAAATGGCCTAATTTCACTATTTTTAATGTTCATTAAGAGTGGACACGTATAGGTGTACACCTGTAATGCACGTTAAAATAGGCTAATTCACATTAATGTGTCTCGTGTAGATGTACTCAATGAAATTGAAGTTAAACTCAACCTTGAAAACAAACTTTAACTGGTGATGCTAGTTACACATTGAAACAGCTTACCAGCAGCCGTGGTAGCCTTGCCACTTCTTGGATTTTGATGGTAAGGTTGAATTTCTTTCTAAAATAAATGTATTTGGGATAATTTCTTTGACTTGTATGTACAAGGTAGAAGTTGATCAGACTCAATGGTTGTGGTAGTCTTTTCCGGTATTGGAATCTTTGGATTTATTCATCCTCCCTTCTTCATGAGCTCTGGGAAGAACCAAGTTATTTCCATTGCTTTCAGCTTTTCATGAAGACAGTGATTATAATCAAATTTCATGCTTCAAGGCTTCACATGGTCATCTGTAGGAATCAGAAATAAATCAGGAGTCCTAATCTTGGAGATAGTTAAAAGAATCTTGCTGATGAACACCGGGGTAGACTGAGCACTGTATTTCCCCACCCCCAGTCAGATGGGTAGGGACCATGGGTTTTTTGGTTTGGTTTGGGTTTGTTGGTTTTTACTTGGTTTTGGTTTTTTTCAGATCTTTTTGCTTTTCTCTGTAGTATGTTGCATAATTCAGCTGCTGAGATTATTATCTCTATCTATGGTATATATTTTAGTTTTTTGAGGACTATAAAATTTGCCCTAAATTGGTTTATGACAGTTGAATATCATTTAGTTGCCTGTGATGTACAGGAAGCTAGAATAGATGACCTAGGGTGGAAACAGACACTGTCTCTTTTTGTCATTGTACCACCATAAAAATTTGTATGGCAGCACACAGTCCAAACCAACAGATGTTCATATCCCTTGTCACACTAGAAATAGTGGCTGCAACAAAGGTGGAATCAATTTGTGCCACTATTTAAACAGACATCTATTTACTTTGTGATGTGAGAGTACAGGCATCTCCAGGCTGCCTGAGCAATCCTGTTGCTGAAAGAAGGTGCCCTGGGAGGCTTGAAGATCCTGATTCCGTATACCCTGGGAATTCCTAGGGAAGACTGGGTTCTTCAAGCCTTGGAACCAGCTGCCTGGATTTCCCTACTTACTTACAGATACATTCCCAGGAGATCTCAGGGATGCATCTTGGTGAGTGGGGCAATTTTGACTTTCCTTGTTAACAGAGGTTCACTATGGGGATTCTGGAAGTACATCTGGGTAAGCAGGGAAGGTTGGGCAAGTGCTCTTAGGGTTTGAGGGGCCTGGTCCTGCACAGGAATTTCCAGGGTACACAGTACTGGGCCCCTCAGACCCTGGGAGAATATGTTACCCATTGTTCCACAGCATCAACAGGGAGAACAACAGAGAGAACAACAGGTATTGTGTTTTGCCCCTAGAGACTCCTTCTGCCTTAATTTCAGTGAAACAAGTGAAAGATGCAAGAGGTTGTAACCTACACACAAATGAAATGTTCTCTAGTCCATCAGTAATTAGGGAGAATGTTTAGCAGTCACTCTTTGAACAAAACTTTTCCAGTACTACAGGACTGGATAACTTGCAAAAAGCAGTAGTAAAACAATTGTCCAAAGTACTCTTATGCTAGGAATAGACATTCCAGTTCTCCCTGGATACATTTTGCCTGTGTTTGTCCTAAAATGAAAATATCCTGGGATTGGAGCATACACACATCACCCTTCTAATCAGGGTTTAATGAATGGCCTGATTCAGTGCTGCCTTTCCACCACTGATTCAGTGATGCAATCCTGGGGTAACTGTATAGACATGCTTTGCAATATTCTAAGATAAACTGTTAATACCCGCTATCCAGGAAACTTCGTTAGGATTTATCTAGTAACAAATTTTATAGACATCCATACAATTTGGATGGTATTCGCAGCCAAGAGCCCCATTTGAATGGAGGCTGGATCCACAGGTTCTGTCTGGGTAGAGGTCTCAGAGGTACAAGGGGGAGGGGGGGACATGGTCACAGAGGAGATCTTTGGGGTGTGGTGCATCCCCACCATTGTACAGGTAGTAGTCCAGGATACTGCTGTGCCAACACTTCTCTTCAGGCTTGCTGCCTAGCGCCTCCTTGCTGCCTCCTGCTCACCCTCTGTGCGAACTCCCATGCTAGCTCTGTCACCAGGCCCGGTTTGTGCTCTCTGTTCACATGGCTCTGTTCGCATGGCTGGGCCAAATAGGAGCCGGGGAGGGGGCGTGACCCTCTGCAGCTCCTCTCAGCTGCCTAGCATCCAGTCACTGTGGGCCCCATCTACCTCCCAGCTGTGGTGGGGGTCAGGATTGGTGTCTGCCGGGTATCCACCGGGGGTCCTGTGCTCACAGGGGCGCAATGGGCCTCCACTCATGCATCTCACTCTGAAGCCAGGCCCATACTGCAGCTTTTGCCATTGGCAGACCCTTTTAAATCCTGCGTATACGCAATGGGCTGCTGCCAGTGCCACGCCACTCTCAGGGGCTGGGGATCCCTACCCTGAAAGAGAAGGAGGCAGGTAAGTGCCCCTCCACTTCCCTTAGTTCCACACTGCCTCATGTGCTGGGCAGCATCTGTCGCATGAGTCCCTGGGGGGCTGGACCAAGTAGGAACTGGGAGGGGGCATGACCCTTCTCGGCTCCTCTCAGCTGCCTCCCGCAGCTGCCTAGCACCCACCCACCTACCTCCCAGCTGCACTGGGGGTCAGGATTGGGGTCCGCCAGGTGTCCGCTGGGGGTCATGTGGGTCCTGGGCTCATGAGGGCACAACAGGCTTCTGCCAGAGCATCTCACTCTGGAGCCAGGCCCAAACGGAATCCTTCAAAGAAAGGGAATAATGTCAGTCAGAAATATGAGAGAAAAAAATCAGGATCAATAAATAACTTATTGATTTTTTTTTTTTAGCCCACAGTTTATGCTTTCTACATATAAAATAGTGAATGGGAGATGACAATGTTTTTATCATCTTTACTGGAGAGAAATTTTCAGGCCTCAATTACTGAAACATGTTGTCATGTTATATAATTTATACCGACTTGCAGTGACTGCTCTAGTTAAAAGAGTACCTGATCCATTGGCATTTGTTCAAGAAGCCAATGGTTTGAAGAATCTGCACAGAAGTTTACTAAATGAAATCACTAGTAGAATATTCACCAGATTTAGAAATCCCTGCCCAGCCTGACTCAAAGTTACATAATTCTCAATTTGCTTCTGTTCTTGCTAAACCAGAAAAGGAAGCAAATACTGGAAGCCTTAATAATACAGTCCTTGTTAGCTCTAGCTCTTATTTAGCAAAATATTCAAGTGCATGTACATACTTTAATACTTGTATCAATGAGGGCCAGACTAAACGAACACTGTATTAGTCTGGACTCCTAGTTACTGTCTCGCTTTTTAGACAGTACATGTTAAAAACAACCAAAAAAACAAGTTGAGGATTGTATACACAATAGATTAATTGATTATTGTATTTGTAACCATGCCCGTTGCTTGAATTAGTCTCAGAATACATGCCAACATTACATGCTAATCGACCAAACTTGGGTTAGGTCAATCTAAGTGTTGAACTGTACATACATTCAGGAGCTTAAAAAAAATGGCCAGTGCAATCTACCTTAGTTCAGCTAAGGAGGTTCATTATGTAGATCAGGTTACCCTGTGCCCAGTATAACCTAACATATGTACAGATTCTGTGAGCAGCCCTGGAGCTGGGGAAGACCAGCCACAGCCTCAGGGCTACACTTTTCCTACTCTCTTGCCACCTCCCCCTGAACAGGGTATTTTTAGCCCCCTCACTCCCCCACCCCCAGACGAAAACCATCACCTTGGACTTGCCCATCCCCACTGATCCCACCAACCCTCTGCTGCAGACCTGTTAGTCCCTGCAGATCCTACCCACCCTTCCCTCCACCCCAGTTTACATAGATTCTCAACGTGGTTCACAGCAGCAGCAAACGTCTGCAGAAACAGAGACTCAATGTACAATCATGTGACTTAAAGCAAGCCATGTGCTAATAGACTGGCTCCCACGAACATGTGCACATGCCCTCAAGGAAGAGTTGTAACTGTTTTGCACAGCCTTTTTGTTGAACCTTTTGTTCCACCGCTTAGTGGAAGCAGCAAGAGGCCATAAGGTTCACAGAATCAGTTCATCTATTGATACAGTTTACTCCTTCCCTTGTTAGCAAGCTAGTTGTGTGTGTGTGTGTGTGTGTACTTATGGATTTATACTGGGGAAAATAAGGTAGGAGGAAAATAAACTGCCACCTTTATTCCTCCCCTTTGTCCCATATTTTTGGGGTATTGTGCAACCCTGGAGAGAAGGAAATTACTACTCTTTTTGCTGCAACACAAAATGAGGAGCTCCTTCTTCATTCTTTACCCAATATCCCTGTATCACTTTTTGTTCATTTACATAAGAGTAAGAGTAAGGCCCTAAGGCATAAACATCTCTTCCCAATCAAAATCGCATGCAAAAGGGAAAAAGAAAAGCAAGTATTTTGTAGATTTTAAAGATGCAGTAAACATGAGATTCCATCAGGGAAGGCTTGTGTGACAATTGATGCACTCTTCAGTGAATATTGCTTCCAGGAAACAGTAGGGAATTCCAGTTTTATGACACTCCCAGAAATGAAGTTTAAGGTGTAGGACTGGAAATGATAGTGGGACTTTTTCATATCCCTGTCCCACAGCTAGCTTATAGCTAACTACTCATCTTTGTTTCATATGGTCACATAGAATTTTGTGTTTTTCAAGAGAGTCATTAAACCAAACCTGTGTTGAAATTTCAGCATTTCTACTGTTCAAATATAGTTCTACAATGTCAGCCTGACATTTTACCAAAGGCAAAATAGTGAATTTTCCCAAATTAACATTACATACGAAGGGCATTTTGTTATCTTCACTATGTATGTTTACAAGTTATTGAGTAAACAGCAAAAGACAAATTTAAATGTAAAGCCACAAACAGTGTGATTTTTGTATGTTGACACAGCATTTTTCACTGGCGATAAGAATATTCTATTAGAACAAAATTCCTATGCACTTTGTGGGTCTATAGACTTTCTCCACTTCAGAGATGCTCAGACATTTGATTTGCTTCTTGTTCACACACCACTCTCAGCAACACCCATAGGCTGGCCCAGCTCAGCCCCACAGCCCCAGCCTCAACCACTGGCAAGACAGGAGAATGGCAAGACCATGCCAGCTGGCTCTGGCCATGCTCTCTTCACTCCCGCTGGAGTGGGGAGGTGGGGAATGGGCTGCTCTGCCATGGCCAGGCAGACCCAGGCTGCTGGTGGGACAGGGGATGGAGGGGGAGATTAAAACCCCCTTCCCGTCCCTGTTTGATTCAGTCTGTGAATGAGTGGGGTGCAACTGGCCATGCCCCCCTACCACCACTTAACCAGTGAGGAGGGGACTGCCTGACAGGGGCTGCTACACCATGGCCAAGCAGGCCCCAGCTGCAGTCCCCCGGTAGAAGAGGGGAAGGAGAGGGGTATAAACCTCCTGCCTGCTCCCTTTGCCTCAGGGGACCATCCCAAGCCCACCTCTGGTCACAACCCTGCCCCTGCTCTGGCTAAAGAGCAGAGGGTGGTGCTAGACCTGCTGTCTGGAGTAGAGAGTACAGCCCTGTCCAGGGCTGAAAAGCATGCTGGGATGCTAGGGGACTCTGGTTTAACTTAAAGCAGGAAACGGTCTGGGACAGAAGTTGCATAAACCGGTTTGACCCAAATCAGTTAAGTCTGATGCTACATTCAACCAGGTTTATCTTAAACCAGTTCTAGCCATTTTGAAACTGGCTTATGTGTACTGAATTATGTTCTGTTACAGCTTTAAAGCAGTTCCTGATCACAAATCTGTTTATGTGTAATGCCTGTCCCTAGCCTAACAATCAGAATACTATAAAGGTCGTATACTGCCCTAAATCCAGAGGTGCATCTCTGACTGATGTCAGTGGAAATTCTTAGCACTGTTTCCATAGGGGGAGATGATGCTTTCAGTCAACCATTTCAGAGAGCATCTATTAACAAAGAACAACTATTAACAGAAACTTTTAGCAATTCAGACAAAATAGTCTGACCAAAAACATGTTTAAAGTCTTTTGAGTTTTTGTTTATGTTGGTGAAAGAACTTTAATATCATTTTGATTTTAACTGGAAATGAAGATCATATTCCTTAAGAAAATATCTAAAAATATTAAAACAGGGCAATGAATATAATTAACAAACTAAAAAACTTTGATTGTGATTGTGAAACATTGAAACTCCAAATCTCACTCCCAAGGCAGGGAAATGAAAAGAGAGGTCACCTCATGATGCATACACCCTTTTCTTTCATTTACAATCACAGCCTTTACCATTGCCACAACTGCTATGTACCACAGGCCACAAACAACAACTTTTAACTTCCCCTTTTCCTTTTCCACATGCCTCTGTTTACCAGATTTCAGCAGTAGTTGTAGAGATTTGCTACAGGAATTTACTTGGGGGGCGGGAGCGAGGGTAGACTTGTTAAGGTGTGGGGTAGACTTGTTAAGGTGAAGTAATGTGGCACATGAGTTTGGATTGTGCAGTTGTTATATCAGTAAGGTGTGGGCTTATGTGGGAAGAAGAGGTATGTGAATTTTTTCATCTAGAGTTAAGGACTTTGTATCCTAGCATATGTATATTTGTGAGTATGCGTTTGTGTTTGTCAACCCTGGTTCCTTCACAGCAAAATTGATTTTTAAGGTTTATATGCTGAATTGAGATTAAGTTTGTATCTTGTGACTACTGTGTACCTCTGTAGGATATAACTGCAAACAGTGAGAGAAAAAGCTTGATCTGTCAGTCACTGCCCTTTAAGCCCCTAGCTCAGGCTTGAGTGCATCTAACTTCAGTCAGCCAAGAAAAGTATATTGTGCCCAGGCTCCATCAATCAAAGGACAGATACACAGTACCTAACTGTTTAGTTCTAATATAAAGTATTATTTAAAATGACCTTAATACTATTATTCAAAACAGAAACAAAACCTTATCATTGTCTGCAGTCTATTCAGGATACAATTCTTTCTCAAGATTGGCACAAGATAATCACCAATGAACACCAAGAATTCCAAAAATAAAATTGCACCAGAACTGAATTCCAAAGACTTCTCATAAAAAAGTGGAGGTGGACCAAACAAAAGTTACAATCAAAGGGTATAAAAACTAATACAAAATTGGCTGTTTACTTTTTAGAGAAAAACAAGAAGGTATACCCCATTTTAAGCCTGGTTTAGAAAGGGTGTTTAGAAAGCTGCATCACTCCAGATTCATGTGAGTGTATAGCCTGCAGTTTCCTCAACCTGGTTGTCCTGTAATTAATACTGTCAGTGAAAGAAAGAAAAAAGGAAGACTCTTTTGTGGTTCCCATATGCAATGAGCAAGTATAGGTTTTGGCTAGACACATTTGAGCTAGTTTTAAACAAGAAACAGGGAAATGAACCTACACTGAACTCTATACTAGGCTAGACTGGTATGCAGTCTAGGAAGTTTAAAGCAAGCTTGAGTATCTCTATACTACACTACAGCCCAGAGTGTAAACATCACCTCAGTTAACCATGACAGAAACTCATTATTGGATAATTGCATCATTCTCAGGTCAGTAGTACCAGTGCTTCCAGTGGATTTACTTGCTCATGTATACACATATAAAAGTGTGACACTGTTCACATTGATATAAATGAAAATGTTGCCACTGTTTTCATGGAAATAAAATCATGCCAGAAATCAAAGGAAAACCAGGAAAACAACTCCCCATTTCTAAAATGGGGAAGAAAATATCTACCAAACTAAATTGTGACCTTGTATAGGTTCATTGGATAACATCTGCACATGATTTTTGAAAATGAAACACCCTATAGAAGTAAAAGTGCCAAATAGTGTTGTTATTAATAGTAACCTGCACAGCCTGCAGTTAGAAATAACTGGTTAATTTTATTTCCTTGAACTGGATATGCAATCCATATGTTTTAATACCTAATAAAAACCACAGTTAGTTGCATGTTGTTTTAGCTGCTAATTTGTAATTCCATAAAGTTTAGTCATCATACTTCTTAAAGTGCTTAATAATGTTGCATATCACTTGTAAATAATGGACTAGCCAATTTGCTAAAATTATCTTGATAAAATAATAAAATGTTAAATGGAGATGCAGTCTACATCACTCTTAGAATACATAGAGAACTGAATAACTGCAACCAGGGATATCTCCAGAGGGGTACTTCCTAGTTTATAATCACTAATTAATTAAAATAGATAACACTATTTGATAACATCAGCATACTCAGAAATTAAGGTACAGTTCACCAAAAGCATATCCAGATAGCATTTTAAGTTGTTGGCAGCGGTCAGGCTTTCTTACATTTGTGAGATGATGCGTAACATTTCTTTTCAAGCTGCTATTCAGTAGAGTTCAGGTGACTACCCTAATTATTGAGCTAATGGTGATTCCTGTATAACTGAGAGGGGTTCTCTCCCTCTCTGATTTTGTACTGAAATTCCTTCTTTGTCGAAAGTGATGGATATGCTTCTGTTAAAAACGTTTGGTTTTGGAGATCAACATTTTCTAATGAAAACCATTTTTTTCATCAATTTTCCAACCAGCTCTACTAGCACTAGTTCCTTATGGAGAGAAAAAATACAATTGGAACTTGTGGGATGAATTTAAGGTAATGAAGGAACCAAGCTTTATGTTCAATATTTAGATTTCAACTATTTCCCCATGTTAAGGAATTTGGATCTGACATTTAAGTTTAAGTTTAATTTCATATCTAATTTAAAGCAATTGCATAAGAGAAGGAGCAGGTTCTTGGTGATGGTTTCAGATATATTTTTCAACTAGGGCCCAGTCATCCTCACACTTATATCTGTAAAAATCTGGACTAATGAAAAATTGGTAATAGCACAAGACATCGTTTCTCATGCACCAATCCCTTACTTATCTTTTCTGAAACAGTAAAGCTTTGTCAATATTTATTGCAAAACTAGTCATAAAATTGAAGGGAAAAAGTTCACTGAAACTTTGTTTCATATTTTTCTTCTTTTTTTGACAAAATTTTCTAAAAGATTATAAAATTGGCCAGATATATATTTCATGGAAAATATGTATTCCCTCTTGTCAAATCTGATGTTTGGCAAGTTTTCTTATCATTTTTAGTTGTACTTATAATCCAACCTATTCCCAACAGCTTCCTTTATACTGAAAGAAAAATGCTTGAAGCGTTCTTGTCACTTCTGACAATCTGGATCAAAGAAAAAAAGGAAATGGAGTGGAAAACTTGGAAGGATGAAACCAAAATGGCCATCAGCAAGAAAACTAACTTGTAAGCTTTTGAGGCCAAAAAATCTTTCTATTGTAGAGAAGCAGCTAGAGATGTTTAAAAAATGAGGTCCGGGACCTGATCTAGGCCAGAATCTGATCTCAGTGTGTATAGTCTTGCTCTGCTTTTTGGTATGGAATGGACTAATTCAGGTATGAAAGAAGCATCTATGAGTTTCTTATTTTATCCCCAAAATGCAAACCTGGAGAAAGTGTGGCTTCCTAGAAGCTCTGATTGTTGTGACTATCAGAACAATAAGAGACTTTTTCTGAGGGAAACAAAATAATTCTGTTCCCTCATATGTGTCTTTTAATGTTTTTTCCTAATGTTACTGGCATTTGGAATGATCTTCCTAGAACCCAGCAAGTTAAGGGACCTACCTTTCATGAGGGTGATAAGCACTGGGAAGATTTTTAAACTGTAAGACTTGAGCTGCAACTACCATCATATAATTATCTATGTGAAGGGGAGAGCTTCTTTTTGTGTTGAATAATATCAGTTGGACTTTGGGGGATGTAAGGTGCTAATCAATTTGAATAAATATACCATCTTCTGGCCCATACTGATTATTAAATCAATACTTTCTTGAATCTGCAAAATTATGTATTTTCTGGAAAAAAAATGGAAAGTCAGAGTCAGCATACCCATTTGAACTTAGGCCATGTACAGATGAGTGTGGCCATGTGGTGTTGCAAACATGTTTGTGGTGCCACATACTGCACATTCAGATATTCTCCATGCTGCAAGGGTGCGCTGCCCATGTGTGCGCTGCTCCATTTTTTTGTTTCCGTAGGTTTTTTAGACCCCTGGATATTCAGGGGTCAAAAAACCCATGATAAAAGGCAAAGCAGCACACACATAGGCAGCATGCACCACTCAAAAGCAGAACCGGGTCCCCCAGAGCCATGCTGCAGTTGCTGGCCAAGTTCTGTGTGGCAGAATTGCCACTGCTACAGCCCTGGGAGGCCCCCAGTACTCCAGGTATGGCAGCTAGGGTCAGCACAGTGCTGGCCCCAGCCTCCCCTACCCCACCCCACCCAGGGTAACTTGCCATGTGCCAAAGTGTATGTGGCATGGGCATTCCCCAGGGACAAGTAGCGGCAGTGCAAGGTGCGCCACCGCTACTTGTTCCCA
>NW_005842054.1:1457577-1513665 GCF_000455745.1 Alligator sinensis
TCCTGCTGCAGATCTGTCTAAGTTTCCTAGAGCAGTGTTCTGTAGTGAATGCTTGTAAGTGGGGAAATGTAGATATTGAGTGAGTTAAGAAATGCCCAAGGCCCCAAATGCCTTAACACCATAGAGTTGCATCCCCTGAACATGGCCCTTATTACTGCTGTCCAAAATACCTGAAACCAAATTCTGTGTGTAATATCGCAATGTAAGCAAGAGTGGAAATCAAATGAACGTAATGGATAAAATAGCATAACATTAATTGCTTTAGGATTAGTTTGGCTTATAAAATGTGAAGGTTATAGAATAAGAACAAGAATATAAGTGCCACAGTAGGTCTGACCAATGGTCCATCTTGCCTAGTATCCTGTGTCTGACAGTGACAAGGGTGTCTGACAGTGACAATGCTTTATAGGGAGGTTGTAAGAAAAGGGTGTTTTCTAGGGTGATCCCTTGTCATAACCTCCTTGGCATCTACCATCATTGATTTAGAGATACCAGAAGATAAATCCTTGATTAACATTAAATGCAACTTGCAGGCATCATGGCATCCGACTTGCTTTACTTTATGCGTTCCTCCTCATTGTCAGTTTATCTTAGTCAGTGAAGACAAAAATGGTTGTGCATGTATATTACACCTCAAGTGACCATCTGTGCCATTTTAAACACCTGTCCCAGGTGTTTCTTCAAATCAATGTTTTCATCCCATTTTCAGACGCCCAGATTAAGGGTCTAATCTCCTCAGTCTTCCTAGCCAGCAGTGCACTCGACTCTATACCCCCGATCTCTCCCCTGCTCACTAGTGTATTCCTCTGAGACCTGAGCTCAGAATCAGCAAATGCATGGTGAAAATTGGGGAGAGGGGCAGGGGAGCCTGTCCTGTTCTGAGGTTCAAGACATTTGGTGGTAAACTGTTTTGTGTAAGTGGCAAAATAGTGGAATTGGAGCTAATGTGTCATTGCATTTGCAAATGTATGTACTCGTATGCTTGGGGACCAGAAGGAAACATGGTAGGAGGGCAGTTACCAGGATAAAGAAACTCCCTTTTTTCTTGCGTGTTCTACTCCCTGTAACCCCCAATAAGCACAATAATACCGATTTGCATTCTTAGGGCATGTCCAGATGAAAAGGGGTGTGCAGTACATGATGCCACAGAACATCACATATGCCACACATACAGGCATTCCCCTTGCAGCTAATTTGCAGCACAGGGGAAGGGGGGGAAAGGTTTGACACTGAAAAATCCCAGTGTCAAAAAAACTCACACTAGAAAAAAGTGGGACGGCACATATGGTGGCAGCGTGCACTGCATGAAACTGGAGCCTGGCTGGCCATGGAGCTCCCTCACTGCTGACCCCCAGGTAAGGCTAGTGTGGCCAGCTCAGCCCAAGTGCTGGCTACAATCTCCTCTGCCCCACCCAGGGCAAATGACTATATGCCAGAGCACGTGTGCACCAACATTACCCCAAGACAAGTAGTAGCAGCACAATTATGTGCTGCTGCCTTTTGTCCCTGGGGAAAAGCTTGTGCGTGCTCATCTGGATGTTCCCTTGGTTGCTGTTGCTGCTGCAGATCTGTCTAAGGTTCCTAGAGCACCGTGTTTTGTAGCGAATGCTTGTAAGTGGGGAAATATCAATATTAATTGAGTTAGGAAATGCCCCTTTGAATCCAGCAAGGTTATGGAGTTACATCCCTTGAACATGGCCCTTATTTCTGCTGTCCAAAATACCTGAAAGGAAAGTAATACAAATGACTTCTGGTACAAACAAAGCTTGTGTTGTTCTTTTCACCTTATTAGATCTAAACAGATATTTCCTAATAAATAACTGGAGGTTCACACTGTCTCCATGAACTGAGCAGCACGTTGTAACCTATGTTTTCCGAAACACAGTGACAGCAAATTGTGGTCTGCTAGTTGGGTGGATTTGCTTCATGTGATGAATAGAAGGAGACATTTTTTGCAAAATGATTTGATAGTTTCTTGTAATGACACAGGAACTGGTCCCTAATTCAGTACTTGGATGCCCTCGATTTGTCATTCCAAATTGCTTTAGACTGTCAGTTTCAGACAGAGCTTGAAGAAATAGGGATACTTTGATAAAGCTGTATGTCTCTGGCAGATATTGATTAAAATAAATGTTCCCTATTAAGTAAAGCTAGACCATTTTGTTAGGAAGTGATTCTCTGGGGAGCTTAGCTACACTGGGTGTATTTTATCATTACATTTTGGAAGATACAAACTTAAAATTTTACAGTGGTGTAGTTAGAAAGAATCATTAACAACAGTACATTTCATTATCTTAGAATTCCTTTCTTAGCAATGTTGCATGGCAAAAATGTGTGCGTGTGTGGCTGGAAGGTGGGGAGGAGAAGGGAGTTCTTCTTTTACTATGGCTGTGTGGGAGAGGATATTACAAAATATTGTCTTCTCTCCCTCATACAACTTGATTAAAAAAAGAGTTCCACTAAGGTTACTGGCATAAATTATTTGCTGTTCAAAGTCCTGCTGTATTATTAAACATATTCTACACATTTAGATGTGTATGGCTAAGTCTGCATGTTGGACAATTTGTAATTCTCTACATTGCCATGTAGGATTCAAAGTTCTGGTTTCTATTGGGGTGCGGGTGGGGGGGGTACAAGGGGTTCAGGGCGATGCACACAGTTGTGTGTTTTTTCTTGGTTGAATATACAAGAGCTTAGGTAGACTACTTGTAATGATATTTGGAAAATTTTCTGAATATTGTGTAATAGTCTCAAACAAGACTTTATTCCAATGCTGAATGTGCACCAGCTCTGCTAGATTACCCAAGGCAACTGTCATTTATTTTACTTACAATAAGATATTCAGTCCATGGTCAGGGTGACTTGGTTATACTCATCTTTAAATTAATGTTTGGACCTTTTTTTTATAAAAATGATTTTCTGGAGAAATTATCAGAAACAATTAAAATAGAAATGTGAATGCAATATCCTTTTTAGACTTAAACTTTCCCTATTTAGAAATAGGGAAGGAACTAATGATGTAAGGAAATTGTTGTGCTCTTTTGTGGAAAGCTAATGAAAATGACAGCATCTTGCAAAGCAGCAGAGCCCCTTAACATGTCCATGTCATTGTGGATGATAGTACCATACCAGCAGAGGGAAAGTAATTTTGCCTTTCCAAGTAACAGTATAAACAGAACTGTCAAGCACTTTTGGCATACGTTGCAGCCTTGTTTATTATCAACTCCTTCCTATAAAAGTCAGGCAAAAAAGCAGAGAATGGGATTTTTCTTAAGAAAATGTCCTTTAACATAAAGAAATACAAGGATCATATTTTTTCCCAGCTAAAATCAACCTATATATAATTAAAGTTACTTAAAAGACCTTTGCATTCTTATATTGCATAGAACATGCCACAGGCTAAAAGGCCTACGTACTTAATTTTGGCAGCGACCAATAGGAGATGTTTCAAAGAAACATGGAAAACACCTTTGTAGGTGGATTTGGGATAATATTAGGTTTTACTCAAATTTCTATAATATTTACAGATTTGTTTAAGCCCTCAAAATATTAGTCCTAATAACTATTCAACAGATTTTATTACTATTCATGATAATAATGCTGGAATTTTCTGATTCCCTCTTGACCCATTCTGAATCCTTAGACCTTAAATTGGACATATCCTGTTCAGTTTCATAAGAAATATTTGTCAAAAAATACTTCCCATTCTCAATTCTGATTTTTCTCAACTTTTCGTTATATTGAATGCCCCTTACTTTTGTGTTATGGGACAAGAACAGGAATTCCCAACCTACCTTCTCAGACCATTCCTTATTTTTTATTATTATCATGTGCCTTCTTTCTAAGGTAAACAGTTCTAGTTTGTTCAATCTTTTTTTTTTGAGAGTTTTTTTCATCTGAGTTCTTCAAATTGTTTTCATCGCCATTTTCTGAACCCTCCCTAGTTTTATAATATCCTTTTTAAGAGATTTTTTACATTGTATTCCAATGATTTATGTACAGGCATTATATTTGCCATCCTATCTGTCGTAACATCATACTCACTTTTTTAACTGCAGCTCCATACTGTGCAGAGATTGTTACTGGACTATCCAGAATAATGGCTACATTCAATATTGAGTTATGCTCATCTTTCACCTGATGACCTCAAAGTGCTTTTCAAGCATTAATGAATGAATTTAATTAGCTTTTATTCAGTAAGTTCTTTTTCTTTATAAATAGGGAAAACACACCCAATGAAATTAAGATTACATAGCAAGGCAACAGAATAGCCAAGAATAAATCCCAGAATTCCTGCTTCTTAATACTAGTAAGACATCCTAGTTTAGATATGAGTTTTCATTTCAACAGGCATACACACTTATAATTGCTTTGGATTTGCTTGCTTTAGATTGCACATATCCCTAGTTTATTTTGGAGAACTCTCCATGTTGATGGGATTATTTTAAATAGGTCATTAAAAAGGTAGGATGCTCTAATGGATATGGCATTAGAGCAGGAGTCAGGAGACAACCTAGGTTTAATGTCTGGTTCAGTATCATACTTCCCATGTGACCTTGGACATGTTACATAACCTATTCTGTTCCTCACTTCCAGAGGAGGGTATAATTCCTCATCTCACAGGGGCTACAAGGATAAAATCCATTAATGATTGTAAGGCACCCAGATACTCTGGTAATTAAGTACCTAGATTGATATAATAAGCATCTAGATTGGTATCAGTCCTGAGACCTACATCTGCAGTAACCTGTGCACTTGAATCATCTAATTGTTTTGAATGGGATTACCAGTATGCATAAAGTTAAGTATGTACATAAATATCTGCAAATTCAAGGCCTCAGTTACTCAATACACTCATTATCTTCAAATTGTTGTTTCATGGAATTGTTCCAAGTATTTGATCTAATTATATGTTCATAGAGGCACAACATACGCTCGCAATAGTCTAAGCTATATATAGCTCCTTAAACAATTATGAAAAGATCAATGGAGCATTTAGCAACCTTTATACATACATATTATCCCATATAATTCAAAACCCTTCAATGAAAATATTAGAATGTAAATATGAGCAGGATTAAACTGATTGCAGAACTATCCATTTAAAGATATGATTAATATATACAATTTATATATAAGAAGAAAAGGAACCTCTAATTATTTTACACCAACCATAAATCCAGTCAAAATTTAGAACAACATTGTCATTGTACTGAATAAAATTCAGCCCGAAGTAGATTCTTCATGGAACACATGGCCTCAAGCAAGTAAAGTACAAAAGATATTTGTTTCAGATATAGTCTTTGACATTTAAGCTTCTATTATAGGGTGGTAAAAATTAATAAAAGCTAGAAACTGGTCATATATTGTATACTTGATTATATATAAAAGCCCATTGTTCTCTGTCATGGTGGTGTAAATCCATTGAATTACTCTTTATTTACTTTATAAAACTCAAAACAGGAAGAAAATATGGCTGAAAGATTATGATCCAGCTTCCCATGCCCTTATTGCCTTAATGTGCAAGTAGTGTTGCTATAATAACAAAATAATGTGTTACTCAAAAGGAATGTGCGGCAGAATCTGACCCTTTACAACTTGCAAGCATCTGAAAATGCTTTAGAATACTCTGCACTTAACCACAGTCACATGGATTGCTTTTGACAACAGGATTAAGAAAATGCAAAGTTTACGGTAGAGCAGTCAGGCTTGGAAATGTCAAAATTTATATTACTAAATGACATTCTGTGATAAACAGATTCCATATGGATTAAGCCTAAAGCAATGATAAATGAATGGCTATAATTCAGAGCTCTTTAATCAATGTTACTATTTTTGTTTATAGATACACACTTACCTCGTGTCTGTCAGTCAGCTTTTTGTTCTTACATCTAAGAAACGGTGCTGTGCTACCCTTCAGGCATATGAGAGACTGAGGCAATAAACGCCAAACATTTTTTTGTCCTCTGGTCATTTCTCACTTGGCAATTTGTAGCAGAAAAGTTCAGTGTGACCAGACAGCCCTTAAAGTAATGGAGAATATCAATGAATATGATTTCAACTTAGGTTGTGAGTGCAACGCTGGGTGTGGACTCAAACCCTCCCCTGGGAAGTGGGTTCCTGGTGGCCGGGAGGAAATTTTTCTTTTAACCATGACACATGGCAACCTGCGATGATCCCCAGAACCAGTGGGACTAGTGCCGTGGCTCTGGGGCTGAAAGCTGCAAAGTGTTTCAGCATGCCACACAGAGGGTTTTGGCATGCCACGAAACCAAACGGTTTCAGCGTGTCACGCAGAGTCCCAGACTTCAGGCCCATGCTTCAATCAGAGCACTCGGAGTGTCTCTGAGGAAGGGGAAATTGGTGCAGCCAAAATATTTTGGTTTTTTTTTTCTTTTTCAGTTTTAGGGCTTTTTCAGCTGAGATCATTGAGGCCCAAGCAGTGAAGAAGCCAACAGCAGCCCTGGAGTCTTGCTGGCAGGGAAAACAGGGATGTTTGTGGCTGCCTGTGGCCTTTTCTTGTGGGGCACAGGGCCCTCCCTCAAGGCTTTGTTTTTTTGTTTTGTTTTGTTTTGTTTTTAAGTGTGGGGTGGTGTTTTGCATAGGGATGTATGTGACTGTGGTGCTAGTCTAGGCAGGGAGTTGGGGTGAACTCAGTCTGTCTGAAATGCCAGCTGTAGAATTAACAGGAAAAAAACAGTGTACTTTTCTGTGATCTTCAATCTGAAAATAAGCTGGATCTTTCTTTTCTTTCAAGCGTGCATGTGTATGTACAACTGGAAGCTTACGTGATTTACAAAAGCATTCAGTTTGCTAAAATTGATTTTTTAAGACATGTATACAGCTACTTTCTGTGCCATTTGTGGAAATCTTAATTCATGGCCATGGTCTGCTGCCAGACAAAAAAGGCTATTTCTAGTGCTGGGCACAGAAATCCCTGCAGACAGCATCAGGTGGAAGGTTATATTTGACTCTAGACCCTTCATGCTTCTTAAGGCAAAATTCATGTATATCTGTCAAACCCATTTCTTTCAGAAGAGGATATTTATGATGTGATTTCTTCACGATTTAACTCTTCATTTATTAGGGTATATTTTTGC
This sequence comes from Alligator sinensis, assembly GCF_000455745.1. NCBI lineage: Eukaryota > Metazoa > Chordata > Crocodylia > Alligatoridae > Alligator > Alligator sinensis. Next base: position 1,464,678 of record NW_005842054.1, read on the forward strand.
TTAATAGCAAGTAGGAAAACACTTGCAATTTCAAGCAAGCCATAGATAGAAAAAAACTTACTTTTACCATTGCTTCAGCACCCACAAGCATGACAGTCTCATCATTCAAAACATACCCATATTTCTTCTCTTTGTTTGCATCATTAAACTTGGTTAAGAATCTTTGGAATTTTTTAGCATCTGGACTTGATGATATATGGTAGTCTTACTTCTAACTAAATGATTCAAAATGATAAGATGAAAGCTCAAAGGATAAATAAATTGGTAAATAGGATATCATTTTGTTTTTTCCTGTCAAGTATCATTTTCTCTGCAAATGGAAACAGAATCAGCTGCTACCAGAAGATGAACTAATTTTAGCCACCTGCCATTAGTTTTTATTTTTCACTTCCAATTCTATGTGGATACAGGTTAGCTTAGCAAAAATGAAACAAGTGTTATGTCTGCACCCCCTGTTAAGAATATTTGTATCCTCTACCAAATTAGACCCTGCTTCTGAAATCTAATGGGCCTTTAGACATTTTTGAAGTGCTCTTCAGGACAATACCAATTGGTATAGGCATCAAATTCCCCATTAACTAATGGGGAATATGGTTAAATTAGCTTATGTGGATGTGGCAGGGCACTGTTGGTGCTTGTCACTTTATGAGTGCAGCCAATCTGCCAGCAGGTGCTTGATTGCAGTGGCCATTTTAGGCCTCTGGCCGCCTATATAAATAGAACAGTTTATTGCTGGCAGACCAGGCAGTAACATTGCCTGGCTCCATCTAACATTCTGAAGGTAAGAGCAAGAGCTGTAGGGAATGGCTAGGAGGCTCCTGGTCTTGGGCATGACCTAAAATTTCACCCTGCCGGGAGTGGGTGGCCTGATGGGACTCTCAGTGGTGCAGGAGCCGTCAGGAAATGCCAGGCCAGTTACCACCCTAGTGAAAGGCAAGTAGGGGCGCCTTAACCATAGCCCTCACCTTCAGGTGGGTCACGTACCATCGGAGGTAGCTGGGGCCAGGCACAGCTGTGGCCATCTAAGCCCTATGGGGTGCAAGACCCTGAGGAGCAAGAGTGGGGCCAGCCATGGCTGCGGCCACCTAAGCCCTGTGGGGTGTAGGACCCTGAGGAAAGGTAGTTGGGGCTAGGCACAGCTATGGCCACCTGAGCCCACTGGGGAGGGAAGCCCCGTGGCCCCAGTAAGGGGGCATCCCCATGAGAGGGGAGTAGGCCAAGGTACATCTCTGAATGTCCAAGGCTTTAGTTTGGGTCAGAGGCCAAGTAAAGAGGGGCTCAGTCAGAGAGGGGTGAGTCCTGACCCCGGTAAGTCCTCCACCACTGGTAGGCTGAGTGTGGGTTGAAAGTAAAAGCTATAGTAGAGCACAATGACCTGATTCTCCAGGGGAAGAGTGAGAGTCCCCATGAGACTCTGGAGCACCAGTCATGGTATGAGTTAAGAACGCCCCAGTGAGGGGGCAGAGATGAGGAGCCCCAGTTGGGGGGGGGGGGGAGAAAAACCAGAGGGCTGGGAGCCCACTGTGTATGAGTGTATAGAGGGGCCCTGGAAGGGGCCAGGGCAAGCTTAGACCTGGTTGGGTAATTGACTGGCCACTACCCCATTGAGGGTTGTGGGAGAGGTCTGCCACCCAAAGTATGAGGTAGCTAAAGCCCATGGCCTAAGGGGTCTGCTCCAAGAGGGAGCAAGGCAGTATAAGTTGTCGACACATGAAAGAGACCTGTGAGAGAGGGTGGAGCATGAGAGGCCCTAGTGAGAGGAGGGTGGTATGAATGTGCATGTGACTGAAGCCTGACAATGGGGCTTAAGCTTGGCCTGGCTATAGGCTGGGAGCATTGTGTCATCTGGATGCCATCTGCGAGGCTTTGGCTGCAGTGTGGGGGAGGAACGGAGCCGTATATAGCGCCCTCTGGCATTGGGGCAAGAATGGGCAGCCTCCCACCTTAATCAACAATTTAATTAATTAACAACAAGGCATGACAGACGAGTCAGGTGGGTGGCATGCACAAAGGCAAGTGGGTAAACTAGCACTGTGGCTAGTCAGGGAGCCCTACTTCACCACAGTGGACTGAAACCTACTTACAAATAGGTGTTTGACCAAATTACTGACAAAATTGTGGGTTTTCAGCTTCAGGCAAATACATTTTTAAATATGCCCTAAAATTTTGTTGACAAAAGATATGCCTTCCTTCCCTTAATCCATACACTTCCTATCCTCACTCTGTATCCCTCTGATTTCCCACTATGGGTCAAAATGGAAGAAGGGGTCTGCTTCTTACCTCCTCCTCTCAAATTTATGTCACATGATGCTACAAAATCTGGATATATGACTGTCATTTAAATCCTTCAAATCCTCAAGTGTGACAGGTTGTTATAGTAAAATGCATAAACATCTTTGCACCAGCATTTCTCAGACTGCGTATGTGAAAATATGTGAATACATATGAATGTGAATATGAGCTGTTAACTACCTTTGTCTGTTGTGAGGTTTCTGTAACCTAATGCAGGAACAAATGACCTGTGCATTCTTCTGTAGATAAATATGTTGTCTATTGACAGGGCAAGACACAGTTAAATATAATGATGAAATTCTGCAATAAAGGACCATAAAATACACAAGCATGCACACACATGCACGCTTGTGCACGCACACAAAGAGAAGAGAGCAAGAGCATATCTTTTAATCGTCTGTAGAGCTACATAATTCATAGTGTTTGTGTTGATACATTTTTAAAGCTTGTCAGCCAATAGAAGCAATAGTTATATTATTTCTTTTCACCACATAATCTGAGGTAATTGGAATCAGGCATATTCCACATCTCAGACTTACTTAATAGTATCTGAATTTCAAATCTTCTCATGAACAAATAATGATTTTTCAACAACTGTTTTTCAAAAATACTGTATAATATTAAAGTATTTCATTTAGTACCAAGTACACCTTATAAATGTAGGTTGTTCTATAATAATGAAAAAGGAAAATGTCACAAAGAACATGCATTATAAAAAGAAATCTAACATAAATAACTAATTGTTAATGTCTCTAATTGGATTGCTAGAGAATGTAACTGTCATTAATTGCATGAATAAAAAGGTTGCTGGTATTGAGATTGTTAGGCCAAAAATGTGGTCAGTGTGCTGAATTTTGAATTGCAGATGAGTTTATGAATGTGATGCATAATTAATACTTTTTTTCCATTGTGCTTTCCTAATCTAATCTATGCAGGCAACAAAAGGAAATGTTCAAGAATCCTGCTGTTTGAGTGTTTCAGAGAGCAGGGGGCTTATAAATTTTACCTTGGTGTTCACATGGAAGAGAAGAGCAGAAAGGCAAACACACACATATGAGCACATTGGAACCATATTCATATCTGATCATGCTGAGGCAATAGAAGAGCACACTAGATTGTATTTTGATGGGATTCTAATGAAGCAGTTTTTTCATATGTGGGGGCAAACTACGTTTGTGTTCTTCAACTAATAGTGTTAAATACTAATGAAGAACCATTTCCAAGGGAAGAACATCTCATAGCATTTCAAGGTCTGATTTGTATCAGCAAGACTCAATTTTTGCAGAAGAAATTTTGTTCTGACTCCTACATTCCAATGCTCTAACAACTTCCTAAATTGATGACAAAAATGACACGTGCCCAGAACCTATTTGTTTAGATGCATTTTTATTTGTGAGAAGTAGTTATTCAAATGTCTTAATCTCACAGCAAGATCAGAGCAATGGGGTGTTATGCTCTGAGCCAAACTAGTAGGCCTATTTTCTTCAGCTTTGCGGATTCTTAGGGTGTTTATAAAAGTGCTCTGGGAGGTGGTGGGTGGGGACACTTTAATTAGTGAGCTACGATAATTAAAAACAACCAAGCATCATGTGTATCAGCATCCTTGCACTGAAAAAATGGTGGTGGGGAGCTTTGAACTAAAGACCATTTGATAAGCTTATGTCAAAGTGTCCCGCCACCATTTGAGACTTGAGCTGTCAGCTTTGTATAACAGCAAATGTTATTAGACAAAGGTAGGTAGGTAGGTTCCAAAAATATCAGTCATGTATGATATGCAACAAATCAAGTTTAAGTAGTTGTTTACAACTGCTCTCCAAACATCATAAACACTTGCAAAAGTATCTGAAACATTTTCTTCACTTTCTGGTATATCTGCGTTAGTGAAGTATTCTTGCAAAATAGTGCCAAGGTCATTTTTAGTGGAAACAAAACCATGAGGCTGACTGGTGCTATCACAAGTTACCTTTTGTAGATGTATTGTAGGGTGGATCAACAAGTACCACTACACTGGCTGGAGTGGGCTATGGAACTGTAACCCATAAAAACCCAGTGGACCTCCATATACTTGATTGAAAAATAGGTGCACAGGAAAGTAGGGCTGGGCAGGACCACATGAGGCCATCTAGTCCACCCTTCTGCCCAAGCAGGTTCCTCCATGACTAAACCATCCTGATCAAATGTCTGCCTAACCTGCTCTTGAAAATTTCCAGGGATGGAAATACTACACACATGATTCCCAGATCAGACCTCCTGTTAGCCAAGAATCCTTGATGTGCAGATCTCATAGCCAGCTGGAGCCCACCCTTTCTATACCTAGGATCAGGAAGCTGTGGATCAAAGGTCACTTACATCATCAAATCTTGCAAAGAGGATGTCAATACTGGAGCAAGGCAGGGTTGGTTTGCCTGGCCCTGGCTCTCTGCTGGCTGTCTTTGGATTGGATCCAGAAGATGATTAATTTTGGGGAAAGGAGGCAGGACATGGAGGTTGCTGCTAAAATGTCAATGGATTTCCATCTCCTCTTCAATTAGAGCTCATCTGACTTCCTGAGAATAGGTCACCTTGTAGTGCAACTGGATCTGTACATTTTTGGCCCAGCAGAGGACATCAAGGGTTTGGCCAGGCAGGAGCTGGTTCTTTACCAAAGGGATAAGGAAACACAGGACAAAGCAACCCTGTAAGTGCTAGAAAGATTCCATCTTCTGAACCAGGAACTTAATGTAGACCACAACTTTATAGTCCATTATAATCTTTCTGATACTCTCTCACCCCATGCATATCACGGATTATCATGACCCTACTTGACAAGCTTTTGTTCTATCTGTTATTTGGCTCATCTGCATCTACGTCTGTCTCAGAGACCTGAGAAAGGAAACTGTAATACTTAAAAGCTACTTGATATATGTAGATCAACCATGTTGATACTGGGTAGGCCACAAAAATGGGACTGCACACAGAGCCAGATGTGTGAAGAAGCAAGACTGAAAAGTTTGGAGGGAATAGCCAAGCTGGCACTGGGGAGGAGGAACAAAAGTGCTAACTTGAGAAAACTCCCCTCCAGAGCCTGGAAAAGAACTACTCTTCCCTTTCTGTAAACAAATATCTGTGCAACCCATAAGCAAAGTGTGTATCTCATACCTCTCTTGGGTTTGTTCACTTAGAAGTAGTAAGTTGTAATCCTCTGTTATTCAGTTTATCTCAAGTGACAGAGGTCAGTGCCTCTTTTTTTTTTTTCTTCTGGACTTTCACCTGGCTATGTTGTCTACCACTTTCCCCTATTTATTTAAGTCTTGTGCTGGTTTATTCAGGCTTGTCTATGTCAGGTTGATGGATTAAGGCACCTTTCTCTGTTATTAAATTAAATGTTTCTCTAGGTCTCCGCTTTCTCTCTTTCCAAGAGCTGTTGATGTTAGCACTTGCTGTGGAAGTCATGTTAGTGATATCCTTTCAATGTACCTGAAATGCATTCAGTATAATCTACTTGTCATAGTCAATGCTTGAGGTTGGTTTGCACCACTTAGGATTTCTGATATTGTAAGAAGCTCTTTCTAAAGGACTCTGAGGGTCTGTTGCAGAAGTTTACTTTGAAATGACATGATCTTCTTATCATTTAGTGTTAGGGATTTCCACATCTCTGTCCCTAAACAAAGATGTGTTGCTGGTGTTGAAAATTCATATTTTCTTACCACTGCCAATTATGATTTTCAAATCCTCTCTTGAAAGCTGTTTTCTACTTTTTTTATTTGTTGCTTGACATCGACATGGTCTCACAATCATTATATATCTCATTCCTTACACAAGAAAAATAACTTTCTTCTAATGTTTCACTTTGATCATTGCTTTTGGGGCATTGCTAGCTCCAAAGAGAAGATATTTTATCTTCTCTTTACTGATGAAAATATCTACATGATTTTAAAACCAGAGTTCTGTGCAATGGATCTATATTTCAGTCTTTCTGATGGCCAATATGAGCAAAAATAATGCAGGAATTTACAAGCCAATGCAGAAACTTACAAGCCAACTTTCTGATGGCCAATATGAGCAAAAACGATGCAGGAACTTACAAGCAAACATACTGCATTAAGAAAACATCATTCATTGAAAAGTCTATTACTCAAAAAAAAATAAGAAAGGGAAGAATTAAAAATCGTGCAATCTTAACTTGCTCTTTTTCTGTATATTAGTTATGATACAGAACTCCTGCTTCACTCAATACTGTATGTCCTTGATTCTGAAACAAGACTTTTTTCCCCCCATTTAATTTGGGGGGGAAAAGCCCCTCAATTTTTAACCAAGTAAAAGGGTGATGGAGGAGGGCAGGTAGTTGCTGTGGCTCGGGCTCTAGCCCCTACCCTAGGTCTGAATGTAGCCACAGCTGCTGCGTGTGGCCCCCACCCCCTGCCACTTCTGCACCCTGCCATCTCTCCCCTCCAGCTTTTCTCCCCATTCCTCTACCAATGCAGCTTTTTCCCCTCACATGCCCTTCTCCCTTTCCCCTTACCCTTGCTCTATGCCAGCAGACTCTGTGCACGCAGGCTGCAGCCTGGTGTACTAAGCATGGCCCCAGAACAGCCCCATAGAAACAGTGCACTTCCTGTGATGGAGTCTGTCAGCATGGAGCAATGGCTGGGGAAGGAAAGGAGGGAGCAGAGGCTTGGGGGTAAGGGGAGAGCAGAGGTGGAGGGAAGGAGGGAGTGGAAGATCAGGGGGTGAGAGGGGACCCATGTTAGGCAACCAAAGCCATACGTCTTTTGACCTTAATCTCTCTGTGCCTACATTTCCCATATGCAAAATGAAAATAATATTATCCTCTCACCTTGGAAGGATTTTGTGAAAACAGGTTAATATTTACAAAGCTTTTGGATATTATAGTGGCAAGCACCATAGAAAAGTGCATGGGGATTTCAATACATCTTTGTTCAGAGTTGGATTTGAATAGTGTACTATTAAAAAGACATTGAACTAAATATTGAGTATGTGCTCAGTCCATGAGTATCATCCATCCTGTGCACTGAGGCAAATTCATAATTCATAGTTCCTAATTTATAGGCAATAATGTGTTAATGCTGAATTACCTTGAGCTCCACTTCGGAGCTAATCCAGGAGAGGGGCCTGCCTGCAGCCTCTCTCCCCTGGCCCTACCCCCCACTCCCAGCATCAATAGCACTGACAGACTGACCCTAAGGTGTTCCACTTTGGAGTGCCTTCATCTGATCTCCCATTAGATGAGAACTAATTTCTCGTGTAATTGGCCACTTTTAAAATCTCCTGCAGCCATGCACATGTGTCATGGCATAGCTATAGAGTACTTTCAGGGGGCTGATTGTGTGTAATGTCACTTCTGTCAGTGCCCTGTATTGTCTTCCATAAGCTGGTGAATATGAAAGCCTCTCAGATTGTCCTTATAAAGTCCTGGTTGTGCTTTTTGCATTGATGTGCAGTTTTGTGTGCCTTAATTTCTTGGAGTTTCTACAGACTTTACCTTTGCATCGACAACTGTTTACATTGCGAGACTGTTTCCCACTGTGAAAATGCAGTTTTAGAATATTTTCATAGTTGTGTCTTTCACTTGACCCCAATTTTATTTGCTGTGAGGATCACATGATACTGTTATAGCTCAGTGGCACCTTTCAGTAGTATTCTGTATTGATATAGAATAGTACTAAAATAGAATAGTAGCTGCGTTGAGTGATATTCTCGATTTCTTGTCAGTCAGTATCTTTTCCAGGATTGCTTATAATACATAACGCATGCTAATTGGTCCCTTAATACAATATTAATTTTCATAATTCTTCCATATATTCAGGAACTGTTTCATTGTTCCAGAAATGGTCTGCGGTTATCAATGGTTTTGGGGTTAGGTGATTTTATAGACTTTCCACAATTGCAGGAAATCTTTTGTCTGTTGGTTTAATAGGAGCTGTTAGGCTGCACAGCAAGTTCCAGCTTTTAGCTCCCATTACATTCAATAAAGCTGCCACCCTTTTCTCATCCCTGATATCATTAGTGATTGTATGCTGCTCCTCTTTCTCAGAATAGGTGGCCTAGTCCCCTACTGATTTATCAAACTGGTCCATTTTCTCAAAATAACATTCTGAGGCTTTCATATTCACCTGCTTGTGGATGATATTTTAGCTTTTTTTTTTTCTTTCCAGTAGTCAAGTAATTTACAGTCCCCATGTAGTGGGCTGCTTTTTAAATTTCACTTTCCCTAGGCTTCTTCAGTCATTCTCTTCCACTCTATCTTATTCTAGATTAGGATCCCATTCTCATCACAAATTGAGCATTTGCTCTGTATACAACTTTAAGAATAAGATGAAGCCCTACACAGTTGGATTCCAGACAGCACTGTTTTCTAGCTGTGTACAGCTTATAAATTAGCTGTGTTTTCTAACTTACATAACTATAAGGCCTAGCTACCCTGTTGCTCTGTCAGGGTTCTCCTGGCTGAAACAATAAAAGACAATGAGACATGCTAGCAGAGTACATCAGCCTTATCCTCAAATAACTTCTTCCTTTGTCTTTGCATGAATTCCCCCTGTGGAAGACCACAGTGATGCAGTACCACTAATAACACATTAAAAGAAGTATGAATGAAAATGAGGCATGTTTATTCTATCACACTTCTTGAAAGTACTATGGATTGGACTTAATTAAGCCAGAACAACTAAGTTATAATGACCAGCAAGTAATGACCAGCTGGTAGGAGATGACAGCTCAAGTTATTGATCATTATTGATAATACAGGCTGAAAACTGAGAAGAGTGTAGTGGGAGTATAGGCTTATGGATCATTTTATGATATTATTAGGGAGCTAATACTTTGTAAATTAGTCAAATTTCTTAAATTATTCCTCAACTTTTCAGTCAGCCCATAGTTTAATTCAAATCAAAGAATCCAAGAGTATGAATTTTCAATTTGATGGGTGTCATAGAAAAAAATGCAGTTGGATCTGAATCTTAGCTGTTCCCTGTTATAAAAAACTTTCCATTAAGTAGAATAGTTCATAAGGAACTACTGTGATATGTGGATAAACACTGTTTTAGCATTCATGGTATCAGGAGATAAAACAGCTACTTCCTGGCGGACCCATGGATTTCATCGGTTCCATTTGCCACTGTTTTCATGGAAACAATATCTTCCACTTACCACAAACCTCGTTCCATTGTGTGTAATGACTGTGCTTATCTGTCATATCACAGTACCTGGGAAAATAATGATTGTCACTGAAATAGCTTTAGCGCTAGGTTATACCAGGGCAGTAAAATCAGATTCAATTGAGCCTAAAGAAAGTGTTTTGAGGGGTTTTTTTCTGAAACGATTCCTGAATGTAAAAGAGGCGCCCTGGTGAACAAAGCATCTCTGATCCCTTGCTGCGCCCCACTAAAGAATTTGTAGGTGGACACAAGATCACTTTTCAGCCTTCTTTTGCGGAAGCTGAAGAGGTCCAGGTCCCTCTGTCTCTCCTCATAAGGCTTGTCCTGTAAGCCCCTAATCATATGAGTGGCCCTCTCTGGACCCTCTCGAGTCTATCAACATCCTTCTTGAAGTACGGCACCCAAAACTGGACGCAGTACTCCAACTGTGGTCTAACCAATGACTCATAGAGGGGAAGTATCACCTCCTTGGATCTATTTGTCATGCATCTGCTGATGCATGATAAAGTGCGGTTAGCTTTGCTGATGATCTCATCATGCTGATGATTCATGTTCATCTTGGAGTCCACTATGACTCTGAGATCCCTTTCCACTTCTGTGCTGCTGAGAGGGTCACTTCACAGCCAGTAGATGTGCTGGATATTTTTGCACCCTAGGTGCAGCACTATGCACTTTTCCTTGTACTGCATCCTATTGTGTACTGACCACTTTTCTAACCTGCCCAGGTCTGCCTGCAATCATTCCCTACCTTCCACAGGGTGCACTTCACCCCACAATTTAGTATCATCTGTAAACTTAGACAGAGTACACTTCACACCCACATCCAAGTTACTGATGAAGATATTGAAGAGTACTGGTCCAAGGACCAAACCCTGCGGGGCACCACTACCCACATCCTTCCGGGTTGATACTGACTTATCTACTACCACTCTCTGGGTGCGACCGCTAAGCCAATTTGCCACCCACCGGACCATGTAAACATCTATGTCACAGCCTCTTAATTTATTTATGATAATAGGATGAGACACCATATCAAAGGCCTTACTAAAGTCCAAGAAAATGACATCCACCTCTACTCCTGTGTCTAAGCACTTTGTGACCCTGGCATAAAACAAAACCAGATTGATCAGGCATGATCTACCTGCTACAAATCCATGCTGGTTTCCCTGCTGCATTATTTTTCCAGCTGGACTCCCACAAATATGATCCTTCATAATCTTTTCAAAGTCCTTTCCAAGGATAAAGGTGAGACTGACTGGCCTGTAATTACGTGGATCCTCCTTCCTTCCTTTCTTGAAAATAGGGACCACATTGGCCCTTTTCCAGTCCTCCAGGACCTGACCTGAGCACCATGAGTGTTCAGACAGCCGTGGCAGTGGTTCTGCTATGACACTGGCCAATTCCCTCAGTACCCTCAGATGCAGCTCATTCAGGCCTGCTGACATAAACACATCCAGTTCATCCAAGTGACTGCGTCAAGTCAGTGTTGACAGTTCATGGGCTGGTGTCCCTCTGATGCCCATCTAAGAACCCATTCGGAGATTTATCTAAGAACCCATTCGGAGCCCTGTTCAGGAACACTGAGGCAAAAGACTCATTGAATAGCTCAGCCTTGTCCCCCCTTTCTGTCACTAATTGTCCCTTCTTGTTCAGTAGGGGTCCTATGCTGCCCTATGCCTTCCTTTTACTCCTTACATACCAAAAAAATAAAAAAAAGACTTTTTGTTGTCTTTAATGTTGCCAGTCTCAGCTCTGTAGTTGTTTTGGCCTTTCTAACCGCCTCCCTGCAAGTGCGGGCCAAGTAGGTATACTCCTCCTTGGTAGCTTCCCTCTGCTTCCACCACTTATGTGCCTTCTTTTTTGCCCTTAGGCTCCCCTGGATTTCCCTGTTTAGCCAAGGAAGTTTTTTGGCTCCTTCTCCCCTTTTCCCTTGTATTAGGATAGTATCCCTCTGTGCCCAAAGGATCTCCTCCTTTAGGAATGACCACCCTTCCTGGACTCCCATCTCTCCAATAGTCTTCTCATGCAGAGTGTCATTAACTAGACTCCTAAGCACACTGAAGTTAGCCTTCCTAAAGTCAAGCACTTCCACCCTACTAGTCATCTTACCCACCCTACGCCGTATGGTGAATTCAATTGATTGGTGGTTACTGTCCCCAAGGTGACCACGAATCTGCAGCTCCCCTACCAGGTCCTCCCCTGTAGCCAACACCAAATCCAGTAAGGCATTTCCCTTAGTGGGACCATATACCTCCAACATTAGGTGAAGGTCCTGCACGCAGGTTAAGAACCTATGTGAATGGTTGGATTTGGCAGCCTGCTCCTCCCAGCAGATGTTAGGGTAGTTTAGGTCCCCCATGACAACCATATCCCTAGACTGTATGGCCTCTGAAAGCTGCCTCAAGAATTCCAAGTCTAGCTTTTCCTCTTGGTATGGTGGTCTGTAGCAGACCTCCACCACCAAGTCCCTTTCCCCATGACCTCCATGTATCCTAACCCACAATGCCTCAACTTTCTCCTCCTCTGATCCCATGTTGATTAAGGTAGATGTATAATTCTCCTTTACATAGAGAGCAACCCCACCCGCTTTCCTTTCTACTTTGTCCCTTCTGAACAACCTGTAGCCCTCAATGTGTACCGCCCAGTCATGGGTAGGGTCCCACCAGGTTTCCGTTAGCCCCACTAAGTTGAAGTTATTATCAGCAAGCAGAAGTGCAAGTTATTCCTGCTTGTTCCCCATGCTCCTAGCATTAGTATAGAGGCACTTGAGTCCCTCATCATACTTAGCTTAAAGCCCAATGTAGGAGGTCAGCCAACCTGTAACAAAAGAGACTCATCTTTTGTGGAAAGATGAAGCCCATTGCATCCCAGGAGGTCCCTTGCACAGAAGTGCGAATCGTGGTTCAGGAAGCCCAAACCCACACAATGGCACTAGCAATTGCATCAGTCTTAACTAGCAATTGCATCAGTCTGATCTTAGTCAAAGGAAAAGCTTGTAAAAAACATGAAACAGAAATTCCATTCCTGGGGAAACTCCAAGATTTCAAAACTTTTTGTCCTGAATTTGGACAGAAAATCCAAATCTCAGATTTTGCTGAAATATTTAACAATGTTTTGCTTTGAATTTATTAAAACATTTGAATACATTAATATGGCCTCCCACTGGAGTCTGATACTCTACAATGACCCTATTATATCCTTGTATAATCTCCAAGCATGATTGCAATAAACGCTACCTTCCACGTTCTCTAACTAATGCAAAGAAAAGAATTATCCAAATCCCTATAAATAACCTTTGGGAGAGAGGATTAGCACTGCACTCTAGAAGTTCAAGTTTTCCCAGACTAATGTAAGGAGTAAATTCCAAAGCACAGGACCCTCCTCTGAGAGAGCCTTGGTTCCCAATAAACCCACATAGGGACTGTCAACTCAGATATCTCACCTAATCTTGAACATTTCATTAAAACTAAGTGAGAAACAGGATTGCCTTTCTTCAGATCTGAGAAAGAAGCATATATAGTGTAAACTAAGTAAAAGTTAGAACAATAGTCCCAGTATGTAAGCAGTAGTCACTCCAGAAGAGAAGTGGGCACTAAACCTGTTGGGCAGAGAGAAGTTAACAGAGAGAAGTTGGGCAGAGAGAAATTAGCAGCTATAGATGTAAGTAAAGCAATTGAAATTGATTAATGATGTAAAGGAATAAGGCCATTCCGAAGGAAAGAGAACCTTTATTACACGTGAAGCACAGAGAGCTTGAAGGCAGAGTAGTTATGCATTTTATAGGGTGTGTCTACACAAGTTGCTATGGTGCTGTAGCATCCGTTGGCAAAAACCATGATGCCACCACTACATCACCATAGCCTCTCACTTCCTCACTAGAGCACATTGCTATGGCAGTGTAGCGACCAAAGATAACCGTGCGCAACTGCATGGTGCAGTATGAGTTGTGCTGTCTTTTAGTACTTTTAAAAGGAAACGCTAAATGGCACAGTAACAAAGGCACTATATAGCCGTGTGTAGACACACCCATAGACTACTAAGATACACATGGAACATAAGCATCTGTGAACTTCAGCTCACTTAATCAGATGCTTTGAAAGGACAAGCATAGAGCAATGTATAAAGTGGAGTGACTGATGCAGGGTACAACTGCACATGCACTTTACGGAGAGGTAGACTAATTAGCTCCACACTGGGCATGTCTACACGTGCATTTACTTCAGCCTGGATTTACTATGCAGTAAACTACTGCACAGTAAGGGTTTGGGGGTAGGTGTCTACATATACAGGGATTAGGGAGCCCTGCAATGTGCCCCTGTGGCCAATGCGAGGAGCTCCAGGCTATGGCTGCAGCTGCCAGCACCCGCCAGCCATTTTTAGATGCTGACCCTGCTCTCTGCTCTCTGGCCAGTCGCTCCTTCCTAGGAGCAGTATGCCTAGTGCAGAGGCAGCACATGGCAACTCCCTTCTTGCCCACTCTGCCTCCCTGTGCCATGACTGATCTGCCCCTAGCAATGATGACCAGCACCCCATTGCTCCAGCCCCTGCCTGTGGCAGCAACAACCAGCACCCTGTGCTTCTGCTGGCCATGGTGCTGGCCCTGCTGGCCCCAGCAGGCACCCACTGCCCCAGCACCAGGAGAGTCATGCACCCACCAGCAGGGGGCAGGGCACTTGGTGTGTGAGGCTCTGGCCAAAGACCTCCTCCTGACTCCCTGCTCTAGCCCACCTGCGCTGCCCCCCACAGGCCTCCCAATGCCCCCCCAGCCCCTGCAACATGCTCACTACAGACTCATGTCAGAAAAACAAGTCTTTATTTCCCTCACATGAAACAGACCCACATCTCCCCTCCCTCTCCAACATACAGAGCCCCCTTCTCCCTCCCTCCCCAACACACAGAGTATCTCCACCACCCACCCCACCCTCCAACAATGAAAAACCCTCTTCCCCATGGAAACCATGTACAAGGTGTGTTTTTTGTGGATTCCCAGTCGGGGGCAGCTAGGGGGCAGAGCCCAGGGATAGGTGGCCAGCACCCCAGCCTCTGGCTGTTCCCCCATGGGTCTGCACACTATGGTAACTGCCCTTCACACCAGGACTCCACAAAACACACACTTTGTACATGGTTTCTATGGGTGGAGGGCACAGGCATATACACATGGGTGGTGCTGGGCCTGGATGGGGGAGCGAGGATGCCATACTGGGTCCCATGTCAGCTCTCTGGGCTCCTGTGTGGTTATCCCTCATTTACCATCCCTGGGCAGCTGCCAGTAGTGCCCAGAGGGGCATGGCAAGGGATTGTCAGCAGCATGGCAGAGTCTATGCCTCAAAGCACCTGCAGGTGAAGGGCAGGCTGCTAGGGTTGTGCAGCAGGGAGGTGATGCTGGCCCTGCTGCCAGAGACAGCCTGTAGGAAGGCTGGGGCTGCTAGGGGCTACAGCAGCGGGTAGCCCTGTTCAGTACCCACCTGACCTGACAGCAGTGTGCTGGCAGCTGTGTAGCAGCTCAATGCCTTGCAGCACTGCTGGGCTTATGGGAGGCAGACACATCAGGGCTGTGGCCTGCCCAGGGGGACTCACAGGGCCTGCAGTGCCCTCAGGCTCCCTGGTGTGTGTGCCCCAGGGCACAAAATCTCCATAGTATTTTATAGCCTGCAGATGGGCTGCCAGAGACAGCACAGCCCTGGGGCAGGAGAGGCTCCCAGCCAGGAGTAGGTAGCAAATTTAATCACGATTAAGGGTTTTTACTGCAACTGTGCAGTAACGTGTCTTTTGTAGACAAGCCCACTAAAGCATCACAATCTACACATGTGCCGGTATTAGTGCACAGTAAATTAATTAACTCTGCCATAAGATAGTACTGTCGGGGAGAGTACTATCTTATGACAGAGTACTTATGTGAGATGAAACACACATGTAGATGGTGACAAGGGTTCCCTGGGGCACAAGGGTGCTAAAGTGCAGGAGCTGCCTGCCACCTAGCTCACACTTTAACACCCTTGTGTCCCAGCCAGCTCTGACACTGCCTGATACCACCACGTGGAGCCAGAGGCTGGCTCCCCCTAGATCCCTGCAGCCCAGGGCTGATGTACCTTGGCTCAAAGTGCTGCAGTCCTTGGCATGTGTAGACACTGCGCTTGGGAGCAGTTGACTCCAGTGTGAACTGTGCTCGAGTTTATTGCTCCCCCTTAATTTCACATGTAGATGCACCCACAAAGAGGGTACCACAGGGGTCAGGTAAATTCTAGAGTGCCATAAACCCATTGTTTGTAGTGGTTATAATAAGCTATAAAACCATCACATGTGCTCTGAGCAGTATACTCTGGGATGCTACCTCACCAGACTAAATTGCCTTCACCCAGCAATGACAAACTGTAAAAGAAGTAGACTGCATCTTTGAATGAGCCACCTCAATTCCCTGCTCTCATGTATTAAACACTCTTGGCTGTCACATACCATTCCACAACAGAACGTATAAAAATGTCAAACAATTTTTGTGGTTCATTACAATTTACCTGCTCCCTACCCATCTGTTCTGTGCTCAGTAAGGAATAATAGATTTTCTTCCCTTCTGAGTGGTCCGCTGTTCTTTACTGATGATCTGTAACCAGTCCTGTTAACCTACCCAATTGGTTTTGTGCCCACTTCCCTTCTCAAGTGACTGCTTAAATTAACATAATGATCTGCTTCTTTCTTAGACCTGAGGATAGGCATTTGGGTAGTTTAAAGACATTTGAAAAAAAGGGGCTTTACTGGAAGAAGTAGCATGTTTGCTCAACCTGGCTCTGGAGCAGCTGTATAGATTGGGTGCTTCAGCAGGGCTTTTTGGTGCTTTTATCTAAAGATGATTCAATCAGCTAGGTCACACTGATGCGATGCCTCTTTTGGGCATGCACTAGGCTTAATGTGGGAGCATGCTGTGTTTAAAGGGCTGGAGGTTTTTTGGTGCCTGAAAGTGTGTCTAACATCTCTACCAAATAAAAAATAGTTGGTCCAATATTCCTTGGTCCATCACAGCTACAGAATACTACAACACTACTACTTAAAACTAAAATATATAGGACCTAAACTATAGTTTAAAAAAACACTATAAAAAGGAAAGGAAGCACTAATAATTAAATGGGGTGAACTTCTGCACTAGCTGCTGTTTTCAAGTTCTTTTTATGTCATCCCCAGTGCAGAATCTTGCATGTCATCCAGACAGTAGCATGGATAACTGCTACAAGTCTCACATAAAAAAAAGTCATATATGCCTTGGCAAATAAAGAGAAAAGGGCTCATGGCCCATTACTGCTTGGACATCTAGGAGAAACCAATGACTCCAGTGATGACCTCTGCCACTTCCTTCGACTGATTTTTTTCTAATCTTAGCAATGTTACTTTGGTTTTCTGACATGAGATTCATCTGACAAGCTCTTAAACTCTCAGTCTTGGATACATTTTAACCTCAGTAACAACAAAAATGGACAATGACCGCAATTCAAAAAGGAAAATGGTCAAAACATGGGTGACGTTTTCCTATAATACTTTATTTAAAAGAAATACATTTCATGTGTTTGTTCCTGTCTCAGATTATTTTATTTATATACTCTTGGTATTCTATTTATGACCTTCATGAATTAAGCAGGATGCAAGTCAGTTATGAAATGTTGAGACTGTCACTTGAAACTAGAAGAAATACTTATGTGCAATGAAATAGGTAATTCAGTGAAGATGTAAAGATGAAAAGGACTAAAAATAGAACAAAGACCATCCTTTCATGAGGTTGAATGAAGTTAACAAACAGACAAACCTTTGACATAAAACTGCATCATACTGAAAGCAAAATAATGTGAAAAAAGATTTAGTGCTATATTGTGTGATAAATATTTGACAAATAATTTAATCTCCTGATGATGTTAGTATTACAATTTTCCTACCTCTGGTGTTTGTTTGTTTTTTCCCCTCTTGTTCCTGGATGTAAGGCTTTGAAATCTATTTTCAATGATATAGGTTTTTATTTCATAAGCAGAGAGAGATGAACTTTCTTCACGACTTTTTCCTTCACTTGATGTAGAAAAATATTCACAGCATTGACCAGACTTTGTTCTAGGTACTCAGCTGTATTATTGCATTTCATTTAATAGAATAGATTTGCTGGTATTTTTTCTTCTGACATCTTCTCTCAAGTTTCACTTGATGTTTAATCAAGTCCTGTTACTGAACAGTTTTGTTTGTTGTAAAATCATTATGTGCCTCATTGTCATTCTTATTCTTGTTGAATCCTACTGACTGCAAACAGGGTGCTTGATTTCAGTAACACTATTCACAGACTTTGCTGCTGTTCAGTCAAACAACCTCATCTTCTATCTTAAAATAGTGCCTTTGCTCTCCTGTATTGTGATGCCTAGAACAACTTGAGATCTGTTAGACAGCTCCTCTGTTGAGACCACTGCCTATCATGCTGATCTGGAGCAAGATGTTTTCCTCTGATTCAGCATTACTTACTTATTAAATGCCCATTAGACTAGGGACAGAAATTACACATAAACTGGTATAAGTGATCAGAAACTGGTTCAAATCCATAAAAAAACAGAAGTTCAGTGCACACACAAACTGTGTTCAAAATGGCCAAAGCCAGTTTAAGATAAACCTGGATGGATGAAGTACCAACTTTAACTGATTTAGATTAAATCACTTTTTTGAACTGCTGTCGCAGATCCCCTCCAGATTCAAGTTAACTCTCAGTTCCCCGGTATCCCCACAGTCCCCCAGTGTCCCCACAGTCCTCACCTACAAACCTTCCTCACAAGGTGGGTGGGATAGTTGACCCAACCTGTGTGCTCCAGCCAAGTAGGGAGGCATACTCTAGCTCCTCCCCTCCCCCACCTCCCACCTTCTGGCCTTCGCCACTGCAGGCATGTAGCTGCATTTCCAGATACAAAAGTGAATCACTTGCCTATTGGGTCGATATACGCAGCTTAGACTAACCTGGGAAGATTGAATAGATGCAGTGTTGGACTTTTTGACTATCTGTATTTAGTCTTAAAATCACTGGGTTTTGATATTACTTTGACATTGCTTTGCACCTTCTCTAGTCATTTATATTGGTGCAAATAGACAGTAAAAAGTTGCTAAATCAGAATAGTAAGAAGTTACTTCTACTTTACATTGGTGTCAATGAAATGAAGGAAGTAAGGGAAACTGAATTTAAACAATTTAAACGGAGTTAGTTAGACAGTACAATCTCCTGTGTGGATATTCTTATATCAGTTTAGCTATAAACCATTTCCAATTGACTAACACTCATCCAAAAAACAGATCCTTTTAAAAACCAAATAAGAGAGTCCACACAGGGGTCTTTAGTGCTTTAACTAAAGTGATTTAAATTCATGCCCCCCAATTTTCCCATGTAAACAAAACAACAAACCCTTGTATTCTTTTCTAGTGTTTTAGTAAATGTATATGGTAAGGAATTCTGGATCAATTCCTCTGTTGGCATTTAAAACACAAGTAAACTTTTCCAGTCTCAAGATGTTTGATAAATTAATGTATTTTATGTTAAGTTTAATTCGTTTACATTTAAACACATACATTAAAGTCATTTTTCTTTTAAAAGAGGTGGCAGGGAGCCAAAAACCCTATGTCATTCTTGCCAAATTATATTCTCCTGAGGCTTGTGATGATGGTGATTTTATTTTTCTTAACGGAAGGAAAATAATAGCCTACACAATGAATATTCCCAGGCTCTTGCAGATCACACTTTTCTTGGGAGAAAATATTCTGAGATGAACTCGGCACTTGTGGGTTTGTTGGCATGAGAAAATTATAGAGCACAAAAAAAGGAAGAGTGGAAAAATCTTTTTTAAATGTTAATTACATTCCTAGTAATTGCTGTTGTATTTTATTATTTTTAGCCGAATCTAAGTACTGTTAGTCATGGCTTTTAGTCACCCCAACTAGAATGACTAATAAAACTAGAAAATAAGGAAGTATCTTCGAACAGAAAAGAAGTTTATAATAATGATATAAGAAGGAATAAAATACAAGGGAATAGGAAAATAGCTTCAATGCATCCAAAAAAATGACACTTGTCTCTCACCTTCAAACAAATATGGAGCCAACAATGCACATGAGAAGCATATCTGGAGCACTTTCCTTGTATATTATCTTCCTTTCCCTCACTTGTCTATAGCTTGTGATTTTTGCTTTGTTTACCTTTCCTAGATCCCTGCCCCACAAGAACACATGTGAGCAGTGTTACTTAGAGGGCTATTTCCGTGGAGTTGAAAGTCTACTTACTTGGATGTTTTAATGCTTGGACAGAGATGTTACAAGCTATTTGAGTTCTTTGGAGAAGGGATCCTGGGGCATATCACTAGGTAGAAACCAAAACTCCAATAAAAGTAATAGAATATGACATTACAGACTAGCTGAAGATCTGAATCCAAATCTTTTTATATTTCTATACAGTGCTCAGTATATTTTGGATACCTTACTAAAAATTGGGGTTTTGATATATATGTTTCAGAAGAACTAAAATTTATTAATTTTTTAAATCTCAGTTTTATTTTTCATTTTGTTTCCCTCAAATGGAAACATGGGAAACTGCCAATTATTTATCAAGTTCCATGAAGAAAACAGTTTCTTCATGCCTGCCCTTTTCCACACAGAGATTATACAAACCAATATTAATTTATAGGGGTGAGAACAGCCAAAGTTTGAGTGCAAGCTGAGAGTATTTTTGTAGCACTACTTTTTATCAAATTTAGAACTAAGAAAAAACACATGAGTTTGTCTCCATAAAATCAAGTTCCCCCCTTTAGGAAGGTATGCACTAAACTTCTAGTGGGTGTGTCTACATGCATGTATTTAATGCACATTAGCCCAATTTAGGGTGCATTAAGGGCATATGTCTACACAAGTGTACCTTTAACATGCCTTTAAAATGGCAAATTTAAGCTAAACACATCTAAATTTGATACCTACAAAACCAGGTATTGAAGTTAGGTGTGATTAGTTAAAGTGCATTAAAACACGTGTGTAGAAGCATTAAAGCACATTAACAGAGTGACTTTAGTGGTGGATCTGCCCAACCATTAGGGGACTGGCCAGAGCCCAGCCCCAGGGTCCCTGGATGGTTGCCTCTCCTCCCCCAGGGCTGGGCTATTCTCTGACAGCCCCTATCTGCAGGCTATAAAAGCCTGCAGCCATTTTGTGCCTTGGGACAGACTGCACAGAATCCTGAACAGGTATGCTGGACTGTGCAGTAACCTCCCCCCACCCCCCCCACCTTTGGAGCTGCCTGTGCCAGCAATGCACCAGGGACTGGATCCTCCTGCTCCAGCAGCTGGTGGCAGTGGTGGAGAACTGGACAGCATTGGAGCAGGCAAGGGAGGTGTGAGACCTGGCCTGGTGGCAGGAAGATATATCCTGGGAGACTGCCCAGGAGAAGGCATGGGACCAGGTGCAGCGGGAGCACTGGGTCCATCTGGAGGCCCTGGACCAGTGCCACACTGAGCTGCTCCAGCAACAACTGTCCAGTCAGGGCCACCCAGTGGAGGCCACATCCATGGCCCCCAATGCCTGGTTTCTGGCCCCACAGGGTCCTTGGGTCCAACCTGCTGGCTTGCAGCACACCCCCACCTGGGCCTTGGAGGAGGGCCTCCACTGCCTCCTACCCACAGGAGCCCCTGGCATTCACTGCAGCCCCCAGTCCCATGAGGGAAGTGTCTACAGTCAGGGTGCTGGCTGCCTGCTGCCAGGCTTTGCACCCTGAGTCCTACCACCCCACAGCCCCCCACTACGGGACTCAGACAAGGACTTAGACTTTAGTATGTAGGTTTCAGTTTGGGAAGAGGGTTTTTTATTGTTGGTGGGTGGAGAGGCTCTGTGTGTTGTATCCTGACTAGCATGGTAAACCCAGAAGCAGTGGGGCTGGTAGGACAGGAGTGTGATGGCAGTCCCAGCAGTGGTATCCTGGACCCCATGGTCACTGTGGCTGGCTGCAGCAGCTGCATGGTGGTGGGAGCCATGGAAAGCTGTGTACCAATCATCCAGCAGATAGCTGGAGTGGATGGGGGAGTAAGGCAGTGCAAGGTGGCTGAGCGCCAGGCACTCAGAGCAGCAGCTGCCTCTGGCATTGCCATGGCTGCCAAGTGCTGGCAGCCATGTGGCGAGAGGCTGAAGCTCCCTGCAGTGGCCACAGGGGCACATAGCAGGGCTGGAGAGACTAGGGACTAAAGTTAGTCCCAAATCTCAGCACATATAAACACCTGCCAAAAATGCTTAATGAACATTAGCTCAATGTACGTTAAATTTAAGCGTGCTTAAATTCATGTGTAGATGCATCCTGTGAAGAAATCTTTACAAGTGCATTGAACTTTAAGTAGCTCTTCACAGTGTCTTTTTATTACAACACCTTACTGATATCAATAGGGTTGTTGGTCATAGCTGTTGATTGTTGGTCTAAGGACATAGGCAGACAAGGTTCTTTGAATAAATGTGATATCTTTTATTAGACCAACTAGATAGTTGGAAAAAATTGTTCTTTGCAAGCTTTGAGGCACAAATACCCTTCTTCAGGCAGGATGTTTGTGAAGAAGAAGGGTGTTTTCACTGGAAAGCTTGCAAAGAACATTTTTTCAACTATTTAGTGGGTCGAATAAAAGATATATCACATTTGCCCAAAGAATTTTGTCTTACCGATATTAACTCACACAACTTCAAAACACTTTAGGATATACCTGAAGTATTTATAAGGGACAATTCTCACCAAGTGCAGAAATACTTATTCAAGCATCTCTTTTTCCAGGCATTTAGTAAATATATAACAACATCATAACCTGCATTAGAACATATATACTAGTGGTGATCAAAAAGATAGCATTTACCACAAGTCACCACAGAGTGGTGTTAGAGGCATTGCAGTTTAGCATTCACCCGACATAATGATGCTTAATTTCCAATTGCAAAATACCTTTCAAAATGCAAATATTGACCTTTTAAATGATAACTATGCCAGGAAATTAAAAAAGCAATCCTTATGTAGAGCCACCCCAGTTGTTTAACAGCACACAAGACCAGTGTGCCATAAATGAAGTGAGAATCTGTTTATCCAGCTGAAAATGAAGGGCAGGATGGAATAATTAGCCTAGCTGGAAATGGGCCAGGAAACGTTAACAGCATGATTTATGTAAAAAATGTAATGTTAGTCTGTCCTACTTAGTCTTTCATGCCACCCTCATCACTACAAGACCTTAACTTCTGTACCATTCTATCTGAAGGTATACATGCATATAGCACTTACTCTATTTTAAAAGCAGTTTAAACCTGAGCATACCAATGCACAAGCCCATTAAACCAGTTTAAAGCTATTTGGAATGGCTCAGAAATGTACCTGGGAAATTAAGAATTTTTTGAGCTGGTGCACTGTAAATTGAGTACGCACTATGGGTAGACCCAAGTGTGCTGTGATATGGGTCTGGTCCATCCTCCAGGCATTCTGCCCAACATCATTAATTCCCTGTGCTGTGGCATCACAGCTGGCCTCTCTTGTATGCAGCCAGTATTCTACTCCCCCTTTTTTGATTTAATTTTTATTAGTATTTTTATCAATGAGCTCCCTTGCAGTGCTTATTCAGTGAAAGCTGTCTTTCTAACAACCATAGGCATCCTTGTTCCCTACTCAACTTCTGTGCCTTATTGTGCTTACCTCCCCGCAAGTGCCTGGGAACCCAAAGTGTGGGTCTAAGCACTCGGCCCCCTCGCCCCAGCCCCTACCAGCCCATGTCAGACAAGCACACCACAGAATCCCATCAGTTGCAGGCTTCTGAAGCTTATTGAACTTAAGTTTAATAGACAAGGGGAAGCAGAAAAGTAAAAGCATCCCCAGCCACAGGGCAGCCGCCCTCTAGGACACCCACAGCATGAGTTCAAACACTCCCCACACTTGCTCCCTGGGAGGTACGCTGAGCTGGGTGATCATTCCTATCAGATCCACAAGACCTGAATGTGTAAGGTAACTGTTCTAGGATACCTCTGACCTATGAGAGTTATGAACCAATTCTCAACTGGTAACATTTGGGAGTGGTTCCATTGCTGCACATGTCCAAACCTGATTGTGTAATGGACTCTTTAACAGCAGGAAGTCCTGTGGCAGGTTGAAAATTGTCATCCAAATGAAATTGATAAAGCAGAGAAGGAAGGTAATTATGACAAATATTCCCTCCTCCAGTTTTCTAATCAGAAACTCTTTTTGGCAGAGCACTAACTCCTACTGCTAAATAGGGGACTTTGAGAAGGGTGCCCTCCATTGAATAATAAATGTATTCTGCCACATTTAGTTGTTCTTTGGAGTTCTCTCATATCAAATTGACACTGCCTGACCATATGTAATCATTCTGTGATAACTGCAGGCAGAAGAAAGGTAAGGAAATCAATGCTATCTCTTTAAAAATTGGATTGGTGCTTGGCAGCTTATTTTTTTTAGAAAAGATTTTGCCCTCAACTGTGCTATTTGTTTTCTGTTTGAATAGCATGAGGCTCTAAAGTCACTTTTGAAAGTTCAGATTAAGAAAGAGATTAAGTGATTTGCCTAAGGAAGTCTGTATCAGAATGCTGGAAACAGAAACCCTGTTATGGTGAACAACACTCTAGTACAAGGACATCTTTTCCTACTGAGAATTATACAGAATAATTCAGATGTCAGAATAGTAGTCCAAAAAGTGAGGCTTCATAAAAATAAAAAAACCAACCAAACAACCCCAGCCCCAACCCTCAACATAGAACAGATCAAAGTACTGCATGTAGGGGGAAGTGAGAAATCTGCAGATGACTGTATGTCTTTAGGTTTGAGGTTGGATGGCTCTCTTTATTGAAGATGCAGAACTAGAATACCTGTCATCAAATCATTGTATCTTTTTATAACATCAACCAAGGGGAGTCTCTCTCACTTACAGCTGTGTGAATTCTACAGCTTCATTACATAATCTGTGAAGTAATTTTTCTTCAGTGCTTCAGATTCATTTAATTAGGTGATTGCTAATACAATAATTCTTCCTTTATACCGCTTAGCTGATCATTTAAAAAATATTTTTATTTGCAAGACAAATTGCTGACTTTCTTAATTTAAGGATTATTTTTAAAATCAGTATAAAATATCTGTTCTATTTACAGACTATTTTGTGAAATAGGCAAAAAATCTCTTGCTGCAAGCCTATAGGCAAAATGTGTGCATCTTCTGCCTTCATCTGGCACATTTGGGTATAGCAATAAAATAGAGTTTCTATTCCATTTTAAATATAACAGTGCTAGATCTGTACCCCATTTATTGTAAGTTATCCAACTGATTTAAATGTTAAGGTATACGTTCTCATTATATCTTCTCTACCATTATAAGTATGTAGAAAGCCAACAGTATTTATAAAGGAAAACAAATCACACATGATTAAGAATGGCAATTGCATTTTTCTAGGTAAGGTAAAAATTAGAAGAGTTATCAGTAAATCTTTATGACATAAATTCAGTGAAAGCTATTTCACTGATCAGCAAGACATGGCCTTTCACCTTCCTTCCCATTTCATGCCTTTTCTTTCCCAAACCAGGGCCCTGAGTTTACAAAATAGAAGAGGTGAATTATGAGGAGATTTCATGATTTTCTAAATAACTAGACACAGTATTTCAGGGCTATTTTTCTGCAGTTGCTTTTTTCTTACATATACATGAGTCCTCAACCAATGGAAGGGAAGGCGCAAAAGCTTGTCTTGGGAATGAACTGCCTTCTGTCTTCAAATAAAGTGTCATAACATAAACCATGAATATTTCAAGGTGTTATGCATACTGGTAGCATTAAAGGTCCCTGGTCAAATATGGAGCCAGATTGTGGCTGAGTCTTACATTTGGGATGGAGAATGCAAACAAATTGTGTAAAGGCCTGACAAAATAGAGAGGAAGGACTCTGTATTGGTGCATCCCCCCTGAATGAGAACTCAAAGGACTTAGAAGAAAAGCTTAGTTCAGAGGCCTTCTACGCTGCTTCACTGAGCTGTCCCTCTGCAACCAGGGAAGCAATAAGCATCATGCTGTTCTTTGTGCAGTGTACCTGTATTACATGCTATTCAGAGAAGAGCGCTGAATTTCAGAACTGCACAACAACAGGGATTAAATTAAACTCTAGAGGCTCAGTCTACTATTAGAAAGATGAACGGGGAATCTCCTTTACCAGTGCAGGCTGCAAACCCAGCTGAAGAGTGTCCAATCCCATCCAGCAGAGGTATACATACACAAGCTGGTTCACATTGTGGTGAGGTGTATTACTTTACTATGTGGTAATGAAATTACTCAAGCATGCCTTGACTTTACAAAATAAAAATATGTTGCCTTCTGTTCTTCCTTACTGGCTTGGCATTCCTTGCATTGCATGTAAAAATGAAATCAGTGAGAATCAGCTCCTGTATCGATCCCCTGGTGCTGTGGAACTTTTTAATTTAAAAGGACATTTGTTCCATCTGTCTTCTTTTATTTGTTACTGACCAGAGTTAAATGATTTTGTAGCCAGTGCATTGCAAGGAAAATGAAATTAATAGCAGTCCCCAGTGTACCCAAATGGCTGGTATTCCTATACTAGCTTAGTCATGAGAGAATTTTCAAGAATATGTGCTTTTTTCGCACTCTCATTAACTTTTAAAAATCTACTGACTTTGTGGAATCTCTTTAGGGAGCTGTAAATGATGAATGAAATGCAGCATTCTTACTCATTCACTGCAAAGAGAACATCCAGTACTCAGTAATCACCATTGCGCTATTTACCGTAACACACAGAGCAAGAAAAGCTGACCATACCCAGTACTCTCTGGTAAACACAGGGACCAAATTCATCATTTTAAGGGTTTGTCATGCATTTTTGTCTTCTCTTTCCTTCAGGCAGTCAGCTATAACCTTTCAGTTAGAAACACATTCTTCCTCTTGCTCACAGTTCTGTAACAAACTTTTTCACAAATAATGGTTATTTTCCTGAAGCTAGTTTTCTGCTTTGAAACAAGCCTAATGGAGATATATTGACTTTTGTCCTAACTCAGGCAACCTTTCCAATGAACTGAAAAAGGAACTGTGGACGTAGGTAAGGGTATGTTTCCAGATGGCCTTATCTACTTGAAATGGAGCACAAACTTAAAAAAAAAGTTACTATTATTTTGTGATCCACCTGTGTAGTGGGGTGTGAGGTCACAGAAAATGTTTTGCAAGCTTAACTCCTTCTGTTCCAGTCCAGGTTTGCATAGCAGTTCAGCTGCAATAGCCATAGGTATATGATGTCAATCTCTTCCCCCCTGTCCAGGTGATAGGTCCCCTGGTCGTAAAAGGAAATGAGACTGGTCAAGCAAGACCTACCCACAACAAACCCATGCTGGCTATCCCTCAGGATATTGCTGTCAGCTAGTCTGTTAAGGATGGCCTCTTTGATAATCTTTTCCAAGACCTTCTCAAGGATAGAGGTCAGGCTGATGGGCTTGTAGTTTGCCAGATCTACTTTCCTCCCTTTCTTGAAGATAGGCACGACATTGGCCTTCCAATCATTGGGCACTTCACCAGAGCACCAGGAGTTCTCAAAGATCCATGCCAGGGGCTGAGCTATGATGCTTGCCAGCTCCTTGAGTAGCCTTGGGTGTAAACCATCAGGGCCAGCTGACTTGAAGGTATTCAGCCTGCCAAGGTGTTCCTTTACGAAGTCAGCTTTGATGCAGGGTAGGCAATCTCCCTCACCCAGGCCTCCCTGACCCACAGCGAGCAGGGATGTCCAATGGGACTGGTGAAAAACTGATGCAAAGTACCCATTTAGCAAGCTGCTTTTTCATGGGCATTGGTTGTCAGTTGTCCCATCTGGTTTAGCAGGGGTTCAGTGTTGCCCTTGCTTTTCCTTGCTTTTTACTTTAATCTAAACAATTGCATACAGCTAGCAGAGTCTTTTTTACTTTTTATGGAAGAAGCATTTGATGTTCTTGGATATCCCATCATGCTTCACTGGGCTCTTTGTATGCTGAGACTTTCCTTGTGGTGCACAATAGGACACACTTGTCACATCCACACGTGGTGTGGATGTTTGGTTCCCCAGGGACAACTAACAGCAGTGCACCTTGTGCCACCACTAGTTGTTCCTGGGGAATGCCTGTGCCACATGTGCATGGCAAGTTACTCTGGGTGAGGTAGGGGAGGCTGGGGCCAGCATTAGAGTCCTGGGGGCCTCCTTGGGCTGCAGCGGTAGTGATGTTGCCACACAGAGCCTGGCCGGTAGTGGAGTGTGGCCCCAGCAATCCCAATGTTGTTCCTGGGAAGCCGTACACTGGGGCTCAGGGACTGGGCTGAGCAAGACCCTTCCCTTCCAGGCTGGCCTCCCCCTGCACAGGCTGCTTTAGGGCAGTGGGGGGGCTTTAAGCCCAGCTCTGGCAACCTTTCCTACCCAGAGTGCCTCCCCATCCCCAACCCCCATCTTTGCCTCACGCACACCCCTGCTGCCACCTCTACCCCTCCCCCAGCCTGTTAAACCCCTCAAGTAGTTCCTGAGACTAGTAGCTCCTCCAAGCTCATGTCCCAGCAATGGTGTGGGCATGAGTGGCCATCATTCATATACAAAAGCTGAAAGCATGCGAGTAGCCTCCTTAGGAACTGTGTGCCAGTGAATTATTATAGTTTGGAGGGACATTAAACCTGAAACTGTTACACATTCATTAAAAAATGCAGGATCAGTAATTCTATGAATGGTGAGGATGATATTTAGTAGTGTGACAAAGATCAAACAGAGGAAGCAGGCTGAGGACCCATGCGATGATCAGATTTCTAACCATTCAGATTGGAAAGAACTGTTTAGGGATGACAGTTCTGATGATGAAAGTGAATGACGGTTTTTAAATTGTTAAATTTTACAGTTAATTTTTCGTATTTTTAAAATGCCTAAATTAATTAAATGAGGCATTTTTAACTGTTAGCATTATGAGGGATTATTATTATTGAAAGGGATTTTTAATATTTTGTGACTGCAAGCTGCAGTGACCAGTGCTACTTGCCGCTGATGGTGCTATTCATGGCAGCGATTATTTGAATGATCATGTCTTATCTGTGCTAATTGCTGATTGTATATGACCCATGGCAACCAGTGTTGATTGTGCTAATCATGCTGATGACTGTTTGTTCTTGATTCTGAATAAAATATGGGTCGACTTATACACCATGTCTGTGAAAATCCTGACTTTTTGCATTGAAAAACTGGGGTCAACCTATACACTGTGCTGACCTATACACCATAAAATACGGACCTCTGCCATAAGATAGGACTGTCCCTGACTGTCCTATCTTATGGTGAAGTTAATCAATTTACTGTGCCCTAATACTTGTGCACATATAGACTGTGACACTTTACTGTAGAGCTAATTAGTCTACTCCATAATAAAGCACATATGTAGATGCACTCACAGGGTGTGTCCAGATGAGCATGGCCGTGTGGTATGTGGCATTGCAGACACATCTACAGTGCCGCATACCACACATTCGGCTGCTCTCTGTGTTGCGTTGGGGAGGTTTTGACCCCAGGAGTTCCCAGAGTTAGAAAAACCTGTGCAAAAAAAAAGCGGAGTGGTGCACAGTGTACACCACCCAAAACCAAAGCTGCCAGTCAGGCTCCGAGTGACAGGATCACCACAGCTATAGCCCCAGGAGGCCCCCAGGATCCCAGATAAGGCTGCTGGGGTCAGCCCCATGCTGGCTCCATCCTACCCTACCTGACTCAGGGTAACTTGGTGCATGCCACCGGCATGAGGCACAGGCATTCCCTGGGGACAAGTAGCAGCAGCACAAGGTGTACTGCTGCTTCTTGTCCCTGGGGAAGCAAATGTTCATGCTCATGTGGACATGGCCACAGTGTCTACCAATGTTAAGGAACAAAAATTATGGGACTTTTGATCAAGCTAAAAAAATTACCCGTTCTCTCCCTCAATATCCTAAGATTCTTTTTTTTGTGGCGGGGAGCCAGAGCTGTTCCTTCCATGTCTATGTAAATCCAGTCAGCAAAAAGGGAACAGCATTCTTTCCTTGAATCAGTCTAGTGTTGCCTGATGGTGGATATGTATTTCAGAAGGCTTGAGTTTGGGAAATCATCTAGTACTATGCTGGGCTGTTTTGCTGGCTGCACTAACAGCTGACCTCCCAGAAGGAAGAGGAGAATATTGAGCAGCAATTTTGTGGTTAAGTTTCCATGGAGCAACTCCACTTGTTGCTGTGCTATTGCTGGAATTGGGAAACTACTGGTTTCTGATGGCAAAGGATTGTGTTGCAGATCTGGGATGTCCCATACTAGCTGCCACTTTCTAGCTATTTGCACAGTGTTTACCTCAGATTAAAGCAGTGGCATACCAACACTGGGGATTTGCCTAGTATTCAGAAGCACATGGCTCTTGCCTCCTGGAACCTTAACACCCTGATTGCATCTGTTTAGTACCTAATCCATTTGTTGTGAGAAGAAGTACTCAAGGATATTATCAGAGATAGGTATGCTTCATGAAAAAGGTGCTTGTATCTTGTGCCATCAAACAATGAATAGGAGATTATGGGTGCATTAGCATGTTGGTGGCTGCACATTCTGTTGGGGCAATTGATGGGACCCACATTCCCATTTTTTGCCCACCACCCCAGACCACAGAGTTCAAAAACCAGAAAAAGGCAGTGCTCCATAGTCTGATCCTGGACGGTTTGGCAATATTAATACATGGTTCTGCAGAAAAGTCCCTAATGCTAAGATTTTTCAAAGCTCACAACTTGTTTTTTTAATGAAAAAACTGAACAATATGCTTCTAAAACCAAAACAGACATTTTAATTATGTTCAGATTCCACATCATCCTGGGAGACCAAACTTACTCTCTTCTTCCTTGGATCACAAATACTTTTATTGGGCACAGGAACAGTAAAAAGAACACTTTATCCCCTGAGCAGCTGCAGGGTGACAATGGATGATGATTCAGGAGATGGAAGGGGTGTTGGCAATGTTTATTGTTGAGCAATATGTGCTTTATATTGAACTTTTCTGGCCCAGCTATATATCTCTAACAGTAGAGATCCTAATACATGGGTATGAGGAGTTTCAGTGTTTTGAGCAGCCTGAGAGCTTCTTTTCTATCATGTCAATCACCCTGAACTCATGATCAAGACTGCTTTATGTTCCTACTTCAAAGCTAGGTGCTGAAAATGTTAAGATGGCTGTGTATTTGAATTCATTTTTCAACTTTCCTTTTTTTACTGTTTGTGCAATATTTTTATGCACCTTAAATGTGGGAATGTGCCTTAAATATGGAGAATGTGCTTTTATTAAAAGGGAAATATATTTCAGTTATGGAAGCACATGAAATAGGCAGTGAATTCACTGTGTTTTATTTCTGTAGATAAAGGGTATACTTGTGTGAAAAGGGCATTATGTTGCGTAAAATGCAATGAAAGTTTGCTGTTATAGAAATGTTAATCTTCTTTTACTTAGAACAGCCTTTACGAAATAAATAGTGCAAGTAAAAGAATGTAAAGTAAACAGAATAGTACAAGTCTTCAAATATATGAACTGACACAAAGGTGAAGAAAAAGCAAACTTTGGAACAAGCAGTACAATGGAGTAAATTTGACACGTGGAAAGTTTAGGTACACCTATACTTGAGCTGCAATGGCTATGTGGGTTTTCTGTCTGGTTGCATTCATGGACTATGTCCACATGAACCTGGATGTTTGGTTCCCCAGGGACAACTAGCAGTGGCACACCTTGTGTCTGTGCCATGCACCCTCTGGCACGCGGCAGGTTACCCCAGGTGCAGTAGGGGAGGATAGGGCCAATACTGGGCTGGCCCCAGCAGCCTTATCTGGGATCCTGAGGGCCTCCTGGGGCAGCAGCAGAGGTGATCCTGCCTCTCAGAGCCTGGCCAGCAGCCAGAGTGTGACTCCGGCGAGCCAGACTCTGGTTTTGAACACCGTGTACTGGTCTTACATATGCCGCTTTGCTTTTTTTTTTTTAATGAGTTTTTTTGACCCCTGGATATCCAGGAGTCCCCCGCCCAGGCATGCTGCTCCCTTGCAGTGCAGCGAGCAACTGAATATGCGGTACATGGTGCTACAGACATGTCTGAGGCACCACATACCTCACGGCCACACTCGTCTAGACGCAGCCATGCAGGGCTGGATATCATGGGAGAAGGCAAGAAAACAAAGAACCATTTGGGGTTGATGCCCAATAATCAAAGGGCAGGATCCCACAGCTAACTGTTCTGGCTGCTATTGGATATGAACTGGAAGGGGAAGAGATTCTGAATATTGTACAGAGAACTGCGGCACACAGTCTAATAAGCAAGTGAGAAATTTGCATCTAAATGCTCTTTAGCAAAGTCATCTGTCTCTAATCACAGCCAGGAGCTGCTTCTGTATGTCCTTGTCGATTTTAGTAGTCTCACAGGTTAGATCAGTGCTCTTCCAGGTCATGTTGGGAGTTTATAAATGTGCTCTGGAGGTTAGTTTTTTGTTTTGTTTTGTTTTTTTTTTTTGGGGGGGGGGGAGCATTTTAATTATAGATTTCATAGACTTTTAGGGTTGGAAGGGACCTCAGTAGATTATCAAGTCCAACCCCCTGCCCTGGGCAGGAAAGAGGAGCTCCGAGAGCTTTGGCTGAATTATGCTACATGTTTGAGTTCAGTTGAACCTGTTTTCCAGATAAAAAACTCAAGAGGCATCAGTTTCATTTGGATTAACCACAAGGATGTTTTTGTAAGCTTTTATACAGCATGGAGAAAATTTTAAACAGCTATAAGATGCAAACTGTAAATCTATATAATTTATATTTTTATTCCCTGGAACCTCAGATGCACGTAGGTCATGTAATTATGGACTCCATCGACTTAGGCCATATTTTGCTTAGCTAGGTGTCTTAGAACGGCCTTTTTCTTTGGATTTTTTTTTCTTTTTTTGCATATTATAGTTTACCTAGGGAGAACATAGGAATTTTTGTACTATTATTATGAACAATGGTGCATAACTGAGTTTTTCCACCTTCGTATATTTTATTACCCAGTGGACTTGAATGGGGTGACCTTTAATCTTTGATGAGAAAAGTGAGGTATAGGTAAGTAGCACACATCTGGCTGCATAGATCAGCATCTATGCAGCATCAAGAATGGATCTTGAAGAACTTATCTACGGAGCAGTCCATCTATAGAGTGTCTTGGGATAAATACTTGATGCTCCAGTGATTGATCATAAACTTCTAATGGCTAGAATCCGAAAAGTTTGGAACATATTGGCACAGTGTGAAGAGTTGGGTTTTTAAGATTTACTGCAGTCCAACAGAGGGGAAGCAGAAAGATAGAGGGAAAAGATGGATGCCAGGAGAATGTAACACGGTGGGTCTGATGCATCTTCTCTGTCTTAAGTTTGCTTGGCCATAAAAAATGTAATAATGTTGTCTGCTGCATTTCAGTTGAGTAATAGATCATTTGTAAAAGTTGCTTGTGTATCTGACATTACTTGTCATAGCATTAGTTCCTGGTCCCACATTACAATAAATAAGACCTCAGCTGGTCATCAGAGATGCAAAACACCTGAGGACTTGGAGGCCCTATGAACTCACTGAAGAGGCCAGGGAGCAAAAACAGAGCTGCTATAACCTAAAAGCCTAAACTCAGGTCGAGGAAACATTGTAATTACCATCAGAAAGACACTGCACCTGCGGATGGTTTACTGCTTAATAATCAGTTGCTCTTAATCAATGAGTGAGTCCATTTATGTTCTACCTGAATGAAGATAAAATATTTACATCTGAATGATGAACCTCTGAAAAACAAGCTTATAATGAAAAATATTATGGACTGTTAATTGAAGCAGTGCTTATAAATTTCTGCTCATGCTGCTACTAATAATATAAATTACACACAAATATAATTACTATATTCAGATGTAAAAGGGCAAGCAATTTACTACTTTGATACTTTCTTCAGATTAACATAATTTACTACGGGTATTAAAATCTTCTGACAGCTCAGTCAGAAGGAGAGAGGATTGCTCTGGATGTGATTAATGTCATAATATTACCAGTGGACAATAACACACAGAAAATAGACCTCTTTCTTTGCTGAAGAAATGGCAGCTGAACAGTTAGCAGTTGCAGACAAATTACTTTTCTCTATTTTTAGCATATAAGATTTTAGCAATGTGCACAATAGGCAGTTATTGAGAGAAATTCATTTCCAAATGATACTGTGCTTCAAAATGTAATGTATAAGCCCTGGTAAAGAGCAAAGAAAATAATACATTAGCTACAAAAGAGTATATTAAAGGACATGGTCGTTGCAAAGTCAGACATTCCTTTATTAGAAAATGCCTGACTTAAGGTTGCTTATGCAAACTTGATTGGTACCTTTGTGCATATTCTACCCTTAGGTCCATGATCATATACTGTGGGAACATCTACATGAGATGTTAACTTTGCAGTCATCTAATAATACTTCACAGTAGCGGGTCAAAGCACAAACAGTGCTAATATGCTACTGTGCACTATTATTAGGCTGCTGCACAGTAGTATTACTAAAAAGTCGTTCACTGTCACTACTGTGCAGTAACTTTGGTTACTGAGTATTTATTTAGTACTTGATTATACAAGTACTAAATTAAATGTGCAGTAACCACTATGCATTAATGAACGTGTAGACGAGCCCTGTATTTTGAACAGGACCCACTCCTCACTCATTGTACCAGATGGACACTGGTCAGGAAATAGATGATGACTGTGCAGTTAATGAAGCTGTTGTTGAATGACCCTACCTCACTGTTGAGGAATTTGAAAGATGTAGTGAAGGGCTATACAACTAGTGGTCTGTAGTCTCCATGTGGCCCCTGGGCTCCTGGTCTAGGCACTGCTCTTCTGCTGCTGCCACTGCAGTTTCCATGCTTCTACCCTACTTCTCCAGCTTCCATTTCCTGCCTCTTCCTCTCATTCGGGGGGGGGGGGGGGGGGGACCAATGCTGAGGGAGCCTATGACTGTGACTGGGAGGCTTTCAAGGACCCAGGGTACCCCACTCAGCATGGGGTTATTGGTGCAGCACAGTGCGGGGCACCCCTGTGGTGTAGTATGTGGTTTACATGTGGTCTCCAGCCTCCAGCCACTTAGAAGTTTGACAGTCCTAATAAGGCATAGGATTTAAAACAAAGAATAATAAATGATGACTCTGTGTTTCTGGAAGTTTAATAAAACGATAGAGAATTGGATGCTTTCTCTCCCTTTGCAACTGGGGGCTAGATACAGATTCACTGGTAGGCATCTTTACTTCGGTGTTGCAAAAGGTGCCTAGGATTCCCATAACGAATTGGATGACCTAGATACTTCCTAAGGATGATCTAGGTGCAAATCTACCCTACCTTATGTCTAAATTGAGATGAACATGGCTATCTACCTCTCTCATAACACAGGACAATGAGACCAGATCTAGTCCAGTGTGCCAAAATTGGAACCCATGCCAGTTGGATCAAGCCCTACATGGCTAGATCCAGTCCCACACTGGCAGTTCCATGCACCTGGATCTGGCCCACACTAGCCCAGCTCTGCAATCTAGTGCACAGGACCATGTTCTCTGGCAAGTAGGGCTCTGGCTCCAGATTTTTGGAATATCAATGCTACCAACACTCCCTTGCTGCCAAATTTTTGGACCTATGCTCTATGGGCTGGATGACATGGCTTCATGGGCTAGATATAGTCTCCAGGCTTCAGTGTGGTGAGTCTCAACCATTCTCAACCAAGGTAAGGAAGTTTGAGGTGATAAGCAGATATGTGTAGGTTTAGGCTTGCCCCAACCTGGCAGTCCCCCACAACCATTTTCTGGCCCTTCTGCAGTGAACTAAGCCCTGTAATTTAATTTTTTTTTTTAAATAGGGTGTCATTCAATTCCCAAAAGTTATGGAGAGGTGACTCAAGTCCAAAAAGGTTGACAAACATTTATCTATCATCTAGGTACAAAGCAGGGAATCTAATAAGCAATGCTAGACAGGAGTTTCTCTGAACAGCATCCCAGGAACAATAAAAACACATCCTTGACAAACAGGTGATTCTTCTGCCAAATTTAAAGTCCCTGCTATAAAAGATGGAGGTATAATTGCTTCTTCTAAATAATATCTTTACTTAAATAGACTAAACAATGATTTTTTCCTCCTTAATCTCATTCATAGGAACTGCTATACATGTTTTGCTGAAACAAAACGTAAAAAAGGGACCATTCATGCTGAGATTTGTCACAATCATGGAAAATTTTTATCTTGAAAGTTAAAGTTTGGCAAAGTATAAGCAAATAAAAAGTGGCTTTTATAACTGGAAGCATCAGGCAACATTAACTGCCATCTTTGCCACTAATAATGCACAGACATACATACTGAATGAGCAGAGAGATGGGGAAATAATGGATTTTGTAGTTTTGTGACCAAAAATTCTTTAAAATAAGATTTTGTATATGTTAAACTGAAAGATAAATTTTCTTTGTTTTTTGAGTAACAAAATAAAATGTTTGGGAAGAAATTGCCATATAACCTTTCTGTATAAACTTTTCTTCTTTTAAGTCAGTTTTTAAAGAAAAATACTTTTTTGAAAATGAAAAGGTAAAATGTTGATATAAAATGCTTTTTCATATCCAAAATGAAACATTACATTTTGATAATGTTGAAAATGTTTTGACATTTTCAATATGTTCACTTTTTTGGCCAAAGCTGTTCACCAAATTCAGTCCAAATTCATACAGTTTTAGTTATCCCAGGACTGTATTTCTCTGATGAATTTGCTATTCATTAAAATTTTCCCCTCCAGCTTTATAGATAAGGTCACAAACATGAGTATGCTACACATCCTTGCTCTGCCATGATATTTATCAAAAATTGATTATATGTCATGATGCATCCAATGAAGTGAACATGGGTTCATGAAAGCTTGTGCTGTCTCTCTTTAGATATATTATTTAGTTAGTCTATAAAGATACATGTCTACCCTGCATTCTTGGTAAGCCATAACACAGCAAAAATTAACTTTAAAAATGAACTTGAATGGTAATTATGGAACAAGAAATCATCCACAGACTTGACTATGTTAAGCATGATCTAAACTAAGACTACAGATTCTTATCCCATTACCTGGATTAGCTTTTATGAATTGTGTCCCTGAGTGGGTTAATTGCTTTGTTTTTCTATCCTAACCATCTTGCCTCTTTCAGCAGTTCCCCCCTCTTTTCTCCTCTCCCCTTCTAATCACTGATTCTGTTTAGAACCTCTGTTTGCTACAGTCCTTTCACAGCATCTGATGAAGTAAGCCTGCTGCTTACCAAGGCTTATGCTATACATCTCTAGTGTAGTTAGTCTATACCAGTGCCAAGCAAGACAGGGGAATCTGGGCAACCACCCCCAGTGCTGAAACAAATGGGTGCCAACAGGCGCTGGCCAGGCAAGGCAGGCCACAGGATAGAGCCACAAGCGGTTTGTTTGGTGTGAGGGGGGCGTGGTGACGGGGGAAAGGCAGCTCGCACTGTTGCATGTATTCCCAGGCAAGCATAGTGTGCCCCTCTCCCAGATCTGTGTGTGGGGTGAGGGCAGGCTGCTGCTGTGGGCTTTGCCCCAGGCATCAAATTTTGTTGCTACGGCACTGGTCTATACAGTACAAATCTGCCTGTCTTCTGCCTGACTTCATATTAACATGGCTATTAAGTCTGTGTGAAGCTTCAGTCACTGATTCGATTTGGTGGGGATTCGGCTCGATTTGGCAGCCGGATCTCTAAATCCAAATTAAATCAGGAGACCCTTTAATCTCTCCGAATCGAATCAGAACCCTCCAAAGGTAGGGTAGGGATCCATACCTCAAGGTACCAGGCAGCTTGTCAATGCTGAGATGCTGGGATGGATGGAGCATCCCACAGGAGCATGCGGGGGTCCCCACCGTGCTCAGCAGTGGATGCAGAAGTAGAGCAGAAGCAATTCTGGTCCACTTCCGGGTTCATCACCAAGCACACAGGGGCCCCCGACATGCTCCTGTGGGATGCTCCATCCGCCCCACCATTGCAGCATTCATGAGCTGTGCCTGGTACCTCAAGGTATATAGAAAAAACATTTAAAGCTGTGTCTATGGCCGAATCACTGATTTGCCAAATTAGCATCGAATAAAATAGCATCAAAATAGCATTGAATGATCTGAATCAACTAATCGAATCACTGTCCTTGATTTGGGCTGTATCCGAATCCGAATCAAATACAGCCCGTTTCACACACCGCTAATGACTCTTTCTCTCAGAACACTGGAACACCAGATTTAGATGGAGTGCCATTCTTGACCATTATCAGCTTGCCTGTTGTTCTTTTAATCGTGTTTTTTTAATAAAGTCCCTCTAACTTATTTGTGAACCTTTTACTTTTAAGCCCACTTCTGGGGAGATACCACAGCATCATTTTGTTTTTGTCTACAAGAAACATTATAATACATGCTGTATATCAGTTAAATTAAGCATGTACAGCTCTGAAGCTCTCTTATCTTAATCCCCAAAGTAATTGAACAGTAATTGTTTTGAGAGAATACAAGAAAAACTGATTCAAGCAAGGAGATTTTGTTCCAGCTGATCTCAAGTATTGTCATGAAACTGACTCTTTTGTCCACCATTTAAATTTAATGTTTCTGTTTCCTTGAGGATTTGTCACAAGTTCTTTTTCATTATTGTTTCTGCAGTTGACCAGTCACTATCTAGGTTGCATTTTCCACCAGATTAATATAATTGAATTCATTAAGATATTATTCCAGTTCTTCTGAGATGCAACAAATTAGAGCTGCACAATCACTGCTTAGATTAAAACTATTAGCTCAGTCTATATTCAGCAATTCAAAATAGGTCAGGTATCCAAGTTGTAGCCATACTGGTCTAGAAGTTGTAGCCATACTGGTCTAAACTTAACGTTTTTACCCAGGATAACTTTTACAATCTTTTCTCCAATGCCTGATGAAGGGTGTTTGTGCCCAAAAGCTTGCAATTAAAGAACTTTTTTTGCAAAAATCTTGTTGGTCTAATAAAAGATATCATTTCTACTATGAGTCCTGATTTCAATTCAGAATAGATTTTATCTTTTTTGCCTATTTTGTTTTAAAAAATCCATCCAGATCAGCCCACTTTGGGCAGAGTTCAACTGAATTCAGTGTCATTATACTAATATATCCCAGTGCAGCTGACAGCTCATATTTTATAAAGCCTCATTCTTTTCTGACTTACTTCAGTTTTATACCAAAGTACCTTCCCTGTGTTCTCAGAAATTCGTCCTGCCTTACATCTGAAAAGGCCAAATTGTCCCTTATCCTAAATAAACTTTCATTTTCCTAAAATTAGTAAAATGTATTTTATGGAGGGAGACTTTTTGTTCTTTGTTCTGATGCAATTAAACCAGGTAATTATTTGTACAATGCATATACTTATGGGGGGGTTTTGTTTACATATACTAAAAAAATTTACTTAGATAGCATTAGAGTTCAACCTGCTCCTGTTTCACATCATTAATAATTAGCTATATATGAAGCAGAACTTACTGGATTCCCTGTATTTTCTGAAAGTTCACTGTCCATGTAAAGATATCAAAAGCTAATTCTCTTTCAATTTAAAAACAAATATTACTCGGTATAGTGAGTAACGCACACTAGTGAATCTGTGTCCAATATTAAGGGTATATTTCAGGATAGGTTACTTTCTCTTTTGCCAAAATGCTCTGGTTTTGATTCTTAGCATTCATTAGCTGATTTTATAAAGTTGCTTTCATGTCTCATATTTGTTTTTTCAACCAATGTTTCTGCACTGTTGCATTGGGAGTGGATTTCATTTGAGTGCATCACAAGAACTCCTAGGGTGTTAATGGCTAGGTACAGCCATTCAAAAAGTCTGAAGTGGAATCAATATAAGTAACTTAGTTTTCTGTAAATGGCACAGTTTAGATTGGTAGTGAACAGAACACATTCACCCTTTGTGGGTGGTGGAAAATCTTAGACCAGTTCTGGCGCTTTTAAACTAATCAATGTGTGACAAACTTCTGTTCTGTTATGGGTATAGAATGTTTTTTTGTGCCAAACTTCTGTTCTGTTACAGGTATAGACCAATTTCTGATCTCTGGTAACAGTGTAATGTTTGTACCTGGCCAGTAGGAACAATAAGAATATTGTGGACTGCTGGCTATGGGTAAGAGAAAGATCCTGTGGAGGGAGAGAATTCTTGGTGCTTAAGAGCTACCTCTGTCAGTGAGAGAGATGAATTGCTCCCTGTGGGGTCTCACAGCATGGGCAACCTTAGTTAGTGGGGGCATGTGTCCCCCCAGCGATCAGTTAGAGACCAGGGGGTGGGAAGGAGGGGTCCAGTTTCCATTCAACAAGCTTTATTTTCCTCCAACACAACATTCCCAGCCTCCCCCACTCCCCAACAACAAACTCCCCCCTGCTGCCCCAACAACAGCCCCATGAACCATAATGTCCACCACCAATAAAACTCCTTCTTCCCTGTGCTACTATTTACAGGAGTGTGGTTGATGTATGTGAAGGGGAATGTTGGGTTGGTGGCATCTATGGCACAGAGCCAGGGAAAAAGTGCCTGGCACCCCAGCCTCTGCTGGCACCACTATGGGTACAGATACTGCTGTAAGGCTGGTGGCCTGCGGGCTCAGCAGGGGTGAGGGTGTCTGTTGGCCCGCCTGCTCCCCCTCCAGTGGCTCAGTGGGGGCCATCTCCCAGTTGGGGGCACATAGCAGGCAGGGGACCAAGGGGCACCAGCCCAGGTGGGCGGGCTGGATGCTGGGGGGACCCGGCTCAGTAGCAGGGGCAGCTGTACCTGCTTCTGGGCCTCCTCCCAAGCTCACTGGCCCAGGGATGGGGCTGGTAGCTGGGCAGCGGGTGGCATGAAGGAAGCCTCCAGGACAGTGGAGCACCTGGCGGTCCTCCTCCATGGCCCACAGTACTTGAGCCACCATGGACAGTCACTATCTAGGTTGCATTTTCCACCAGATTAATATAATTGAATTCATTAAGATATTATTCCAGTTCTTCTGAGATGCAACAAATTAGAGCTGCACAATCACTGCTTAGATTAAAACTATTAGCTCAGTCTATATTCAGCAATTCAAAATAGGTCAGGTATCCAAGTTGTAGCCATACTGGTCTAGAAGTTGTAGCCATACTGGTCTAAACTTAACGTTTTTACCCAGGATAACTTTTACAATCTTTTCTCCAATGCCTGATGAAGGGTGTTTGTGCCCAAAAGCTTGCAATTAAAGAACTTTTTTTGCAAAAATCTTGTTGGTCTAATAAAAGATATCATTTCTACTATGAGTCCTGATTTCAATTCAGAATAGATTTTATCTTTTTTGCCTATTTTGTTTTAAAAAATCCATCCAGATCAGCCCACTTTGGGCAGAGTTCAACTGAATTCAGTGTCATTATACTAATATATCCCAGTGCAGCTGACAGCTCATATTTTATAAAGCCTCATTCTTTTCTGACTTACTTCAGTTTTATACCAAAGTACCTTCCCTGTGTTCTCAGAAATTCGTCCTGCCTTACATCTGAAAAGGCCAAATTGTCCCTTATCCTAAATAAACTTTCATTTTCCTAAAATTAGTAAAATGTATTTTATGGAGGGAGACTTTTTGTTCTTTGTTCTGATGCAATTAAACCAGGTAATTATTTGTACAATGCATATACTTATGGGGGGGTTTTGTTTACATATACTAAAAAAATTTACTTAGATAGCATTAGAGTTCAACCTGCTCCTGTTTCACATCATTAATAATTAGCTATATATGAAGCAGAACTTACTGGATTCCCTGTATTTTCTGAAAGTTCACTGTCCATGTAAAGATATCAAAAGCTAATTCTCTTTCAATTTAAAAACAAATATTACTCGGTATAGTGAGTAACGCACACTAGTGAATCTGTGTCCAATATTAAGGGTATATTTCAGGATAGGTTACTTTCTCTTTTGCCAAAATGCTCTGGTTTTGATTCTTAGCATTCATTAGCTGATTTTATAAAGTTGCTTTCATGTCTCATATTTGTTTTTTCAACCAATGTTTCTGCACTGTTGCATTGGGAGTGGATTTCATTTGAGTGCATCACAAGAACTCCTAGGGTGTTAATGGCTAGGTACAGCCATTCAAAAAGTCTGAAGTGGAATCAATATAAGTAACTTAGTTTTCTGTAAATGGCACAGTTTAGATTGGTAGTGAACAGAACACATTCACCCTTTGTGGGTGGTGGAAAATCTTAGACCAGTTCTGGCGCTTTTAAACTAATCAATGTGTGACAAACTTCTGTTCTGTTATGGGTATAGAATGTTTTTTTGTGCCAAACTTCTGTTCTGTTACAGGTATAGACCAATTTCTGATCTCTGGTAACAGTGTAATGTTTGTACCTGGCCAGTAGGAACAATAAGAATATTGTGGACTGCTGGCTATGGGTAAGAGAAAGATCCTGTGGAGGGAGAGAATTCTTGGTGCTTAAGAGCTACCTCTGTCAGTGAGAGAGATGAATTGCTCCCTGTGGGGTCTCACAGCATGGGCAACCTTAGTTAGTGGGGGCATGTGTCCCCCCAGCGATCAGTTAGAGACCAGGGGGTGGGAAGGAGGGGTCCAGTTTCCATTCAACAAGCTTTATTTTCCTCCAACACAACATTCCCAGCCTCCCCCACTCCCCAACAACAAACTCCCCCCTGCTGCCCCAACAACAGCCCCATGAACCATAATGTCCACCACCAATAAAACTCCTTCTTCCCTGTGCTACTATTTACAGGAGTGTGGTTGATGTATGTGAAGGGGAATGTTGGGTTGGTGGCATCTATGGCACAGAGCCAGGGAAAAAGTGCCTGGCACCCCAGCCTCTGCTGGCACCACTATGGGTACAGATACTGCTGTAAGGCTGGTGGCCTGCGGGCTCAGCAGGGGTGAGGGTGTCTGTTGGCCCGCCTGCTCCCCCTCCAGTGGCTCAGTGGGGGCCATCTCCCAGTTGGGGGCACATAGCAGGCAGGGGACCAAGGGGCACCAGCCCAGGTGGGCGGGCTGGATGCTGGGGGGACCCGGCTCAGTAGCAGGGGCAGCTGTACCTGCTTCTGGGCCTCCTCCCAAGCTCACTGGCCCAGGGATGGGGCTGGTAGCTGGGCAGCGGGTGGCATGAAGGAAGCCTCCAGGACAGTGGAGCACCTGGCGGTCCTCCTCCATGGCCCACAGTACTTGAGCCACCATGGAGGACTGCCACTCCTGGATGCCCACCATTCTTTTGAGGAGGGAAAAGGGGCTCTCCTCAAATTCCAGGAGGTGTTTCTCCCAGTCCCTCCTGTTTGCAGGCCACCCACTCCTGCTTGTGCACTTCCCTCTGTAGCTCGTCTTCTGTCTTATGCCAGGTCTGTGACTTGGCCAGCTGCTCCTTTGTGATAGTAACCACACAGTCCAGCAGGGAGGTGTAGTCTTGTGTCTGCCACTGGCAGAGGTGGTGCATATGGAGGAGGCCGGCTGTCAGGGGCACTGTCCTTGACACTGCATCCCCAGCAGTGGCTGGTGCCTCTCCCTGGTGAGCAGCTCCTGGAACTACAGAGCAAGGACAGAGAGGCTCTTTGTGACAGTTCGCAACATTTCAAAGATAACATGCACTATACCAAGGGGCTGGGTGTCACCCAACCTTGGATCCTGGGCCATGAGCACATAGGTGCCTAGGGACCATGGTAAGTGGGCCGGGGGGCACACCTGGGGGATAGGGCAGCCATTGCTCTGCCAACACAGGTGGCTCCCCCTCCTGCAGCCAGTGGCCAGGGCCAGCAGGGCCCCCACATGGAATTGGCCCTGCTTCAGGCAGCTACTGCTCCAGGCCACATAGAGCTGGGTTGAGTGGTAGGGGTGGGCCCAAGTGGGGGGATGGCTGGCTGGCTGGAGATCCAGGGCAGGTGGTGG
Organism: Alligator sinensis; assembly: GCF_000455745.1. NCBI lineage: Eukaryota > Metazoa > Chordata > Crocodylia > Alligatoridae > Alligator > Alligator sinensis. The sequence continues at coordinate 1,508,089 of NW_005842054.1, forward strand.
GGCAGAGGGACCTGGTCATTGGAGGCACTGCTGCACCCCAGCCCAAGCCAATTGGAAGACTTGCAGCTTGGTGGCAGACAGCATGAAGGTGACTGCCAGAGCCATAATGGTGTCTAGCACTTGGTGGTCCTCCTCCATGGCCCCCACTACCCTGGCCACCATGGTGGCCTGCTGCTTCTAGGCCTCCACCATCCTCTCGAGGAGGGTGAAGTGCCTCTTCATGAAGGCCAGGAACCTGTCCTGGAATACCTGGTCCACCCGGTCCCTCTCCACATTGCGCATAACCCTTTCCTCCTTGCACACAATGTCCTCCATACACCAGGCTTGCAAGTCCACCAGTCACTTCTCAGCCAAGGTGACCAGCTGGTCCAGCAGCCAGGTCTGGTCTTGGGTACACCTCTGCCAGAGCCAGTGCATATGGAGAGACCCTGGCCCATGGCCAAGACTGGTGGTAATCCTGACTGTGCATCCCTGCTGGCAGCTGGAGCCTCTCCCCTGCGTGCAGCTGCTGGGTCTGCAGAGCCAGGACAAATGCTGTTGTGAGACTTTGCAACATTTCAGAGAAAACATGTACTATACCAAGGGGCTATGTGCCACCCAGCCTCAGATCTGGGGTTGTGTGCACACAGATACCCAGGACCATGGTAAGCTGACTAGGCAGCTCCTGCCACAGGTGAATGCTGGCCAAGCCTTCTATCCTTCCTCCCTATGCAGGGGCAGGCAGACTGCTTGGCACTTGCCATATGCAATCTTCCTGCCCACTTCCCTCCTCAGGCCAAGCCAGGGCTAGCTTCTAGCAGCACCTGCCAGGGCTGCTCTGGTCTGACTCCCTCACTTCTCCTCCTGCAGTACAGGCAGTTTGCTCCTGTGAGGCCAGGTCTGCACCAGCTGGTGGGGGGTGGGGGGTGAGTGGCTCCCCCCTGGCTGGGATATGGAGCTGGTGATGCTGCAGCTTTCCCCCTATGGTCTTCTCTAGAGAGGTGGCCTGGGGTCAAGGATCTCCATGAAGCATGCCTCTGGTGATAGTCCCCTGAGTGCACCACAATAAGCTGCTTGAGTACAACAAGGAGTGCCCAATCCCCTATGCCCTGTTGCTGCTGATTGTCATGGTGCCCTGGGCACAGAAGAGACTCTGGTGCAGGGCCCTGAGCATTGATGGTGCCCAACACAAACCCATGCTTCCTCACAATGTGTGCCACTGTCCAGTTGGGTACCTCTGTCTACACCATGAGTACCTGACCCCCACAGCCAAGAAGAGATCTCCCCTGTCATTGATATATTTCTTGGCATGTTACAGGCTTCTGGCTGCCTTGCTGGGAGGGCACTGCCTGCCCAGTAAAATTCTAGACTGCCTCCCATCCTCCTATGTGCTATGAGGGACAGAAAGAGCTCACCCAGGCAGGTGAGGAAAGGAGGAGAGGGGCAGGCAGAGTTTGGGGGATCTACCCCCTGTGCTGGGCCCCTGGCACCAGGTGTGTAGGCCAGTGGTGGGTGGGTGAGGTGGCATGAGCATGGGTGGCCGCAGAGCCCCCCACCCTCAAAAGCCTTGCTCCCTGTGTGGACCTTACTGGCTGGGTGTGGCAAGCAGTCCCAGCAGTTGGTGTTGGAGCCTGGTGGCAGGGAGGTGGTTCAGTGGCTTGCAGGGTGCCGGGGGGTGGAGGCCCAGGACCCAGCCACACAGAGAGTGACCCCCTCTGGGGAGGAGTTAGAGCTGGACATGGGTGGGACCTCCCTGGCCTGTCCTCTCCACTCTGACTGCGTGCCAATAGTTTCATAGTTGGAAGGGACCTAATCAGATCATCAAGTCTGACCCCCTGCCATGGGCAGGAAAGAATGCGGAGGTCAAATGACCCCAGCTAGGTGAATGTCTAGCCTCCTTTTAAAGACCCCCAGGGTAGGAGTGTGCACCACTTCCCTTGGAAGTTGGTTCCAGCTCCTGGTCACCTTGACTGTGAAGTAATGCCTCCTGATGTCTAGCATGAATCTACTCTCAGTCAAGTTATAGCCATTATTCCTTGTTACTCCCAGCAGTGCTCAGGGGAACAGGGACTCTCCCATTGCCTGCTGGTCCCCCTTGGCCAGTTTGTAGATGGCCACCAGATCCCCTCTCAGCCCTCTCCCAGGGACCCCTCTTCAGGGCTGGGCCACCCTGGGGACTCTGGCAGGCCACTGGTGCTTGAATAAATAAATGGCCTGTGACCTGGATCCCTGGGAACAAGGAACCTCTCCAGCTTCTGCATTCAGGGCATGGTCCTTCAGGCTACCCCAGACAGTCTGTAGTGGTCTATGACCCATAACCACTGTGCCCACAGGACCTTCACTTTGACCCATCACTGCCTGCCAAAGTGATTGTGCCCATGTTTCTTCATGCAGGCTGCCATCTCCTCATAGATGTGGGCATTGACCCATGTGCCCCAGCTGAACTGCTGCTGTACCTTGGCATTGCCTCAAATGGCCACAAGGTCTGCAGTCTCTCCTGTCACCCAGTTGGAGCCTTGGGCTGAGCACCCTGGGGTCAGAGAGGCTGCCGTGTCTACGGGCTGCTTCTGCCAAGGAATGCAGGCAGGTGCACCTCAAGGCCAGGGTGGCAAGGCTCAAGTGTCTGAATCAGCATGTGCCCCTGCCACAGAGGCACAATGCCCAAGGGCCAGGGAGCAGAGAGCAGGGCCCTTTGGCTCAGGCCAGGGCTGTGCAGCACTGCTGCTGCTCAGACAGGCCCACCAAGGAAACCCCCAAGTGGCCAGAAGCAGGCAGCAGCTGGCCCCAGAGGGCAGGCCAGGAAACTAAAGACCAGGCAGAGGCTGCAGAGGACCCATCCCTGCCCCATGGCTGGAGGGACTCTTAGCCACAGGGTTCTGCCTCTGGCTGTAGGTTGCCCCCTAATGGACTGGCTGACCAGGAGCAAATTTGCTCCCAGCGAGCATCTACATGTGTGCTAATGCACATTAGCTAATGCACATTAAATCTAGTACCTGTGGGTGCCTATACACAAGCATGGAGGCTGCTCTGGTGTGTTGTAATTAGAATGTGTTGGAGCATATTTGATTAATCAAGTTTGCTGAAGTATGGTAATTACCATGCTCCAGCCATCCTCTGCATCTCATGTACCAGGGTCCCTGCACTTCAAAATGGCAGCGGGTGCACTTTATGTAAAGCTCATCAAACGCCACTTTAAAGCACAGGGATGCTGATACACGGGATGCTCGGGGCGCTTTAATTAGAATGGCTCTTGAAGCCACTCTAATTACAGTACCCCATCCCCCATCCCTGGAGCATGTGTATAGATGCCTTGTATTTTCAGGTCCTAGAAAAATGCTCATTAGACTAATCTAATGCACATTAGCCTAGTGCACAATTTTTTTGGCAATGCTTTAGTGTGCATTAGATTAGTCTAATGTACATTAAAGCCTTTTGTCTAGATGTGCCCAAGAGTAAAGTTGTAAAACCAAGCTCTGATGGATTGGATAAATCCTATCTTGTAACAGCTGCAAAAGGGTTATGGACAGACTTGCTATTTCCTCTTCTGTAGCTAATTTATTGACTAAGGAAGCTGAGATAAACTGCTGCAGCTCAGCTGGTGTGGCTAAGGTTCACCTGAAAGAGATTTGGCAGCAGTTGCTGCTGTCTTGCAAGGAGATACCTAGGGAACAGTTCCAGAAACCTTGATGGGGCACGAGACAGGCTGATTTGGAAGCAACTAGTCTGATATCCTTAAGCTCCAAAAGGTAGAGAGAAGGGTTTACTTTTTAAGGCTTATACTATCTCACTGTTAGGAAGGTACTAATGCATATATTAAACAGTAGTCAGAATTGGCTAGAGGAGCAGGAGACTAAGCTCTTACAGGATCTAAATGCCTCTTTCATACAGGTTGAGGGAGCAAATCTCCCTCACATAAATCCTCATGCATGAATGCAGCTACAACAAAGACATAGGTTAACACAGATTATGAATTTATATCTACAGGTATTCTTATTTGCTTGTGCTTTGTAAACAAACAAAATGCTATGGATACTTGGACTTGAGGACTGGACCTTTGGGCTGCAGCACCACTGTCTCTGTGGCCTCTTCAACAGTGGGCACATCCACATGTTTATTAATGTGGAGCACCTACTGCACATTAAATTTAGTACTTGTATAATCAAGTACTAAATGCATGCACAGTAGGCTGCCCAACTGTGCACTAGCATGATCACATGCTTTTTATGCGGTGCTTAATGTGTAGTAGACTAATACTACTGTGCGGTAGTGTATTATCACAGCTTTTGCCATGTGTGCTAATGCTCAGTAGAATTACTCTAGTGCATATTAAGTGTCTCATGTAAATGCACCAAGTCTGAATTAGCTTGGTTCCTGTAGAGATTTAACATTAGCCTGAGGTAATGCAACCAAAAGTAACTGCAGAATGCAGGCAACCTTTCCAAAGCAAAGCAGCATGCATAGCTCAATTAGCTCAATGCAGAGGCCTTTGATTAGTGTGTCAATACTGGTAAAAGCAATAGGCCTAAAATTAATGTTCCTCTGGAATCTCTCTTGTTTTTGTCCAGTGAGAATCTTGAATTCCAGTCTGAGTGCCTTGGGTCCTTTCTCTTTGGTTTGGGTTTTCTTTCACTCTGTGATCCCTATGAAGAAGTTTGAAGATCTCTTCTTTCCCAGTTCTAGCCATTTTATTCTTTGTATCTGAATAGGTGGCCATTGCTTTGTTGGGCTTTCCAGAAAAGTCTTTGATAGTTCTTGTTAATGCATTTTTAAATTCTGGTAATTATCTAGCATTCACACCACATCTCCTCCTGCTCCTGAGGAGCCTGTTGATATGTTGACAGCTACTGAAGAAGATCCAAAATAAAGAGCTTCAGTTCAGTACAGGAATGAGAATACACTGATTTACAACTCACTGGAACAGGAGTGTAATTGGATTGTTTCCTTTACAAAGAACAGGACTGGAGTATGGAAAGACATCAACTACACATCTGACAGATTTGGGGCAGGTAGAGGTAGGCATACATGCGGATTAGGTTTTTTCCTTGAAAGAAAAAGAGAAGCATTAGGGAGGAGAAGATTTCCTCATGATTAGGAGAAATGCTTCACTCTAAACTAAATTGATTAACAAGGCTGCATTATCAGAAACACAAACTGGAAATTTGTATTGCTGACAGAGTACAACCCTGTTAATGAAATATGCTGTAGAGCAATTCAGCATGCTGAGCTGCATCTGTGGTGATCAGCAGGGATCCTAGTTTTCTGTTCACAATGGATAACCACAGAAAAATGTGGAATCCACGTTTTTCTATGACCTACCAAAAGTACGGCAGTATCCTACGGTGAGTGGAGACATTTCTGCTCTTTTTAATTTTTTTTGCCTCTAGGCCAGTCAGCAATTGAATGGAGCTTTCCACCTTCTCCCCTGCAGTAAACCAGGATCCCTGGTGATCAGGGGAAGGAATTATTTTTTAGATACATAGGGAGTAAAAGGTGTCATGACCCAGTGATTTTGGTGCCTTGGCACTATGGAATTTCCTGGCCACATGAGAACTCCTTTGCACGGCAGAGTGTTCTGCTGCAATTGAGAACCCACGTGTA
>NW_005842054.1:1517892-1518658 GCF_000455745.1 Alligator sinensis
AAAGGTTCCTACGCTGTATGGAACTTCTGCACCAGCGTGGATGGCCTCAGATGGAACCTCCCGACATGAAGGAGGCTATGGGTACTATTGCAAGGCTTGTCACGATAAGGAAATATTCCAAGCCGATCCAGATGATAATTCGTCCCAAAAATGTGAACTGTTAGGGTTCCTAAAAGTATTGGAGCATTGTCTGACACATCATGATGATACGCTCCCTGTTCCAATCATCGCAATTGATTCGCAATACATTTATAAAATTCTTATGGGTACAGCCTTTCCCACCGAAAATTTGAATGATTGGCAAGACATCTGGAAGATGTTGACTAAATTTGTACGCCTCCCGTTAGTCAAGCATACTAAGTCCCACCGTCCGGATACTGATCCAGTACATCAGGTCATTGATAAGCTTTTAGAAGATCCACTCCGGACTGACATAGTCTTGCCTATCACATTTCCTCCAGTCCTGAAATAAATCCGTGTCTCGCATGGCTTCATGAAAATTGGGGTCACCCGGGACCACGAGTTTGTCACCAGCGTTGGTCCCGAACCATTCATACAGAGCTCGGTGCAATTGGGAAAAGGTAGCTCAGGCTTGTGAAATCTGTGCTAAAGAAAAGTGTCATAAAACCAAGCATCAGATCGGAGCTTTTGATTCTTCGCAGTTTCAGGCAGGAAAAGTTTAGCAGGTAGATCTGCTAGGACCCCTCCCAGGGTCTAAACCGCCAAACAAAGGATTAGATAATATAGACTTGGGAACAAGACAGAT
>NW_005842054.1:1521790-1530576 GCF_000455745.1 Alligator sinensis
GGGGGCACAGAAGGGAATTGGTGAGGCTTTATTCACCAAGGCGCCCCTGGGGGTTACAAGAAATAATGGCCACAAGCTAGCAGAGAGCAGATTTAGACTGGACATTAGGAAGAACTTCTTCACAGTTCGAGTGGCCAATGTCTGGAATGGGCTCCCAAGGGAGGTGGTGCTCTCCCCTACCCTGGGGGTCTTCAAGAGGAGGTTGGACATGCATCTAGCTGGGGTCATCTAGCCCCAGCCCTCTTTCCTGCCTATGCAGGGGGTCTGACTCAATGGTCTATTGAGGTCCCTTCTGACCCTAACGTCTATGAATCTATGAATTTGAATTGCTATTATATGAGGCTGATAATTCTGGATAGTCATGTTGAGCCTGAATCAAGCTAGGCAGACACAAGACGCTAAGAAAAAAAAAATGTATGTGCCTAATGGAAGTAGGAAAGAGGTGGCTATGTAAATGGGAAAACAGTCAGGAAATACCCCCAACTCTTTCTTGGAGGGGATTTTTCCACAGTAATGGATAAAATAAATAATGTATTCTTGATATGAAAGAGTTCAGTAGGGTCCAGTAGTGAATGGAACAGAAGAAAAGGACTACAAATAATGAGAATACTCCACTGGCCCAGAGGGATGAAGAAGATAATTTGAAAATGCCTCGAATGTTTGTAATGTAAAACCAGTTGTGGAGGACCTTCAGAATTTTAATCTGTCTACAACAGATAGGCCTAACAGGAAAACACAAACCTAACTAAATAGAATTTGAATAGAGGACTTGAATAGACAGGTCCATAGTGGGGAACTTCCCTGAAAGAAACACTACTAAGCTTCCTAGTAGTGATAGCAATAATAAAACTTGTTTCATATTCTTCTTTCAGTATGATAGGAAAAATAATGCCTAATCTTTTTCTTACAGTTAATTTGTTTGCCTCACGTCTGGATAGGCTAGAAGGAATTTAGTTCTTGTCTGTATGTACTGGAGTTGTTAGATGTAGTGTTCTAAGAATTCCATTTGTAATGCTTCTAAGTAAGTATTAAGTAATGTTCCCCTGGCAAGCCTTCTCCATTCTAGTTCCTTCCCTGCTATTTCATCTGTCTCTCCCTTCTGAGACTAAAGGATCTCTATGCACTCTTGGTACTGTCACCTGATACTGATTCCCATTCATCACTCCTGAGATCACCCAGAACACTCTTCTGTCATGGATCAAGGTTTAGAAAATGGCATTAAAACATGTGCCTATCCTCACAGTATGTGAGCCCTGTGACAATTGTATGTGAGCAATCCTGACAAGCCTAAATAAGGTGCCTAGCTCTCAGTTGTGCATATGATAAGTTTAATCTTAAGATTGGAACCCAGAGAGTGATTCTGGTTAGATGAAAGACTGGGTAGAAGGTCAAAGCTACATTCAAAACTGAGAACTAGGGCTAGGATTTGCATCATTTTGCTTAGGAAATCCAGATGAAGGTTGTGTAGCAGCTAAAATGATGAGTTAGTGTTAGGAATAGTGTTAAGCTTTTCTTAGGAGTCTGGACAAAGGATTGTCAGAGAGAACTGGGATTGGATAGTCCTCTATAGAAGAACGGGGATACTAGTTTTATTGGTGGCTCCAGGTTAGGGTAAATGTAGGGCTGGTAGGTGACACCAGGCTGTATCTTGATCTGTTTCAATGGGCTGACCTTGCTAGCCCTTCTTGGATGCCATTTCTTTGAAATCATTAAATGGAAGTTGATGTGGATTGAGAAAATGAGTGCAACTTTACCCTCATGACTGCTACCCCAGCTATCTGCTGGGAATCCTAGATCCTCCTTAAAAACTTCATTGAGCTGTCCATAAAGGCATCCTTGCTAGGTCTGAGAAGGAATTAAGTAGAATCTTTTCCCAGTTTCAGTTAAATACCAGTGTAGGTTCCTGTTCCCATCCCCACATTTTTCATCTTTTAGATAATAAACTGGGCTCAGACACAAAAAGCAGCTCTGTCATATTTCATAGAGTACCCTGAAGGGATTTTAAGTAACGGCCTCTGCAGCTTTGTCCAGTTTCTGAGAGAGTCCCCCAAAGCCACCCCAGGCTTGGATTCATGCACAAAAAGGGGAGCCAGGACTCCATTCCACTATGGGGTCCTGGCCCTACAGTCTCTCACTTTCTCTGTTTCTCTGTGGTCCTTACTTAAGGAACTAGCATCCAGTTCCACTCCTGAGAGAGGTACTTTACCTCTTGTTGGAGAGACCGAGTGCATCCCATAGTTCCAAGCAGCACAGCAGGCAGTGTCTTCAGTAAAAGTGTTTACTGGGGTAAAGGCCAGCCAGCCAGAGGTTCTCTGTCCCTTCCAAAAGGGTTAAGTAATCCCTTCATTCTCAATCCAGCCCATACAGCCCTGAGCACCCTCAGAGATACTCAGTGGTTCCCTTCCTAATCTTTCCAGCTCTCTAAAGCTCTGTTAGGGAGGTCAACATGATTCACAAGATAAATCCAGAGTTTTCAAATAGGAATTCATAGTGTTAAAGCATTCCAACTTGTTGGGGTCTTTCTGAGTTATTTGCAACGGAAGAATTGCTCTATTATTTTTCTGTTGCCAAAAAATGAATGAAAACTAAGAGATGGAATTTTCCAAGGGGGTAATTTACGTCTATTGAAGTGTGTCTTGAGTCTACAAAGGTGGAGAATCACTGGGTTGTACTGAGGAGTCTTCAGAGAGAATATATAAAAAGCTAAGTTCTTGAGCAAAGTCCATAACAGTTAGTAAGAATGTAAAATGCAGAATGGAATCAGGAATTGCAGACATGGTAAAAGTGCAAGTCAAAGGGAAAGAACAGAGAATTGTTTATAGTCAGTTCCAAAGACAGTAGATCTGTGTAGGCAGAGAGGGTTAATTGTTGGGAAGTTAATCAAGGCACAGCTGTTTGGATATTCAAGGAAAGATAAACCAGGCCAGATCCCCAAAGTCAGTTCCATACAAAATTCTGGTTATACAGTCCAAATTGCAATCTTCAACAAAAAGAGGTGTGGACCTGGATTCTCGAGCAGAGAGGGCAGATTAGACACTGCATTTGCTCTCGAGCAGCAGCAGAGCACTCTCAGGGCCTATTTTCCTAACAGAAGACAGAGAGCTGCAGAGTCTAGAGCAGACAAAATGACTACAGTTCCAGAAAGGCCAGATGGAGCTAGAAAACCAAGAAAAGGCTTTAGAACCTGAACTGAAAATCAAGAAGCTCAGGAGCAAAATGTTCTGTGAAATAGTAGCACCATAGGTGGTAGCATCCCTATTTCATTCCTAATGTTAGAGGAATGGGGCTTGGTATTGCACTGAAGCCAGGCCAGGAGCTGGCTTCATGGAGTACTCTGGCATCAGACAAGGATCTCTTGTTAAATTGTGGCACTTTCCCTCTCCCACTCATGTTTAGAATCATGTCTTCTAGAGTTTTTCTACTAATAACTTCCTCACAAATGATATATATCATCAATATCAATATCACCCTCATTTCCCTGTTCTGTGTGCACAAACTTCTCCATTTATATGAAAGGATGCCAAGTTGGTAGGAGAAGAAATAAATATGCTTTGTAAAATATTACAAAGATTTTGAGCTCAGGAGCTATAACCAGATCTGAGTCCTAACCCTAGACTCAAACCTCCCTTGCAACCAGCCTTAAGCTTTATCTGGGGCTGCCATGCTTTTTTTAACCTGATAGCCACAGCCTTAACTCTAGCACAGCATACTGCTGGTCCATGCAAAACTCTAGTTTGCCTGCCCTTCTAGTATCTAGAGAAAGGAGGTAAGTTTGTGTACAGGAACTATTGAGATATGGCCCTCCTTTCCACAGAAGGACAAATCCTTGTCCACATCCTCCTGAACCATCTTCTACCTCTTCCTGAGGAAGTCCTGTCTGAATATCAGTTTCAGACCATTCCATGGGGCAATTGGCATGATCTTTGCTGTCTGCCAGGCCCAAGAAAAGCACTGGGAACAACACCAAGTCCTGTCCTTCATTGGCCTCACTAAGCCCTTTGATTCCATCAATTGTGAAGCCTTGTGGAAAGTACTGGCCAGATTTGTACATCAAGTATATCAAGCTCCTCTATGCCTAGATGCTTCTCTACGCCTAGATGACTGTGACTGTTCTATGTAGTGAATGGAAGGCAGATCTATTTGCCATCCAACCTGGGGTCAAGCTAGGATCTGTTATTGCCCCAACTCTTTGGTTCTCATTAAGACTACCTTCTTTCTGGAATTAACACTGCATACTGAATGGATGGAGGGCTCTTCTATCTGGAACATTTTTGATCAAAGACCAACCTACTCAAGACAGCCATCCTTGATACGCAGTATGTCAATGACTATGCCATCCTTGGGCATACTAGAGAATACCTTCAGAATGTGTTGGATCTTTTTGGAGAAGCCTGCTGGACTTTCAGCCTCCCTTCCAACACTGAGAAGACTAAAGTGCTCTATCAGAATGCTCTAGGCCCTGAATGTGACCTCCCTCCTCAAATTACCATCAATTACCAACTTTCTTTGGACTGGACATTCTGTGTGGATGCCTGACTCTCAACTCCCAAACACATGTTCTACTTCCAGCTTAGTAATGGCCTGAGGTTTCGTGACGTCCAGCGGAAATTCTGTAAGGACACATTGAAGGCAAAACTCAAAAAACCAGATGCCAACATTAAGACTCGGGTGAGCTAGCTGCTGACCAGCTGCAATAGCACTGCAATCTCAACCAAGTGGCTGCCCATTTTGAGGTAAAACGTCTTGCCCTCAAAGCAGAGGAGTGAGTAGAGGAAAGAAAAGTGTATGGCCTAGTGTATGGCCTACCCTCCCTCACAGAAAGACCTGCAACTTCTGCAGATGGGTCTGTGGCTCAAGGATTAGACTCTTAAATTACCTCAAGACCTATCAATGGGCCATGGTAAAGATCATCTTCGAATTGAGGGATTGCTGATGACAGTGTTCTAATATGGAATTGCATTATGCAGTCAGGGATGTCCTTGGCTTTCTGCATAACAATTCAGCCATTCTACCATTCCCCGATACACTTGTATACTCCTCAGACCCGCAACCCACACCTCTGTCTGAAGTACTAAGGTGTTTTATGCAGTTCTTCTGGGTCACAGAACTTACACAAAGGTTCTCCAGTTTAAAAATGGTTTAGTTGGAAATTCATTTAGCAAAACCTTTTCTGGGAGTTTGCCCAGCTCCATGAAAAGGCTGTGCGTTATGAGTGGTAAACTTTAGGGAGGAACTAGACACTACCTTCAGGAAGCTAGAATACTTGTAAATAGAGTAGTAGAGAAATCTGAACTAGCCTGGGTCCTGCTACTGTCTTGTTAAGAGCTTAGGAAGTGCACATAAGCTCTCTGGTACTAAATTTGACATCTGTGCAAAACAGCAATAACTATACTTGCCCATATAATAAATTATTATGAGAATACTTTTACAGCTCTAGTAGTAGTCATCTACTGTATGTGATTGTAATGCCCTCTAGTGGCTTATTTCTTGGCTAGACGTGCTAAATTGAGTTTGTTTTTTTTGTTCCAGACTTCATCCTTTACACAGTGGCCATGTCTACATGAGACAATGACTGCACAGAAGCTCAATATTACTGCTCAGTAGCATTGTATGGCAACAACTGGGACAGGATGCTACTGTGCAAAAGTATTAGGTTACTGTGCAGCAGTGTCATGAAAAAGACATTTGTTGGCACTACTGCGCAGTAACTCGGGTTACCACACAGTTATTTAGTACTTGTTTATACCGTACTGACTTAGACTGTGCTGTCAGCATCTCATATAAATGAGGCCAGTGTGTATATTTGAAGCCAACCCCAGATGTAGGCCTCATAAGGGTTAGCTTCACTGCTTCCTAAGATTCATAGATTCATAGATGTTAGGGTCGGAAGGGACCTCAATAGATCATCGAGTCCGACCCCCTGCATAGGCAGGAAAGAGGGCTGGGTTTAGATGACCCCAGCTAGATGCCTATCTAACCTCCTCTTGAAGATCCCCAGGGTAGGGGAGAGCACCACCTCCCTTGGGAGCCCATTCCAGACTTTGGCCACTCGAACTGTGAAGAAGTTCTTCCTAATGTCTAGTCTAAATCTGCTCTCTGCTAGCTTATGGCCATTATTTCTTGTAACCCCCAGGGGCGCCTTGGTGAGTAAAGCCTCACCAATTCCCTTCTGTGCCCCCATGATGAACTTATAAGCAGCCACAAGGTCGCCTCTCAACCTTCTCTTGCGGAGGCTGAAGAGGTCCAGGTGCCCTAGTCTCTCCTCATAGGGCTTGGCCTGCAAGCCTTTAACCATACAAGTGGCCCTTCTCTGGACCCTCTCCAAGTTATCCACATCCCTCTTGAAGTGTGGCACCCAAAATTGCACGCAGTATTCCAACTGCGGTCTGACCAGCACCCGATAGAGGGGAAGTATCACCTCCTTGATTCTGTTCATCATGCATCTGCTGATGCACGATAAAGTGCCATTAGCTTTTCTGATGACTTCGTCACACTGATGACTCATGTTCATCTTGGAGTCCACTAGGCTTAAAGACTGGAACTTTGCATTATAACACCAGTTTTTCTGCATGGCCATTTTAATGAATGCAAATTTATTTTGGTTTCTACTGAAGGTTAATTCTCCCAAAAAAGTAATACAATCAGCAGTAATTGCAATGAGGCAGGCAAACTTTCCATAACTGTCTATTCTCTATTAGCCGACTGGAATATAGGATGCATAATTCTTGTAATTAGGCAGAATGGCCAAGCCAAGTTAAGACATGATATTTTTCAGCAAGAGTAACATACACTAAATGTGACACGTTCTCTTGGAATCATGCTTGTTCCTCCTCTCTGAGACCCCATCTTGGACAGCAGGGAAACAAAAACCTAACTTTTCTCACCCAGCCCACTTATCCTGCTAATTAAAAGTTAGTATCCAATTGTTGGGTTTCCCAGTGTCTTCTCCAAGGTGCTCCTTCTTTAGGCAGATGACCCATTTACTTTTTGATTGGGCCGGTATGAAATACCTATCATTATTAGTGCCCCTTATATCTCACTTCCTTTGGTCCAGGCTGGTGGTTAACTCACTGAACTACAGTGATAATGATATGCAGTAAGGTAGGGCAACTGAGGCATAGTTCTTGTTCATACAAATATTACCAACCTCTCCACATTCTCCTTAACTCTGCAGCAATCTAAGCACCTTCAGTACTTTCTCACAGCTACAGTTCTTTTTAACTAACGCTGTAGAGAATTGTAGTTTTGAGTATTGAAGTCCTAGATAGAGTTGCGCTTGCAATCCTTGTCTGTATACAGCCACAGTTGATGACACCTTGAAATTCTTGTAAGAAAGGTATGATACCAGGGAAGTGTATTAGTATCTAATATTATACCTGTTGTATGGGGTTAATCTGTTCAATCTATGTCTTTCTTTTTACCTCTTCTACCATGTGATCTTTGTTGCTAGTTCTGTGATTGTTAGGGATGCACTGATAGAGATTTTGGGAGCCAATACCAATAATCAATATTTAAGGAGGCATATCGGCTGATACCAATCCTATATCCAATACAGCTGCCTCCAGGTGGTAAATCTGGTGTGGTAGAAAGGGAGCAGGGGGGGAAGGGGTATGGAGGGGCAGAACAACACCCCCTGCAGTGAGGGAGGGGGCAGGGGCAGACACTGCCCCACTGGGTTGGGCGGGGTGCAGGATGGAGCCACAGCTCATGGGGTGGGGGTGGATCCCACCACTGCTTGCATCCCAGGAAGACAGAGCAGGGAGGGCACGTGTCCCTGGATCTGCATGGTGTGGCCTGCAGCTGCAGGGTGGAGCTGGAGTTGGTGTTGTGTGGGTTTTTTCTTGCCAGGGGATGGGCTCAGAGCAGGCTCTGGCAGCACTGTGGGGAGGCTGCAGCTGCCCCAAATTTCACTGCAGCTCTGCTCCCAGCCCTGTACCACCACCTGCTGCCTGGTGCAGTCCTGGCTGAATGCCCTGCTGTCACAGGGAGAGACAAACCAGGGAGACCCTAAAGCTCTTGAGGGGAACCCTAGGGCCAGGAAATGGGGGAGGAGCAGGAAAAACAAAAGTAAAAGAAGAAAACTTACCCACAGCAGGACTCAAGGAAAAACAAGAGCGACGGGAAAAGCCCGCGCGGATTATTAGCCTCGCCTTTATTCAGCTGCAGTCAGAGGATGACGTCAACATCAATTACCGGCCGGCGGAAACAAAAGGGACGGCACGCAGAGAGGCAGGGGGTGGGTGGATACCGAAGGAAGTCCCGGCTGGTGGAGTCAGCCAGAGGCATGGGACGGTGGGAGAGTGGATGATCACTGAACGAGGAGGAGCTGATGACTCGGGCAATGAGCCAGCACCAGGAGTAGGAGTTCCAGCGACAGGCAAGGCAGAAATAGGTGAGACGGTGAGAGGGCCGCTGCACGGGGAAGACCCAGAGAGAGGGCAGCCACATTACAAAGACCCAGAGAGAGGGCAGCCGCACTGGAAGTCCCAGAGAGAGGACAGCAATAATGCAAGGACCCAGAGGGAGGGTCACAATATTGAGAGGTTGGAGGGACAGCGACTCTAGCCCGGGCAGTAGGAGCTAAGCCACGAGGCTAGGTGGTTTAGAGAAGACCTTGTGGGGTGAATAGGAGTGCAGAAGGGTTATCTGCTCTCCACAAGAAGGCACAGTGTTGGTGTGGTGGTTTTCTTAGATTTATTGGTTCTTTTCCTTGGTTAGGGAAAGGGTATTTTATGTTTCCCCACGTCAGAAGGGGTTGAGGAAGACAGGAAACAAGAAAGGCAGGA
>NW_005842054.1:1530603-1533351 GCF_000455745.1 Alligator sinensis
GAATGCTAGCTGAAGGTTTGCCATTTGGGCAGGGATCGTGGAGCATGAGATCGGCCACAAAAACAACAGTGATCCACCGGGCTGGGTATAGGGGAGGTGAAGCCTCATGGAAGCCCCCAAAGGAGCAGGTGTCTAAATAGGGTAACCGCACAGTACGAAGCCCCCACACTGTAAGAGATTCAAAGTCGTGGCAGGAAAGAAAGGGGCGACTTGCAACGCATGTGAAGACTTCCCGCAAGACCACCTACAATGGCAGGACGGGTCCCAGTGAACACCCGAACGAAGGAAGCACGGAACAAGATGTTCGAGGCCTGGCGGACACACCTGCCCACACCCAAGTGATGGGAAAAGCCACGACATTCAGCTGGGCAGGCAACAACATGGAGCTGGGACTGGAGCTGCCGTGAAATCTGGGGTGGTTGCAGCCTCCTCCCAGCGCTGCCAAAGCCCACTGAGCCCAGGCTCTGGAAAGAAAAACCCTGCACAACATCAGCTCTGGCTCCACCCTGCAGCTGCCGCCCACCCCACACTGTGTAGATCCAGGGGCACATGCCCCCCCACCTTCCCAGGGTGCAAGCAGAAGTGGGAGCCACCTCAACCCATGAGCCACAGCTCTATCCCGTGCCCCCACCTCCTCTCCAGCTGGGCAGTGCCTGCCCCCTCCCTCATCGGGGGGGGGCATTGATCTGCCCCGCCACACCCCTTCCCTCCTCCCTCCCCTTACAACTTACCAGCTTGAGGCAGCTCTCCATGCTGCCAGCTCTGTTCTGTGCTGCGCTGTGTCTGCATGTATCACAGGCATTTAAAGGCCAAATTATTGGCCACATAAGACCGATATTGGATATAGACAATTTTCTTCATATCGGTACCGATCCAATATTGAACCAATGTATCGGGGCACCTCTAGCGATTGCTTCATTTTTTTTCAGCTATATTTTATCCTTAATAATGTTCCATGCAACTATGTTAAAAGGAGTTTCATGAGCTGAAAACAACCTATAGCTTTCCCTGACTTTCTGTCTATGATCAGTTGGCACTTTATAAATGCCTTGTAAATGTAGGCAAAATTTCTGCTGATAGATCAGTCAGTAGTAGTAATCCATCCATGCTCCCAGGTCACAAAGCAGGTGCATTTTTAGTTCCCATGAACCTATTGCATTCTGTCTGAATTGTTCTAGTCTTGCCTACTTATATAGCTAGCTAGACAATTCTGAATGAAACCATATGAAATACATGTCCCAGACCTAGACTGCTTAAACTCTGTTCCCTGCATAAGAGAAAGAGTTAAAACTAATTTTGGAGGCTTAGTTTCCATGCATTATAATTTCAATCTAGCATTGTTTCACACAGATAACACTGTATTGCATTGGTTTTTACTTTTATATTGTGTGTTTTTAAGATACATTTCACTGTAAAGTGTGTTGTTATATTTAGGTATAACCAAGTTGTAGCTGTATTGATCCAGAGGCAAAAGGAATCAAAATTCATGGCAGAGGTGATATCTTTTATTACACCAAACAGGAGACTTTACCATACCTGCAGCTACCCTGTGAAACATGAATTTTCATTTCTACCTAGGAGAACTTTTACAATCTTTGCAATCACCTATGTCTGATAAAGTGTGCTTGTGCATAAAAGCTTGCAAATAAAGAATTTTTTTGTAAATATCTAGTTGGTCTAATAAAAGATATCTCCTCTGCCATGAATTTTGATTCCTTTTGTTATATTTATGGAAGGACTAGGAATAAATTATGAAAAATATATTCTAGAGAAGATGGGTCACCCTAAATATAAGGTACTGGCTTTGGGTTGAGTAGAGAGCCCACAATTAATAGAACAATACAGGGATTTTTATTAAGAGCTTCTCATTTATTGTTCTAGGAGTTCTTGGAGCTAATTTAGCTAAATCAGACTGGGCAATAGAAGTTAGTCAGAGTGGGAGATGCCTATGGAGAGTTTATGAACTAGAATTGGCAGGTTGAATAGAGATAACTATTTCCTTGACCATCATTAAATCTAACTGCATCCTCAAGTGAAAATTAGTGATGAATAAGACTTGTGTGCTTCCAATGAGATTTTATCATTTCCCCCTGACTTATACAAAGCTTTTTGATAATTTAATTTTATTATATAAGCCATTGGTTCCCAACCTTGGGGAACAACCAAATCAGGGTTGCGGGGGGTCCTCAATAGGGTCATAAAGGGCCTGCACACACATGCACATGCACACTCATACCCGTGACCTGGGAATGGTGGGTGGGCGGACAGCTGGGCAGGGTGAGACCTCAGCGCACAAAGGGAGCAATGGTGGATCCTGTGCTCTCACCTCTGGGACACTGCCGCCGCCACTGCACTCTGCTCCCAGCAGCACCAGGTTGAGAGGTCTTGTTGGTGGCCAACTTAGGGTTGCAGCAAAAAAAGGTTGGGAACCACTGATATAAACAAATTTCATAGATTTCATAGATTTCATAGACGTTAGGGCTGGAAGGGACCTTGGAAGATCATCGAGTCCAGCCCCCTGCCCAAAGGGCAGGAAGTCAGCTGGGGTCATAGGATCCCAGCAAGATAAGCATCCAGTTTGCTCTTGAAGGTGTTCAATGAAGGCGCTTGAACCACCTCCGGTGGCAGGCTGTTCCAGACCTTGGGGGCTCAGACAGTAAAGAAATTCTTCCTTATGTCCAGCCTGAAACGGTCTTGTAGTAGTTTATGACCATTCGACCTCGTCATCCCTTGGGGCGCTCTGGTGAA
>NW_005842054.1:1534397-1570001 GCF_000455745.1 Alligator sinensis
CTGGGGTGAAGATTGTCAGGGCCAGCTGACTTGAAGGTATCCAGCTTCTCAAGATGTTCCTTCACGAAGTCAGCATCAATGGAGGGCAGGGGATCACCCTCACCCGGACTTCCCTGTCCCATAGTGGGCATGGGCGTCCCATGGGACTGATGAAAGACTGACGCAAAGTACCTATTTAATAGGTTGGCTTTTTCCTGGGCGTCAGTTGTCAGTTGCCCCATCTGGTTCCGCAGCAGTCCAATGTTGCCCCTGCTTTTCCTCCGGCTCCCCACATATCTGAAAAAGGACTTTTATTGTCCTTGATGCTCAAAGCTAGTTGGAGTTCAGTTGCAGCCTTGGCTTTCCTGGTATGCTCCCTACAGGACCGGACCAGTGCAGAATAATCCTCCTTGGAGGTGACCCCTGTCTTCCATCCTTTGTAGGCCTTTCTTTTTAGCCTCAGGAGGTGTGCTAGGTCCCTGGAGAGTCAGGGGGGCAAACAAATGCATTGTTTGTTTTTGAAAGTATAAATAATGTATGGCTTCTAGCTGTCAAGAACTTGTGAGTGTTTGGAATGAAGGAAGAAATGCCTATAAAAATAATCATGAAGATACATTTTAAAAAACCTAAAATCTGTGAAGAAAGAAGAGTTTGCAGTTTGCATGCGGTCCCGTGAGATGTGGGGAAGAAGGTGAGGCAAATATACCTGTGTTAAAAGGGGCTTTTAGAAATCTCAGTGAACCTGGAATTGGTACATTAATAACATCTGACAGAAGAGTTACAAAAAAATCATATTTTCTCTGGTTGCTATTTTATTTAGATTACTTAGAGATAATGAATTCCTAATTAGCTATGGAGATAGTCTTTCTTTGTTCTGTGCTTTACTCTGTGCTCTTGTTCTGTATTCTGTTTGCTCCTCTTTACTAACTGTTGGTTTAAAAAAATGAAACTCGCTTGAAGTGCAACTGCAAACTGATTTCAGCAGATTTTGAAGTACAAATTAGGACTCTGGTTAGCAACTGAATTCTGGAGGCACGTTCAGCAAATACATTCTTTCCCATCTACACATAATATACAAATTGTACATTCTGATTAAAAAAAATCAAATATGTGCTAGAAAAGTTTCAGCCAGTTTTGACCTGCATCCCCCAGGCTAGTAGTGAGGTCCCTCCAGAGGCTTTGTGTGCATTTTCTGAATAAAATCAGACAGGTATTTTAGAGGGGAGCCTATTGAGAAATGGCATGTGTATCAGGGAGTATTTATTCCTATCCAACAGTGTATGGTCTGTTCCATGCTGATTATTTCTGCTTTTGGCAGAAATAGTATATGTGCTAAAGAAGAAGATGTGAGAGTCAAAATGTTGGGTGCTGTGTTAACACAGTACTGTGGCCAATGTAGGGACAGCAATGCTGACAAAAGTCAACAAGTAGCAGTGGAAGTATGTGCTTCAAAACTATCAACAACATGATTTTGAAGACCTTAAGAAAGCATTCATTGTCTGTAGGAAGGATACATGCATTCCATTTTGCTCTTAGAACATGAATCGGAAACATGTTTATATATGGTTGATGAACCTCATCCATGGAACAGTAGGTGTCCTTTTTAACTTCAGTGAGACCTGGACATAGGCCTTGATGAAAAAAAAAGTAGAATTATAAAATAATTTGGGGGAGAGGCTGCCACAACTTTTTTCAATTGCAGTTCAGCTATTCTGTCAGCTTGCGAGATGGCTGGTTTGTTTTTGGGGTTCACATTGTGTGGGCTACAAAATTTCACTTCTACTCTGCAGTGCTCTTACAATTTTTGTGTCTTGTTACCCACCCATGTCTTTTTTTTGTTTTTGCACATGCTTGACAGAACAGATTGATAGGAAGCAACTTCAAGACCTTTGTGGTTACTTTTGAGGAAACTAAAAGTGGCAATATTAATGCAGCTAAATATTAAATGGAAAGAATTTACTATTTGTGAGTATGCTTGAAGATGTTATAAGTTTTCAAATAGGAAGGTTCACAATATCATCTTAGGCTATTAGATGTAAAAGTTACACAGTCAAATAATTAAACTTGTCACATGTCTCATACTGTTAACAGGTAAAAAATAATTGAACAATACAAAATTCTGAACTATTTTAATCAGTGAAATAATAGATAGAATTTCAATAGGTGCATGCAATAATTGTAACACAGCAAACTTTACCTAAGATCAAGAGGAAGTGTACACTCAGGCCAAAAAATTCCCCAGTATACTACCATACACAACATATAACTAAAGTTTAAATCTTAGAAACAGTACGTTTATAATCATTATAAAAGTCTGTACTGACTGACACAATAGACAATATGCGTTATACATGGTATGACTTATTCAATAGGTTTTGATAATTTCATTTTATTATATGAACAGATGTTTGAATTGTTTCTGAAAGTATAAAGGATTTATGGCTTCTTGTTATCAAGGACTTAGGAGTGTTTGGAGTGAAGGAAGAAATGCCTATAAAGATAATAATGAACATACATTTTTCTAAATCCTAAAATCTGCAAAGAGAAAAGAGTGTGTTTAAAAGGGGCAAAAGGTGCTTTCAGCAGTCAATCCAGTTGCAGAGAACTGGGCTAGTCACATGAGCCATGGATCTGGAGCAGGTGTAGTAACTCACAAGATTGGGCCAGTCTGGCCTGCTTGATCAGAATCCTTGACAGAAGGAAACAGTAGCAGTGTTAATTGCTGCTGTCCTGCTGCCAAATTTCCCGACTCTGTAGGCTGGATGACACAACTCCACTGGGCAGATTTGGCCTGCAAGCCAGGGGTTGAGCACCCCTGGTGAACTTCATAGTTCCAATAATGATGATGCTTTTTAAAGGGGTACTGACATCTTGTATTTGTATATATTGACTCATTTGAAAATATTCAAAGATCTGAATGTCGTAAACTTAAAAATATATATTTTTTCCCATTCTCTTATTTAGAAAGGTCTGTTTAGTATGCCTAAGAGCAGCAACATGACCAAATATACTTGGGTCCATTCTCCATTCCTGCCTCCTTGTTGGAGTTTCATTATGGAGTTTTGTTGTACTTTCTAGAAGTACTCTTGCAAGGCCTAAGGATGCAGGTCTACAGGAGCTCCTCAGCAACAGTACTTGAGAGACGTCATTGTGTTGGCTCTGGGCACAGGAAATACAGCCAGCCATTAGCAGTATGATGCAGTGTAGAAATGCTGCCCAGTTTACCAAGTAAAGCAAATGAAAACAGACAAACAGAAAAAG
This sequence comes from Alligator sinensis, assembly GCF_000455745.1. Taxonomy (NCBI): domain Eukaryota; kingdom Metazoa; phylum Chordata; order Crocodylia; family Alligatoridae; genus Alligator; species Alligator sinensis. The sequence goes on from NW_005842054.1 coordinate 1,537,638, forward strand.
CTGAGCAAAAATGGTTATTTTGCATCAGTAGTGGATAGAAAGTTCTAAGCTAATGGTTTGCCTCTAAGTTTTCAAAAAAGCTTAATATTTTCCCTTTGGTGTTTTTTCTCCCCACATGATGGCAGTATATGTTAGCCTAAGGTTTAAGAACATTTTTTTCTTACATTCCAACAATAGAGTTCTGTTTAAAAAAGTTTTCTTTTTAAATTGAGGGAGAAGTTTCCAAAAGGAAGTATGACCACTTATCAATGAACATTGATCCCACCTTTATTATAAAAGCCCAGAAAACTTAACAGACAGTAATGCACTGCTTCACATAAGAACCACATGTAACTATTCTTCAGTCAGAACAGAATAGTGGTGTGTTATAAATAGAACTGGTCAGTAAAGCTTTGTCAGTCATACTTGGCTTAATCATTTGGAGTCAATAAAGTCATTGAAGTATAATTATGCTCACTGGCAGCAATTTTACATAGTGTACGGCTGGAATTCTAATTCTAAGACTGCGTGAGCAACCAGATGCCAATTGTTTAATCTGTGGTGAGCGTATGACAGGGTAAAACAGACAGAGCATTGAGATACCCACTACAAAACCATGGTTTAAAAGTTCAGGCATTACTTCAGAAATATTAGGTTAGGGATAAGTTCTATTGAAACTGATAGACTCATCACATATTTGCAAGTTGAATCAAGAGAATCAGATTGGGAAGTGAAAGGAAAGATCCTAAGCAACATTTGACCATTATTCAAAAAATAATGACTGTAATGTTAATGAAAAAGTGTAGTACTCAGCTTTGGTATGTCTATAAACAAGAATCTTGTTCTATTTTTAGTTGTAGGGATGAATTCTTGATGTATTTACACTTATATTTGAAAAGGTTAAAATGTATTTGAAAACTCAAACTTAATTAATTCTAGAGCTAAATAAAAGAGATGGGGAGAATTAGATACTTTTTTGTTTCTAAAAGTTAATACTCAGCAGGCTGTATGTATTAATACCCAGTGAAGTCAATGGGAATCTGTCATGGGGTAAACTAACTTCTGTAAGGGAGAAGGCAGAGTAAATTTGCACCTTATAGACTAACAAAACCAAACTCTCTCTCTTCTTCTGTAAGGGAATCACGGTTGAGTATCATCTCTGACTAGCTTACTCTCCAGATTGGGTTACAAAGCAAGTGAAGAAAAATAAGTCGTGCCCAGTGTTGAGGAGAGGTGATTTGACTTTTATTGCTCTCATATCAATAAGAGACAGGGAGAAGGCGGGTTTGTTGCTTTTGACTGTAGGCTTTAGTCTTTAAGTTGAGGTATGTTTAGTGATAGAATCAGCAGGCTAAATTGTGAAACACACCGGATGAGCCTGTAATGTACAGATGAGCAAAGTAACAAATGACTGAGAAAACTCCAGTTTCATTGTGACTTGTTATAGTGGAAAGTTCATGCGTCAAATGGTGGTACTTAAAGCTTTGTAACTCTAGGTTGCTGCTTGCTTGAAGTAACTTGCAACCATATAATACAGGGGTTTGCAACTTTTTTTGGTTGGTGTTCCCCCAGCAGCCGGTGGAGAAGCAGGGAGTCCCCCACTTGCAGCGGCAAAACTAGAAACACCCCAACTTCTCCGCGCCACTGCCGCCTACCCCCTGGGGCCTTCCCAAGTACCCCCAGGGGTATGCGTACCCCTGGTTGATAACTCCTGATATAGTAAATGTACTATAAAGACTATGTGAAATTGTTTTGGTCTCTTTATAGTTCTTGGTGTGTAAAATAGTTGGTCATTGCTACAGCTGGCAGTAAGTGGTAGCCTGGGGCTTTGTTCATGAATCCATTGGGGCCACTTTGTACAAATCTAAACTGGATTAGTGAACCAATGGAAAATTCCTCTTGCATTGGGATATCTTCCAATGGCCAGAGGAACTTTGGGCTTCACCCCTTCTCCTGGCACCCAGTGTACAGGGTGTGCCTCGAACCAGAGATTATAAATGGGGTATCGTTATATATAAGGCCTCATAACTGCAGGTGTGATTTTGGATTGGTCTTTGGCAGCTAACAGTTTAGAGAAGCCTGAGGAAACTGGTCTGATAAAATACATGGTCTAAGGATCAGAGGATTCCTTTGTCCTCAGTGTTGGCATAGTTGAGAAGTATGACCCTTTGGTAACTTCACCACAGAGACCAACAGCAGACTAGGCAATGCTGAATGGGACATCTTCGTCCTCCTAGAGGCAAGTCCCTATGGGTGGGGTTGAGCCTCATTAAGGAATGTTGTGAAGTTTTTATTGTTACAGGAACTGTGCCCATTTTGGAACTATAATACAAGACGTCAGTCTGCAGCATAGCCAACGCCTTGCAGTTTCCACATCTACCCACTTAACCTGAAATTGGGTTTCAGCACCATATATTTATCCATAAATTTGTTTGCATAACTGCTCACACAGGCACTTTGTCCCATCTTGATGATCATTTCTTTTATTTGTTGGATACTTCCAGAGAACGTTCTGTTTACAGTATGGCCTATTATCACAAAGCTGTTTTATTTACCCTGAAGTCAGTGTGGATCACAAAATGTCAATACTGGATCTATAAAGTTTAGTCACACGCTAACCTTTTTGTGCATGACATGTACTGCAGAGTGTTTAATCAGCTCTCAGGTAATAAGTGCCCTGTCATTCAGATATCTTAACTAGCAAGGTTTGATTTTGTAGCTCAAAATTCAGGAGACTGAATTTTCAGTACTGTTGTTGTGGAGTGCAAAGATGGCTTGAAGGCAGCTTTCAGTTCCAGTTATTCTGGAAGCCAACTGGGGTAATGGCACAGCCACTTATTGGAAGGGGAATTTGGGGGGGGTTGTATGCGGGAAGGTTGTATTTTCTCCTGGTGACATTTCCTGTCCAATAGTAATTGCAATGCTGTGGTGTAACTTCTACAAAAGAATGTTAAGAGTTACTATGGCAGCTGCCATCTCAAAGGACAGAGTTTGCAGTGGCAAGTGTTGTCTACCAACTCTCACATTCATTTGTATTCTAGTCTCGATGCATCTTTCTTAATGTTGGATTCATAACTGACTGCTTTCCTGGATCCCAATTAATAATGCAGAAGAAATCCTTCCTCACTTCTGGGGTGGGGTTTAACTAAAATCCAGGGTAGTATTGAGTGGGATTCTAATTAAAACACAAGGGGAGATGTTTACAGTGGGAGAGCCAGTAGCCATGCTTTATATAGTAGTAGCCCTCAAACAGTCAAGTGACAAATGTTGTCTTGTTATGTGACAGAGAGACTCCAGTGGCTTCTGTTACAAATCACAATCAGCAAGGGAAAACATGATCCAAAAATTATTTTATTCTTTCTCCTTCAAGTAGGTAGTGACTAGGCTATTGGGGTAGAGCTACCCACAGCCTTTAAAAAGTGCTGACATTTTAACCTGACAATTTATCTAGAGCTCTCCTTTTTTAAGAAAGCATTGTTTTATTTATGCAGTTAGTTGTCAGTTTTTTGATCTCTCTTACAGTGAAGATAACCATGTGGTGTGTGTTAAAAATAAAATGTGGAAAGTGCCTTTAGTATAGCAGGCAGAAACAGCTTTGCCAACTCCTGTGACTTTCCAAAACCAATTATTTTTTGGTCCTGGCTTGGAGAAATTATGGTAACACCAAAGAGCTTCTGCCTTAACACAGTTGTGGCTTTTCCCTGAAAGCAGCACTATAAAGCTCTGCCATTAAATCTTTCAGCTAGAAGGGATGGGCAGCAATCTGGACCACAGTAGAACATAATCCTCCTTCACGATCCCCTGCTTAACAATATTACTTAATTTTGTTGCCTATAATTGCAAATCAACTAGTCACCTGGTTGAAGATCTTAAAAAGAATCAAGAGCACTAGCAGGCAAAACAGTTATAACAACTTGACTCCTTGCATTCAGTGACAAACTTTCTTGAAGACAAGGGAAAATATATTTGTTCTGTGTCAAGAGTTAATATAAGAGAATGTTTCTTTACCATGGACAAAAACCTCTTTATGCCAGAGTTAGCACATAGGTCCAGAAGTTTAATGAACACTTATCAGTTACTATGTCAACAGATTTGTTCAGTTATGAATTGATCAATCTTCTTAAAAATAGTGCTTGCTTTTAAGTGCACAGTGTCCTTATCATATCCTGAGAACAATAAAACTTTATGGTTATGCTGACTTTAGGAATAGCAAAGTACAAGTTCCAGCTTCTGCTGCATTGAGAGGACTTAACTAGGTAGCCTTCACCCACATGAAAAGCAGACATATTATATTAAAAGTGATCTTTGTGTGACTTAATTTCTTAAATGGCCATGCCAATGCCATGAGTATAAAATTGATGCTATTTGTTTAATATTTTATAGTGACAAAGTATTGAGTGTAATAAGCATACTGAGTGAAGTTCTCCCATTAGGAATAACTGGGCCCCCTACCTATCTTAAGAAGTGATATATAGGGTTGCAGCCTTTTCAGGCTGGTCCTAAGAATGTTGCAGTTATGTTACTATGGCCTCAAAAGTCCAAGCAGCTTAGTTTTGTTTTCCTCTTTAAATTTATAGCTGCACCTCAGCAAAGGAACAAAATACACATGAAAGGGTAGAAAGGAAGTGAAAATGCATGAAACATTCAGCCATGTTGAGACTTAAAATACAGCAAAATTATGCTAGGATAACATCATAAACTGCTGCAGCTGATGATAGTGATGACAACGACAATGACATTTTAAAAGTGAACCTTACTAAGTCCGACTCAAAGTTTGGATTCTGATTTTCTACATCAGTGTATCTCTATAGGTGTCAGTGGAGTTACTTGTGATTCTTATTGGTGCCATGTTTTCTAAGCATGCAGCAAAGAATACAGCTTTCTGCCATCAGATACACCCCACATCATGTATATGTCAAATATAATTTTTCCTGCTTTAAGTTGCCCTTGACTGTGGTAATGGTCTTGACAATACTGTTTCCTTTGTTATCCCTGGTCCTTAACTTGAAAAAGTGCTAATGTAACCTGTTATAAAACAGTCAGATATGATCAAGAGTAAGTAGGAGTTTATAGAGGCTGGCATTGATTTTGGTATTTAACTATTATTCCTGGTGGGTAGAAAATCAATTATTAAACACAAAGTGTTTCATCTTTTTTTTTAAATTGGAAAGGTATAAAAGAGAGGAAACCTTTAGTATTGTATTACACCAAGCATAAAAGTTGTAAGACAAGAAAACAATTCTTGAGCCCAATCATAGCCATTCAATTAATGAATCATTCTAACAAGACCCTATTCAAAATGCAGAGCATCATAACTAAAATTAAATACTGCTTGTTACTTTACTTCTGCTTTATATAATGCCCTATACAACTGGTGTTAGTAGGAGGATTTCCAATCATACAACAAGTTCCTGTCTCTCATCACATAATCAGGAAGCACAAAAAGTGTAAGACAGCAAAGTTAAAATAAAACTTACTATCCTTCCTTTTAATGGTGAAGTACTAAAGCCTGTAGTAACTTGGAAATCAAAGCAATACTGCTGATGCATAACAGTGGATGAACTGGCCTGATAAAGGAATTACAATAGAGTAAACATTCAGTGATATGAAATAACTAGCTAAATCCTGCCCTCAGTTATTCATATAAATTGGCTCCACTGGAGTTGCATTAATATACAAGATAACAAAGGCATGACTTAGCTCACAATGTGTATGTATAAGTCTTTTTATTTCACACACAATTTAAAAGACCAAATCCCAGTATTTTGGCACCCCTCACCTACAGTAGCTTTTGGTGACCTGTAGATAAATAAATACATAAAAACATACGCTTCCTTATCTTCTCATATACTAGCATTGCATGAGAAATTGTTCACTGAATAGACTTCCAGAAGTGTCTTGCTTTCGCTATGAAATGCTCTCACTAATGACTTCCCAAGCAATATCTGCCTTCCAGATAGGTAGACCAGTAACTAAAGAGTTTTTTCCTCTCCCATTACTCCTGTCCCATGCAGGAGGACAGCATAGATAGCAGGATCCTTTGCTGCTGCTCTGTAGATGGAAGTACCATGTGGCTAGCTATTGGTTCTGCAAGGAGACTTGAAAAATAAAAATATTTTATATTTTTTCCCTGCATCCTATCATTCATTGAAGACATTTATGCAAGTATCTGAGTCTTGGTGTGAAATGGTTTCTTTGTTGATACATATCTCAGAGTCATAATGAAGAAAAAAATGTGGTCTTGTGGAAAGAGCTCAGGAGCGAAATTGGAAGACCTGGGCTGTGTTAGTTCTGTCAGCTTTCCCATTGTATCTTGAACAAGATGCATCCTCTCTGTGCTTCACCTTCCCCTACCCAGCTCTAAATTTTGAAACTGTGGGTCTGAGACTAAATTAGTACCAATAGAATTCATTTGGGTGGAAGGACTCTGTAATTAGGGCATCAGATTGGAAAATGGAGACCATTTCCTGATAAACACATGACCTGTCAAAGAGCTGTTGATTACTAGGTTGAATAGTTGGAGTAGTACATGAACAATCCATTAGCTTGTTCACCTGAGATGTTAATATGCCGACTACATAACTGTGTGGTCAACTTCAATGCTGTGCAGTGAACATCTAACTGCCCCTGTATAAGCAGGAGAAAACTCATATCTATGAAGAGTCAATCTGTATGCATCATCTAAGTCCCAGGTAAAACTTCAAATCTAGGCCTTAAGTTGTAGACCTTATTCTGATTCTGTACATTGTGGTGGTAGAGATATGGTGCATGAATGTCATCCTTCAGAGCTAAGCTCATAGAATTCATTAAATTATCTCTACCTCTATATTAAAACATATAAAAGTCTTCTGCTCCTGATGAGCTACAGTGGGCATGGGGCCAGATACTGAGCTGCCATAAACCTGGATCACTGTATTGACTCCCAGGGATATGCCTAAATGGTACAGTGAAGTTCTCTTGCCACACTAGGTCAGTTACTAGAAGCAGTATAACATGTTAGTGTTTCACTCTACCCAGCCCATTCAGCCTGGCTGACAAGCATTATGCCAAGACAAATTCTTTAGCTCAGGTTTGGCCCTTGCTATTTAGTTTGTCCAGGTGATCTCTCCTTTTCAAACTACTCATTATACAGATTATTCTAGCTAGCTACAGACATTCAAAAAGCCCAAAGCAGAATCGATTTAAGTTTTGCAGTTTTCTGTGAGAGGTATAGTTTAGATCGGTAGCGAACAGAATGTACATTTGCTCTTTGGTGGGGGAAGGGACAAATCTTAGACTAGGTTCTGTCATTTTTAAACCCATGTGTGCTGAACAGAATGATGTGTTCTGTTACATGTATAGACTGGTTTGTGTGCCAAACTTCTGTTCTGTTATGGGTGTAGATAGGTTTTTGATCACTTATACCAGTAAAAGTATAGTGTCTGTACCTGGCCTCTAAGCAGAAATATGGTATACAGGCATAAACAGGCATAACTATTTATGTTTGAATGCTAGACTATAGATCACAGAGTGCTGTATGCAAGTCAGGCCCACAGAATTCATTTAGGTACCGAAATGGAAGAAATCAGCTGCAGAAGGTTAATTGAACCTAACAGTAAATGTGTGTTCACTACTGAGCTGTACATACTATATGAGAAGCCAAAGTAGTGTATAAACACTTATTATTAGCAACACTTAAAGCAAGGAACTCTGCAAGAGCATTATCAGTTGTCTATTGTTTTCTGAGTAGCTGCAACCTGCATGGCCTGTTATCTTCAAACAACAAAGCAATTTGGTGAATTGCTGCTCACAGAAACCTATGGTGCTGTGGAGAACATAAAAATAACCACCTTGTATTGTCTTATTGTATGTAATTGACCAGGGGTTTTAGTCTATGCCCAATGCAGTGAATGAAAAACCTTCCATTGATTTCAGTATGTGTAAATCAGGCTTTAACTCACTGTACGCAACAATGGCCTATCGAAAATACCCATCACCTATCACTACATTGCCCTCTGCTTACTATAGCATGTAGGCTGTAATGGGAAGTAAGGGGAATAAAATATATGCCACATAATATCATGAAAGCCTCTTGATAGGAACATCTCATTTCTCCTATTTAATGTTGGGCTTTCATGAGTTACTTCAAGAAAGTGAACAGTTGAAACTGGATTTGGATTTTCTTCTCTAGAAGCTAGTAAAATATTTCATAAAGGGGCAAATGGTGCTCTGTAGGGGTGTGTGAAGCGGGCCCTATTTGATTTGGATTCAGATTTGCTCTGAATCAGGGACAGTAATTCGATTTGTTGATTCGGATCACTGTCCCTGATTCAATTTGGCCAAATCCGAATCTGAAGATTCGATGCTGATTTGGAGAATCAGCAATTCAGGCATAGACACAGCTTTAAATGTTTTTTCTACATACCTTGATGTAGCAGGCACAGCTTGTGATTGCTGCAATGCTGGGGCACATGAAGCGTTCCACAGGAGTGTTGGGGGGGCTGGGCCCTCCATGTGCTCGGGGGCAAATCCGTAAGGGAAACAGAAGTACTTCCAATCCACTTCTGGGTCCGCTGGGAGTGGGCTGCCCCCCCCCCCACACACACAAACACCTCCCCAGCTTGGTGATCAGCCATAGGGGGACCCTGGGTGGCCCCCCTCAGACCCAGGAGGCATCAGTTGCCAAGCTGGGGAGGTGCGGGGGGGGGGCAGTGTGCTCCCTGGCAGACTTCTGGGTCTGCTGCCAAGCATGCTGGGGAGCCCCCCGGGCTTCTGTGGGACACTTCATGCATCCCAGCATTGCAGCACTCATGAGCCCCTGCTACCTAGAGGTACCTAAAAAAAAATGTAAAGCTGTGTCTATGTCCAAATCTCTGAATCTTTCCAAATCTCCCTGAATCGATTTGGAGGGTTCTGATTTGATTCAGAGAGATTAAAGGGTCATCTGATTTGATTTGGATTTGGAGATTTGGCCACTGAATCACACCAAATCTCCGCCAAATCGAATCGGGGCTGAAGCTTCACACAGCCATATTGCTCTGCCTGCATTACAAAGAACTTCATTTTCCTTGTTCACTTGTGTCAAATGAGCAGTACAGTAGTGGAAACATTCGTCAGAGCTAGTGCATCCTTGCATGCCTCCTCTACAGGTAGGCAAGAAAAACTGAACTGATTCTGCTGTTTTCTTCACAGTTGCATCCAAGAATGCATCCAGTGCTGGTTATGGTTCAATGCTGTTTACTCTATTCTCAGTGCAGTGGGAGAACTAGGAAAGAGTTCATGACTGAGTTACTTCTGTCCAGATGCAGCTCAACAACCTGCACTCCGGTCCAAGGATATTAACAAGAGACAGAACCTCAGCCCCTGTCTTTTTTTACAAAGATATCAAGCCTGATTCACCCTTCATGGCCTGAGCAGCCATTAACAGCTGTGCAGAGCGGCTAAGAGATGCTGCCAACCTAAATCTGAGTGTGCAGTAGACCAGTGAATCATCCCTTGCCTAAACCTTGTGTAGGTGGAATAACACTAGTTTGGAGAGTGAAGATCTGTGCAGGCTTCAGATTTCTAGGACAAAAACATTCTGTAATTAAAGTCAGTCTGCCCTGATGTTGGCATCCAGCGTAGGGGGCTGAACCACAACTTGTATAACTAAAGCAACCTATGGTCACCTCCAGAATCTTAAGGAAATGAAACGTCTGCTGCTTCCCTTGCATAAAAAAATGTTTTCAGATGCAACATAAAGTTCTCTTTTTCTCTTCGTAAGCCACTGTCCTTAAGAAATCAGGCATTTGTGGTTGACAGAGGCATAGCAGGACAGCCCTGTGCCTGAGGCAAATATGAGGCATGGGGCAGCACCAGCTTCAGCAGTGCTTATGGCAGTGGTACAGTCAACCACCAGTGTAGAAGTGGATATTTTTTCCTCCGCTAAAAGGTGGTGCCCAGGGCTGCTGCCCTGGTCACCCCTCCTCTTCTTCCACCTCCCTTCCCCCGCCTCCCCCCCACAGTTATGCTACTGGTGATTGTTTATGTATGTAGTGTCAGCCTCAAAGAACTTTACTATTCCCATCTTTAAAAAATTATATTATTGGATGAAGTTCCCATCTGTAACACGTTATAAAACTAAACATTTCAAATTTAAGTCTTATTTAGACTCTGCATATACAAATCATTGTGAAGTTGTAGTCTAGATCTTGTCAAACATCAAAACAAGACTGTGCTTTGAAAATCCCTCCTGGTAATGTTTCCCAATAAACAATTCCTAAGTAACATGTCATAAACACTAACAGTTGGGAAAAAACATACTAATAATAAAACTACACTTGTTTCTATCCAAGTGAACTGTCTTTAGACAGGCACAAAGAACATATTTAATGGGGAAGTCTTCCAAACAGACTCCGTTTAGTAGAGATGGGCCACAGGCACTGAATGAAGTAAAGTGTTGGGAAGAATGTTGTATTTCTTTTTCCAGCTAGATCTAGATAATGCCGATATCCTGTTTTCAAACGAGGTTAAGTTACAAAGTAGCAAAAAAAAGAGTGTGTAGAGGGGAACTTAAGACATCCATGTTATTGCTCACAATAACAAAAAAACAAAAACTAAAACACCGATTTTCTTTAAAAAAACCACTGTGTGACATGGAAACATTTTTCATGACATTTATATTTTTCAGACCATTTTATTGTGTGATATTATTTTTTTTCTTACTGCTTTCTCTGTTTACTGCCTTTCAACTTCCCTAGAAGTCCTCTTGTTAATTATGAGACAGGGAGAACACAGGCTCTTGATTCACCCTCTCAATACTGTTTGTTGTCTTATGGTTGTATCTTACTGACATTATTTCCTCTACAACACTGATTCTCAATCAGGACGCTGTGATAGCTTGGAGTGCTGTCAGATCCTTTTGAGGTTGCCATGCATTATTAGCACTGTTCAGTGTGCAAACACATACACACAATTCCCAAGATAAATCCAGATATTTCAAATATGAATCCATAGTTTTAAAAACATTCTGACCTGCTGTGGTCTTTCTGAGTTCTTTGCAACAGAGGAATTGCTCTACTGTTTTTCCAGAGTCAAAACATAAGTGAAATCTAAGAGCTGGCATTTTCCAAGGGGTGGCTTGAGTCTAAAATTAAACTTGAGAGAGAGGGTATTTTTCCCTTCCTAGCCTTTCATAGGAGAACTTTTCCATAATATTAGTCATTGTTCAGGACATTGAAAAAATAAAAGAAAGAACTGATGCAAGAGATGTGGTTTAATTAGATGGCAGCTTTATTAAGTTATCTGGAAATAATGTGTGCAGAGTGTCTGTATTTGTTTCCTTATTTGTTTTCACCTGATGAACAGCTCTGTCATCAGCCTTGCAGCCAGTAGTCCTCCATTCAGAGGATTAAGATGCTAAACAAAGGGGACTGAATATAAGGCATCCCAATCCCATTCCCCAGATTTTTAAGCCAGTGGTTCTCAACATTTTTTGTACCAGGACCCATTTGTAAACATCCATGGCCAGTCCCGACACAGTGCTCCTCACTCCTGACCCACTGCCCCCCATTCCCAGACCCCTGCCCCTCAGTGTGTGTGTGTTGGGGGTGGGAGGTGTATATATGGGGCAAAGGGGGTCCCAAACAGCCCCTTGCAGGCTGGAACTGCCAGCTTGTCAGGGAAAAGCCACAGTTTCCCACATTTTTCTCCTTTAAAGGAGAATCCATTTTTTAAAGGTTTGTTCACAACCCTTTCATATATTTTCATGACTGACTTTTGGGTCGTGACCCACAGGTTGAGAAACACCACTTTAAGCTATATTGATGCACTTCTAACTGGTTTATCAGGGAATGGTTATTTGCACTGGACACTTGCCAAAAGGAGGGGCCAGCAATTAGTTTAGCTGTTTCCCCTCCCTCTCTTAGCTGGGCTCAGATGATTAACATTAGTAAAAACATTAGCCTCCTTAACATTTGCCAAAAATATATCTTCTCTTTAGTCAGAAACTGTCTACAATGAAACATCCTTCCAAAAATAGTTGATACCTACTATTGTTCCCCTTCTTAATTCAGACATTATCTGGCCCTGTTGACCTGTGGGGGCCACAGTAGCATTTTAGATCAGTTTACTGGTACACATGAGAAAAAGTCCTGAATACTCCCTTCATTTCTTTTGTTCATATCACTAATACATCCCTACAAAATTCCAAATCTGCTTCATCCAGGTATACAATAAATTTTGAGTGGCTGCCTAAGAATATAAATTGGGCATCAGCTGGTCTGAGAGCATGCTCCCTTTCCTATATTTTGAGAAGGTAGGAATGCCTTGTACTGTTTCTGTAGTCACTGTCCCTCTCTGAGTTCCCCACCCTATTTTATACTACAGTTAATTTCCCGTTCCCATTCCCATAGCAAGAAGATGTGATGTCTAGTTTACTACAAAATCATCCATGAGCTTGACTAGAGCTTTTAGGTAAATAAAATCGAAAGCCCAGTGCCTGACAATTGACATTTTAGCAAGTGAGCCATGAGCAGGGATCAGAGAGACTGTTGAAAGGGACTGTTTAGAAAGGATAGTGGAAAAAAAGTCAGGGAGATAGCTTGGACTCCTGAGGGGTCACTCCTAGTTAGGCATGGTATTCTTTCTGACTTCAGTTTGTCTTTCCCTGGCTGAGGACTTTGTCCACTGCCTTCTAGTTCACCAATAAATGACGGTGTATTTTAAAAAGAAAATTGTGACACCGTGACAGCTCAAGTTTGTCTTTTCATCAAGGCTTTGCTGAGAATCTGCTGGCTGTCCATGTACAGGCCTTATATTTGTAAATTCAAACATATATGTATCTTCTGGGTTGCTTCCTGCTCTAAGGAAGACAACAGACTTTCTGAAAGAACCAGTCAACTTGCCTCTTGTCTTCATGCTCAATAATGTGCCTGCGCATGCATCATTGATCTTGAAATATGTTCACATTACCTAGAAGGGGCAAACAGGAAGAGCTTATTGCATACAAACCACTGAATAATGTGGATGTGACAGGGAGGCTTATGGTATGTCCAGTCTGAAGCAAGATCTTTTAGAGCCAGCTCAGGTACTGTAAGATGGAGCCATATTAGCAAAGAGTTTTGCCTGGATTTATTGATCCTCAGAAACAGGGTATGCCAGTAGATCATTAGGTGGAAATAGCTAGACTGCTTACAGTCCTGAGCTAACTCAGATATATGCACATGACATAGTTTTAATGAAATGACAGAATGTTCCTTTCCTTTTCCTTGTGCATAGTGCTCAAAAGTTTACCTGAGCCCACTAGGTTTGGTGATGCCTCCTACTCCTGACCCCATAAAAAAGAATAGTAGTTTCCACCCCAGACATTGTTTCACTATTGTTCCTATAGGTGTTATAAGGCTTAGGGCCCTTCCTAACTAACTCTCAGCCCACTGGCGGAGGCAGTGTGGGGCCTAGAATACGTCTCCTGGGTCACCTGGTAGGTGTTTCTTTTCATCTTCCATGACTTTGCTGTTATAATACTGGGAGCCAGTTCCCCTGCAGGTGACCTTCCTGGCCCAACACCCTGGCTTCTTCATGGGGCTCCAAACCTCCTCTTTACCCCACTCTAGCCACTTCACTAGTGAGAAACGGTTAGTAATGATTCCTGTTAAACCAGGATGAAATAAACAATAGAATAACTCAAAGATAGCCAAAAGGAAGTAAAAGACCTCACAAAATAGATTAAAGCATCATTATAAAAATCAGTTTTCATCCTTCATTTGATCCCAACTCATAGTCCCTACATTTAGGATGATCTGATTAATTGAAATTATCTTCCTGAGACAAATAATTATTGCATGATTTTTATAAGATTTATCTTATAAAAATCTTATTTGGGGGTCGGACTCGATGATCTATTGAGGTCCCTTCCGACCCTAACATCTATGAATCTATGAATCTTCTTCAGACATAGCATCTAATTTTCATTGAACTTTCCATTGTGATGTAGAAGGTTAAGAGACAGTAGAAGAAATCTGAAGGAGTTTAGAGATCTAGTCACACAAAAGTAAGTTTACCTGAGAAGTATATATCCATAGATCCTTATGTTACATTGCAACAGTGAACCAATGCAGATTAGAAACTTCTGTCCTCTCACGCCCCTCATCTTCAAATCCTTTATGATAATGACTAAGTGACTGGCTTTCTTTGGGATAATGTTCTGCATTTTATTTATAATTTAAACAAGTGGACAAGAACATTTAGCCCATTGGTTAACCTTTTTAGACACATTGCACAACTTGGAAAATGTCAGGTGTTAGCTTTCACTTGCTTTTTGACTATGGAAAAATAATAGAGCAATTCCTTTGTTGCAAAGAACTCAGAAAGACTGCAACAGGTCAGAATGCTTTTGACACTATGGATTCTTATTTGAAATTTCTGCATTTATCTTGGGAATCATGTGTAGGTGTTTGAATATTCAACATTGCTAACAGTGCATAGTATGCTCAAAAAGATCTCACTTCGACCCCTGCAGCACCCTGGCTAAGAATCACTGATTTAGCTTGCAAGTTTATGTGACACACAAGGTTTTTGTCAGAAAATAAGTAGAATTAGTTGCCTACTGGAAGTTAAAGTTCTCCATTCGTTAATTTATAATAATTTGTATTTAACTTGTGGTAGATAATCTGATTATAACAGGAATCATATTTAAAGAAGTTAAATTACACTGCACAGTTTAAAACATGAGCCTAAGATTAAGACCAGGGATAATAGGCATAGGGCCTTGTTACAGGTTACACTTTGAGCTGCTCAAATGTTGATGGGTGTTAGGGCTAGCTTGAGTTTAGAGCAGTCAGACCTTAAGGCTAAAACCCTTCTCTGTCTCTTATCTGCATAGCTATGACTTGCCACTATAAGAGCAGGGGCCTGATTAGGAGCTACAGCTGTGAGTTACCACCTCGGGGCTGGTGAGCCAGGATAGACTTCTACCTCTGCTGTAGGTGGGGATGTGCAAGAGATGGGGGATGGATGAGAGGGAGAGCAGGAACATGAAGCTGGGAGTCAGAGAGCTATAGGGATGGGACTGAGAAACAGTGAGGGAAGGTGCTTTTGGGGGACCTACTGCCCATGTTCTGGGAAGAAAATACCGCCTCATGGGGACCCAATCTGGCCCCCTATCTTGTTCCCCCTCACCCCAACCCAGATCTCCAGTCCTAAACCTGCCTGTGCTCAGTCATCTGGCTAGCAGTCATGTGCTCTGCAGGCTGTTTGCATGGGCTTGCACCCCAGCGGGTGAGAAGAGCATACCACCAGGGGTGCAAGGGGAAGTTGGCTTGGTGCCAGAACCACCCCCTGGGCAGTAGAGTTCAGGGATGGAAAGGGTGGAAAATTTGTCCATGCAGAACGGGGGGGGCACTGCACCCTGAGATGCTGAAGGATTGCAATTTGGGGAGCTCATGTGTGCTGAGTGGCCACACATAAATGGAGCCCAAGCTTGGTAACACAGATCAGAGATAAATCTTCCGTGGAATGGCATAACTTTAAGCCACCTAAAGTGTGCTTAAAACTAGTTTCACATGTTAATGTGTTGTTCAGGGGTTAAAAGCCTAGAAGTCACCTAAATGAATATTTAACAAGACCCTTATCCTAAGACCAGGATACTCTAATGCTTTGCATTCAAATAATAGTCTTCATCAATATGTGGAATTTCTCAATTATGAAATATAGACCTTACAAATGCTTCTATATTATTTGTGGGCAGCTTGCTAGTTTCATTGCCACAGAGTATGCTTACCTGGCAGAGTGTGGGTAGTACTTCCTCATCGAAATTGTGAATTGAATCTTTTTGGTAGAATCATCAGAATATGAAGCACAGATAAAAGAGTGTTATTGATTTGATGTTTTCCCTCAAATCATCTTTCAGATTGTGGCTTTTAGAAACCAAATAGTCTATTTCATGGAAAAGAGATATTATAAAACACTTAGCATCCAGAAAAGCTGATAGGAGAGTAAGAGTAGGAGACAAGAAGTAGGGTATCTGAAGATGTATTTCAAGACTTGTTGGGTTTGTTTTTTTTAATCAAGAAAAGTTCACCAAAATAAGTAGATTTGAGTTCTGTTTAAAGAGTCCTCCAAACTGAACTCAACATAAACTGACTTAGGTCTGAATTATTGCTCTGGATTCAAACTTAATGTACTTTTCAGAAAGCTTTACTCTCTGCCTTGGTTGGGGACCTGATCTCAGTCTGGCCACATCAGATGCTAATTCTTTCAGTTACCTATTGGATTCACATGTTATCCTGCATTGGTATAGTCTATAATCTACAATGCTTTGTAGAACTGAGTAGTTCAGAAAACCAGCTAAACATTTCTATATTTACCACCTAGACATTTAAATCAGATTTTATATGGTGCAAAAACCTTGTTCAAGACCATAGCACTGGGTTTCCAGCTTAGTAACAGGCTGAGATGTGGCCAGAGGAAATGCTACAAGGACACATTGAAAACATATCTCAAGAACATAGATGTGAACATCAAAGGTTGGGAGAAGCTGGCTTCCAACTGAATTCAATGGTACTGCAACTTCAACTAAGCAGCAACCCATTTTAAGGTAAAGTGTCCTGCCCTTGAAGCAGGTAAGAGAAAGCAGAGGAAAGAAAAAGGAGAGGAATTCCAGCCTGCAGCCTACTCTCCCCTGCAGAAAGACCTGCAACTTCTGAAAATGGGCCCATAGCTCCAGGATTGGACTCTTGAGTCACTTCAAAACCCATCCATGAGCTGTGGTAAAGATCATCCTTGAATCAAGGGTTTGCTCCTATCACCACAGAGCATAGGATGAATTTTATTTGGCAAAGTTTTGGCAGTCATACAAAGCATGATATAAAGTTCATACAAAGCAAAATTTAAGATTTGATACAATTAATTGAAAATAGCAGAAGTGCCATCCTTTTGGTGGTAAAGTTTTGAAAAGGCTCCTTGGACCTTTCCCTGTTCCAGTACCACTGATAGATAAATTTCTGTCCCCTTCATCTTCTCCCATGTATGCATGACTAATGGAGATATTTAATATTATGGAGGTTCTGGTTTTAGCTTCACAGGCAAGGTTACACTATTTCTGTCCTTAAGGCAGGGATTCAGCCTCTCTTTTGCATAATAAATATAGCATCTTCCTTGAACTTATGGCACAATCTGGAAAGATAGATTTAATAAAAATCCTTGGATAATTCAGTTTGAGTTAAAATTAATTGAAAGTGGATTCTTTAAGTATCCTACTGAGTCACCTCTTATACCCTTTAGTTAAAAAATGCCACAGTTCACTCAAGCACCAACCAGCATACGTATCCATAATCAAAGAATCTTCTGAACTATTGAACAGTGGCTATTATTATGTGCTGTACAATACTGAGCAAAATAGTGCCCAAGCTGTCTATAACCTTTATGTGCTAATGCAATACACATGTTTAAATGGGCCCTATTCAATTTGGATTCAGCCTAGATTGGGGACAGTGATTCGATTTGTTGATTCAGATCACTTTCCCCAATTCAATTTCGCTAAATTCAAATCTGAAGATTCTATGCTGATTCAGGGAATCAATGATTTGGCCATCGACACAGATTTAAATGTTTTTTCTACATACCTTGAGGTGCCAAGTGAGGCTTGTGAACCCTGTGATGCTGGGGCAGATGAAGGATCCCACAGGAGTGGGGAGGGGGGATGGGTGGTGCTTGGTGGAGAACCTGGAAGTGCACTGAAAGTACTTCTGGTCCACTTCCAGGTCTACCACCAAGCACACAGCACCACCACCCCACCACCCTTGCACCCCTCTGGCTCAGTGATTGGCCACAGCAGGACCCCAGCTGGCCCCCCAGACCCAGAAGGCACCAGTTGCTGAGCCGGGGGGGCCAGGGGCCCCCATTGCACTCTCCAGTGCCCCAGGAAGTGTACCGGAATTGCTTCTGGTCCATTTCTGGGTCTGCTGCTGAGTGTGCTGGGGAGCCCCCTATGCTTCTGTGGGACATTCCATGTGCCCCAGCATCCCAGCATTCACAAACTGCCTGCTACCTAGAGGTATGTAAAAGAAACATTTAAAGCTGTGTCTATGCCCGAATCACCAAATCTTTCCGAATCTCTCTGAATGAATTTGGAGGGTTCCAATTCGATTCGCAAAGATTAAAGGGTCCTCTGATTCAATTTGGATTCAGAGATTTGGCCACTAAATTGGGCCAAATCTCCACCAAATCAAATCAGGGACCAAAGCTTCACACAGCCCTAGTGTTTATATAAAGCAGGCTATTGTGCTTTTAAAAAAAAAAACTTCCTTTATTCTTAACAGAAAGCTACTATAAGTCAATAGGTAAATTATTCCTTCGGTAAGTAATTCAGAAGCTCCTATCTACGCAAGGCTGCCCTAAATTCAGATGGCTATCATGTTTCTACACTTTGTGACAGGACAAGTTTATCCAAGACAGCTACTGTTTTTCATTGTTTCCAGTAAGAGTTAAGGGAAGCTGATTCTTTGCAAGAGCAGAAGGCAAGAAGTAGGGGGGGAAAAGTGTGGTAAGCAAGCTAAATAGGAATGAGAAATACTAAGGACCTGGGACAAGGCCAAAGAAAGTGATTAGCAGGAAGAAGACTAAAAATAATACAAGGAAATACAAAGAAAATGGAAAGATGGAGAGAGAAACATCAATGTATGGAATAGGAAGCATTGAAGACTACAAGGGATGCAGAAATGAGTCTTCTTAATCAAGTAGGGGTAGAAAAGTATATGAAAAATGAAAAATGGCAGGAATTTCTTCAGACCCTGGGGCTACAACAATCACAAGACTCAGAGTCATATATTGAAAGTTTGTCATAAGACCGAGATAAGCACAGAGTAGGGCAAGCAACCAAATAAGAGTGGGAAACACTAAGAAGCAAGGGAAGACCAAAGAACAGAACTACCTACTCATGTTACAGTTGGGTTGGGTGTTGGTAAATGTGTTTGAGATGTGAAAATAGAAGTGGTAGGTTGATGAGGGTAGTAGCTTGAAAAAGTGGTGGCTTCAATACAGTTGTACTTGCAAAAAATCTAGCTTATCATATCTGAGGTGCAGCTTATTTTTGTTACATTATATGCCCGATGCAAGTACACCTCATTTTTCCTTTGGCTGGTTACCTGAGGTGATAGGGAGTTGAGAGTTTGGGTCTTTTAGCCAAAATAAATGTCCTCCACTTCCAGAGCACAAAAAACAGACTGAAACAAAATGATGAATCAAAACACAACTTTTTAAAAGTGTTTCTTCCCCTCTCCGGGCTGTCAGCTCTTTCTGGTATAACGAGGACCTGTCTTTTGTCAGCTGATTCACTGTACTTTTTTTCCTCTTGATTTTAGAAACACAAGTTCACCTCTTCCAAGCATACAGCTGAAGTGTGGTGGGGCCTAGAACCTTATTTACCCATATTCCAGGCTAACCCATGAAGCAGCTGACTCATTTATTTTTCCCAGGACACTTGGTACACTTTATGTCTCTTCTTCAGTCTTAAGGTAGTTTATCCAAGCCTCTTGCAAACTCCATTTGTTGCTCTTTAGCATAGACAACAATGATAGTCTTTGAGCTGTCCCATTTTGCCACCTTTTGCTGAGGTGCCTTTCAGCAGAGGTACACACTGCACCTTATATACACACTGCACCTGTCTTTACCTGCACTCATTTCTCAAAGGTCCATCACAGAAGAGGAAAATTAGCCTAAGTGAAAGCCAGGCCTTAAATCTCTTAAAGGCATATGCTTACCCAGTATTAGCATCCCATCCCCAATATAATTAATATAATAATATAATAAATTGTTTCATCCATCTGTTTGTCCATAACGCTCTTGGAGCACTCTGATTGGTTACTGAAACAACCAATCAGAGTGTTCCAAGAGTGTTCTGGACAGGAGGCGGTGGTATCAGTGCAGTGGAGCACCGCCATGACAGCTGGGATGGAGGGGACAGAGTGCGGGGGGGCAAGGCCAATAGCACTGGTGGTGGTGGTGTGGAGTGCTGGCCAAGGGGACAGCAGAGCAAACTTCCCCCCACCCCTGCTCCTGGGAGGTGGCGGTGACGCTCCATCCCAACCTGCCTGTCCCTCCTCCCCACCTCCCCATGGGCAACTGGTTAGTATAATTATATAGCACATGCATAACATGAGTACAGCTGCTGTCGAAGTGATAATTGTCACTAATGGAATAAAGGATAAGTAACCATGACTTGTTCAGAAACACAGATACTACCATTGCACTTAACAAGAATTTAAAAGAACTGAAGAAAAAGTATAAGAAATATTTGGCTTATTTTTCTCCCTTATGTGAAACTGTAAGCTACAGAACAGGTACCCAAGGGTTACCAGAGTATTTTGTGGGGAAAAAAATACTTGAACCAATACAAGAAGTGATCTACATAAATAGGATTTAGTCCTGCAAAGTGTAGAAAGCACCTCCTGAGCAGTATTCTCATTTCCTGTAGACTTTAGTGAAAAGCTGATGTTTCTCATTCCTTGCAGGATCAGTCATTTAACTCCCACGCTCAAATCCCAGAAGTTTAAAACCTGAGTGCTGATGCTTTGGATCAAAAAAAATGAAATTTGCTGTGATTCAAATTTTCTCTAAATACTTCAGCAAACTGCTCCCCCAGGCTTAATTAGCACCAACAAAACAACTGCCATTCATGTGTAATGAAGCCATCCCAAACACATGCAAACAAAATCTTTTTGCCATCCCACAAAATCATATTTTCCCTCTCTCGCTCTGATATATGTGTAGAGGTGCACTGGCAGACAAAACTCTTGGGGTAGAGGTGATATCTTTTATTAGACCAACTAAATAGTTGCAAAAGTATTTGTCTTTGCAACCTTTTGGGCACTACACATTCACAAGTATGTGCCATTCTCTTGCATTCGTAATGATTAACGATGAAAGTACCTGCTGTGTTCTATCACGTGATTGTCAACATTTTATTTTCTATTACACTGGAACCTCTACAAAAACAAGCAGTGGCTTTCTTGTATGTTTACCCTTAAAGCTAAGCATTTCAAAGTCTTTTTTCTTTCCCCCACCTTTTTTCTTTTTCCTCTTTGACAAATATGTAACTATGTCGCCATCTTGATATTCATGGTATTAATATTAATGCTTGAAGCATTAGAAGAGTGGAGAAACCTAGCTTTTTTCAGGGGCGGGGGGAGGGGAAGCAATAAAAAAAAATCAAAACAGCAAATAAAGCTCAATCTAGAACTAAGGCATCTCATAAAATAATAGAAGGAAAGATGTCTGGGGGATTTTCCCATGAACAAAAATGAGGAATGTTGCGTAGTTTTGTCAGGTTAAACATGCACAAAACCATCCAACATAACAGTTACATTGTCTTTCATCAATTTTAATGCAGCTTCTAGCTTCAAAACCTATTGCCAGCATACAGATGAAGATGTCTGGACATATCAGTATGCTAAGTCGTAAACTGTCTTTCCCCACTCTGCATCCAATGGCAAAAGTTACGGTTCCAGAACAACTTACAGAATCTGCACATCATGCAAAGTTTGTTGCTTTTTAAATCAGAGGTTCTGAACCTCATTAGACTCAAGGCACCCCTCAGAAAATACTAATTCTTGATTTTCATTTGATTTTTTTTGTCTACAGAAAAATAATAGTGCAGTGTTTCTATTGCAAAGACCTCAGAACAACCATGAAAGTTTAGAATGGTTTTGAGGCTATGGATTCCTCTTTGAAATCTCTTTTTTTTATCTTGTGAATGATGCATGTACACATAACAGTGTTAACATTGCATGGCAACCCTTGGCACTCCTGAAAGGATCTCAAGGCACCCTAAGGTATCATGGCACCCTGGTTAAGAATCACTGCTCAAGATACTTTAATCCAATCCCTCCCTTCACACAGCTAATGGTTATACTGTTTGATACATTTTCAAAATCCTCTGGAGATATATCTGGTTGTTAAATGTTGGTTATTTAAAAATATTTAGTGAGACAAATTGCAATTTGGGGAACTGCATCAGCAAAAAATTTGTCCCACAATGAACAAACAGTGCAGGCTTCTTTTAAACTTTAGCTTGCATTGGAACCTTGTTAGAAAAATGAAGAAATGAGGAGGATTCTGCATTAATGACAAGTGATTTTAAATCCCATTTAGAAGAGTTATAGGCATGTTAACTGCTGAGGATTTCAAGCTGCTCAGCATTAAACATTTTATTGCCTTCCCTTAAAGCTGAACTGCTGGTGTTATGAAAGAAGCTTGAAAGTATTGAACCTCTTCAAATTTACAATAGGCAACACATCAAGGAAGTGGTGGCTCAGGTACCCATTCAGGTATTTCAAGTAACCGAATGACAATGTACATCAGTTTATACAGTCACAATTAACCCATGATAAACAAGGACAATTCTTGAAAGGTTTTGGATTTTATTTTGCAAAATCAGTAGGAAGGCATTTAGATATCTGTCTTCCTTTTCTCTATCTAACCATGCAATATATCTAAAATGTAGCCATCTTGCCAAGAAATATAAGGAGTTACAACACTTACTGACAAAGGAGTTTGGATTGTACACTGTGTTTACAGATATACCTTGAGTAGGCAGTCACACTTTAGCTTCTACAGACTTTAGAGATGGTTAATAATGGCCATTCAAGACCATGGGAGTCAACAGAAAAGCTGAGTGATTTCAGCAGGCTTTGGATCATATCCGAAGAAAGCAATATTAGATAGTATTATAGCTTAGTAAATGGACCATGCATCACTAAGCTTTTGGGAGGCAACTTTTGACACATTAAAGCTGCCTGTTAAATCAGAGCCATCACTTAACAGGTTTGTAGCTTGTTTTAGAAGGTGTTACTATCAGCTAGCTGAGAACCACTGGCAGGGGCTTATCTGAACTAATGGATCTGAGGAACATGACAAATGATAGTCTGCATACAGCCTATAGACACATAATGGCAAAATATTAAAACAGGTGCACAATCAGAGGGTATGGTTCTTGACACTTTTAAAGCTGTGCATATGTTCCTAATAATTTATTGCTACCTGGACTGTCTTGAACAGCCATTATTAACCATCTCTAAAGTCAGCAGCAGTTAGAACATAGGGCAGAGCAGCTGTGGCCTAGCAGGGGGCCCTGGGGTTCATCCCTGGGCTCTGGGTCATGGTGGTGGGCATTGGCAATGCATAGGGGGTGAATGTGGATGCATGTGCACCCCCTGAGATTGGCAGTGCACCCTGTGAGACTGGCCACTGCCAATAGTGCCAGCAGCGCCTGCAGGCGGTCACCGCTCACCGGCCCCCGCTCACTGCTGACACTACCAGTGGCATCTGCAGGTAGTCGCCGATCACTGGTCAGTGCTCGCCACCCTGCCCAACAACACTGCAGTGGCCACCTGCAGGCAGTCCCTGCTCAGCCCATCCTCACCACCAATGTCAGTGCGGCCACATGTGGGCAGTCCCCGTTCATTGCCACCACGCCCCTGCTACCACCACTGCTGCCGCCTGCAGGCAATTGCCATACTCCCCCAGCCTCAGGATGCATGAGGCATTCATGGTGTTGGGTTGCAGAAGTCCTGGCTGGGACATGAGGGTGCTAGAGTGCAGGGCTGGGGCAACTGGCAGCCTCATGCCCCAGCCAGCCCTGGTCACCGTCTACGCGAGAGTTTTAGTGGAGTTGATTACTGTGCCATAAGATAGTACTGTCCACAACAGTACTATCTTAGAATGGAGCTAATTAATCTACTGTGCCCTATTACCAGCACTTGTGTAGACAGTGACAATTTACTGTGGGGCTAAGTAGTCAGCTCTGCAGTAAAGCACACATGTAGATGCACCCATAGAAAGTAAAATTAACCCTTCAATCACTAGCCTTTTCCCTTGTGGTTTTAAAATGAAAAAGCAGAATTTTCATCCAACACTGCATCCTCTATATCAGCTGCCATTTTATGGGGCAGTTGGGAGTATGGGGGACATGAAGAAGAATGTTTTATGTTCAAAAGTTTCTTTAAATCTATCCTGACTATGTAGCTGGTCCAGTAAAAGATATCACCCACAGGAATCCTTACCTCTCAGGGGAAAATTAAGCTTTTTTAAAACATTGTATACATGACTTGTTTTATTCAAATGAAAATGGCCAAAAGCAACCTCTATAAGGTATAAGTTTTCATACCCCAAATCTGGCAGATGAAACAAAAATTGATAATAAAACCAAAAAAACTGAACAAGACCCCCTTGACTCATGGGTGATAAAAAATATCTGACTCAAACTATTGTTAAACCTACAAGTTTCAGAAACTCTAGAAATATTCCTGAAGATCAGCAAATTAAACTTAGATACTGGCCCAGTGTGAAAATATTTAAATGAATACAGGTTGCTCAGTAGTTTCTTGTGTTTGTTGTTTGCTGTTATGAAATGATGATTGCAAATAACCTGGTGAAAATACTAAGTTAATACTATTTCTTCTTTTGGTGAGGCTTGCTTTTACATATTTTTAACCTTATAAGCTCTTTTGGGTAGGATATTATCTGCCTTTAAATTTGTGCTTTGCCTAGTCAAACGGTAATAATCCTGATAGGTGTCTCCTGAGTACTATTGTAGGAAAAAGATGATGTGATCCATTTTTAATTGGTGCCTTATTTTCTTCTCATCAGTACAGTTGAGTCTGAAACAGTGGAGCACCTTTGTACTGACCTGAGGTTCCACTTGTTGAGTCAGTCAACAAAGGTACTGAAGTATGCAAACGAACCGAAAAGGTAACTCGAGTTACCTTTCACGTCCCAGTGCTACTTCTCAGTGTGCTTTGCTAGCAGCACCACTGGGGGCAGGATGGAAAGAAGGTTTTCCAGTTGTCCAGATAGAATTCTTCTCACCGGTGCCTAGAACATTGCTTGGAAGTTTGAACTTATTTGGCACTTTCTCCAAGAGAATGTAATGAACCCAAATCCCTGTCTAGTGCTCTAGCCACTAGGATTCACTCTCCTTCGTGACTATGTCTCCCTCATGCTAGAGATGTTTGTTGTGTTCAGGGAGACAAGTGGAATCTTTTGGAGGAGGCATCACGATTTATGTCAGTGGGTAGCATTTGGACAAGCACAAGATTTTATTTTTAAATTAGATTAGAATCAAATGTTGCCTATTTTAAATTTAGAAAAGGGTAAAATGATAGCAGACTCATTGAAGGAAAGCTGAGGATGGTTGGTAATGTCAGGAATGACTTGTATCAGCTTCTGTGCTGTTGGCTTTTTTAAAATAGTTAAGCAATGTTTTGAAAGTGGAATTCTCAAAGAACTCTTGTGTGTTTGTTTTTTTCAATTTTTTACTGAACAGAAAAGGGGTGAAGAGGAGGGAGGGGGAGGCCATATCCATGTCTATTGTAAAAAAGTGATGCTAAATTGATTTCTTGGATCATTGCCATACACTTTATCCCTTAAATTGTTCTGGCATGCTATATGTACAAAATGCAAACTCCTAAAGAGTTAAAAGTGTTTGTTTCACAGGAAATTGGAAGAAATTTATGTACGCAAGTGAAACTGAAAGGTCGAATGTGTGACTCATATCTATTGACAGATGGAATGAGCATAACATAAGCAGACAGTGACTAGAAAACAAGCAGGTTGTGTGAAAGTATTTTTAGAGACTAATTTCTACCCAGCTGTGTCTTCTATGAATGGAAGAAGTTTGTAAAAGTTACCTAGAAGCTGCCTAATTTCTAACAAGTGAAAATTAATGGTACTGATTTGGTGTAAATATGCATTTCATTCCTTGGTGTAAAAATGGAGATAATGTTTTAACAGAGTACTGCCTGACATAAAAATGTAGAAAACCATCATTTACAAGGCCACCCAAGATCATAATAGCACTCTTTAATTTCTTCAGACCCCACTTATTTCACCACATTTTCCTCTGTTGACTCCCACTTGTGTGCTGTCCTCTGCTCTCAATCTACCTCTGCTTCAGTTTAAAATATCAGAACATACACGATTTACTTGTTATGTAATGATGACTCACAATTCATTGGTTTAACCTTCATCCTTCCTTTCCTTATCTCCCATCTTTATCTTTTTTCTGTGTTAATTAAGATTGTAAATTCTCTTCGCTTCTGGATACCTTGACTTGTTTTTAATTTCTGTGAAGTGTCATGCAAATTTATGGAATCATGTAAATAAAGCACTGCAGGTATTAATATGAAAACTATGAAGATAATTGTTCACAGGGCATAACTGTGCTTTTTTGTGTGCCCAGTATGAGTAACATCATCTGTAAGAACCTGTTATTACTATATGGTAATTTGGTAATACTTGCTAATATCTGCTCCCCAAATGTCTGCATGTCCAATAAATTCCACGTAAACTGTGCATACAGATTAGAAAGAAGAATTTGGGTACTAATGCAATAAACATGTATAGTATCTGCCCTATGACCTCCACACCATAAAAGAACTACATTCCAAGGCCACAGTCTCAAATTCCCCAGCACAAATAATTTAACTTTCTGCCATGAAATACCCTTGAAGCCCTTTCCCCTTAGTCCTACGAAGACACACAGAAGTATAAGAAGTATAACTGAAAAGACAAATGGATTATGATGTGTTATTTATTATTTATTTTAATAACTTTTTGTTTCAAAATGGATTGCTTTGATATATTCCCCACTTTACAGGCCTCAGTTTCCATGACTTTGGCTAAATAACTGGTTTGGGAACTCCTACCTTTGTGTGACATTGAAAGGGGAGGCTCATAGGCTCAGCAACATATCTCCCTGGACCAACTTGCTGTGCTGTTGTTCAGATGTCTCAGCTTGTTAAGCTATACCTTTACCTTCCCCAGCACCCAAAGTACATGCTGGATTCCAGGAGCTCTGACTCCCAAATGTATTGTGTGGGTTTGTGAAATAGTGCAAGGAGCCTGCATTACAATCTAGTTAACATGCTTGTGAACAAAGATGGAGAAGAAAAAAATATGACAAGGTGGTAGAAAACAAAATGTCCAATGTTTTAGATTCTCTGCAGGCATCACTGGATCAGTTTTCACTTCTGTTAATATTTTTTCCAGGCTTATTCCTGTACCAAGAGGGGTGGAAACCTTATTCGCATTAAAAAAAAAAAATCAGTTTCTGGAGCATAATTATGTTGCAAACAGAGGAATTCTTTAGGAAATTAAGGAGCCAAGAATTTTGGAAAAAAAACAGGGCTTGTATAACTAGAGATATGGGGCAAACATTAGTAGTCAGTAGGAGGGCAGTTTAACTGGAGGGTTTAATAAGGGCTGTTTGAAATTTTGCCAGCTGTTTTGTTTTGATGCTGTTTCGACTTGTTTCAAGCTTGAAAAAGCGAAATCAAAACAAAACAAAGGGCTTTGAGACAGCCTCGAAATGAAACAAGGGCAGTCAAAACATTTCGAAAGTTTTGAAACGTTTCGAGTTTCGAAGCTGAAGCTGGGCTTGCCTGCTGGGAAACAGAAACTAAGGAGATGGAGGGAGAAGAGGGGAAGGACTGCTCTGATATTGACATGTGTAGCTGGCCAGTGACTGTGATCCTTTCCTGAGGTCTCTTCCAATCCCAGTGTTCTGGGGGAGGGATGAAAAAAAAAAAAAAAAGACAGCATTGTTTGAACCGGCCTGCTTTCAGCCTTGGGGTCAGTTACTAAGCTATCTTCCAGAAGCTCAGCAGCATTAGACAACAAAAGCTACTATCATTGATTTCCTACTTGCTAGGAAATTGGGATTCCGTAATTCCTAGCAAGTGGGATTCCGCAATTCCTTTTGCTTTCTTTCTAGACCCTTTAGTTTTATTATTATATCCATTGGTTAATTCTTTTAATTTTAGAATGATATTGCATTATTTTACTATAGAATTTATATAGGAAGTCACATATATACTTATATCTTTTTTCTTTTATCTATTATATTGCATATTATACTATAGCATTTATATGGGAAGACGCATATACATTTACATATTTTTATTTTATTTATAATATTGCAATCATATTGTAATATAGAATTTATATAGGAAAACACACATATACATTTATATATATTTTATAAAGATAAGACACTATGAAACACCATGAAGCATGCTAGAAAGGCAGCTGGCAAGCCTTAGGGGAGGAGCAGAAGAGGGGGTAGAGGGAAAGGTGTAATCCCCCCCCCCAAAAAAAAAACTGTCCCTGCCCTCAAACTCTTGTCCCCCCCAAAAAAAACTGAGACACAGCCTCTTTGCTACAACAAGCAGTCATGAAGCTTCCATTAGTTGTACAGGCAGCAAGTAGAGGGGAGCAGTGCCAGTGCCACTGCTCATCTGCATCCCCTCCAAGAGCACCAGCCATAACCCCCCACCACCATGACAATAAGCAGCAGCACCAGCATGACAGTCTCCTCCACCCCCATTTCACTTCCTATGCTGAGACTTCCAGTGCCAGAGGAGGAGCTGGAGCTGGAGCTGGATCTGAGTGCCCTAGCAAGGGAAATTCTGGGGAAGGAGGGGGAATCATCTGAATTTGTGCTCGACACCCATCAAGTTTCCCCTAGAGCCAGGTCTCCTTCCCCAGAAGGCACTTTGGAGGAGGCTGAGGTAGAGGTTGCCGAGGCAAGTGGCTCAGCTGAGTCTGCTCCTCCTGTCTGCTCCTCTGTGCCTCTGCCTGCTGAGGCGGGGGAAACTGTAGCATCCACACATGCACCTACACCCCAGAAGTGAGTGGGTAGTGTGGTCTGGGATCATTCTGAGCTAGCAGATGATCCCACATATGCTATCTGCCGGCACTGCCAAGCCAAAACCAGCTGAGGCAAGGGAACAAAACACATGAGCACCATGGGGATGCTGATGCATCTCTGCAGGCACCACCCCCTTGCCCTTGCTCCTCCTCAGCCTGGTACCAGTGGGAGTGTGCCCCAAAAGAAGTCCCCCTCTTGCTCCAAAGCTGCTGGCCCCCCAAAACAAAGACAGGCCACCCTGGAACAGTGGGGAAAAGTTGTACAGAAAGAGGGGGACATTGTAAAGGTGAGCAAGATCACCCAGACCATTGGGGAAATGCTTTCTGTGGATGGCCAGCCCTTCTTCTTAGTTGAGCGGCCAGGGCTAAAGCAGCTCATGGCACTCATAGCCCCATCCTACCAAGCCCACACATACCACCTTTAGCAGGACAGTGGTGCCTTCCCTGTATGAGGCATACAGGGAGTACTTGAGGGAGGAGCCGCACAAGGCAGGTCCACAGGTGGCCTTACACTTCATCTTGAACATATGGAGCAGCCCGGGTGGAGATCATACATACCTCTCCCTCACAGGGCACTAGTGTGGCCAGTCAGGCCATCAGTGGGCTCTCCTTCAAGCTGAGGTGATGGATAAGCCCCACACAGCAACAAAGATCATGGGGCCATGAACCACTTGGTTCAGGGGTGGCTCACTGGGCAGGTGAAAAACCTTTCACCTACCTCATCAGGCAGGTAGCGCTCAAGCCTTGGTGGCTGCCTATCTCACCGAGGATGTGAAGCCACTGCTGTGCAACCCCTTGGCCTACTGGGCAAGCCACAGCCAGATGTATCTGGCCACGGTTGCCTGTGAACACCTGACCTGTCCACTGACGAGTGTTCTGAGCGAGAGGGTGTCCAGCATTTCTGGGGATGTAGTGACACCCCACTGCATCTGCTTGGATTCTGGTTAGGTGGAGCAGTTCATGTTCCTCAAGGTGAGCCTCCTGCTGCTGGGGTTCCCCGAGCTTCAGGTGCAGATGGAGTGAATGTCACCCTCCTCACTCTGTCTGCACCTATTTCCTTTCTTCATTTTCTTAAAACCATTTAATGCCCCACTCTCAGAGCTGGAGGGTGCACTCACTGCATCACCAGCCAGCAGGGGAAGAAAATGTCCCTGCTGAGCTCCCATGCCAGGATGAACTTGGAGGTATGGGCTGGGGCTATGGGAAAGGAGGAAGTGCCAGGTCCTGGGCATGACCACTAAAACTGCACTCTGCCAGGGTTGGGAGGCCTGATGGGACTGCCAGTGGTGCAACAGCCCCAGGAAATGCCAGGACTGAGGATCCCCCTTGTGAAAGGTGAGCAGGAGGCACCATAACCTACAGCCACCACACGCACACACTCAGTCCTGGCTGCGGAAAGCCCAGACCCATCACATCTTTGATAGGCCTGAGGCTTGCTGGTTGCAGTGGAGTTGTGAGGCTCCAGGTGAGCTCAGCTTAGCTGCCTGGGATGCCAGCTTTTGAGCTGAAAAACCTTTCATCAGGCCGAGGAAGCACGTGCAGTTGGTGTGTGTGCTGTTCCTGGAAGAAAGCCAGAGGCTGGCATGCTATGCAGGCAAGAAAGCCAGTCAGTGAAAATGGAAATGGAGGTGTCAGGGGGTGAGGGGGTGAGGGACAGGCTGGGAGGGGGGGACGGGGGTGTCTAAGCACATCTAAGCCCCAGGCCTGGGGCTGGCAAGGAGAGTTCTCTGGCAGCTGCTGGAGTAGAAGCTGCTGCAGGATAGGAAATAAAGAATCTGTCACATTTTGACTGCTTGTGCTACTGTGATGCTTGCTAAGTTTTTATTACCTGTTGTCATTTAAAGTGGTGGGCTGAACTGAGGCTGTAGGGGAGGAGGAGACCTCATTTGGGCACACTACCATGTCATGTGGAGGCCCCAGCACCAGTGAGGGCAGACCTTAACACACACACACACACAGTCACACAGTGAGGGTGTGCCTTAACACACATGCTGGGGAAGAAGCTCCTGCAGGAGAGGAAAAAAAGGCTCTGTCATAGTTTGGCTGCCTGAGATGCTGCTGGTGTTACTGTGCTGCTCACTAAGTTATTATTACCTGTTGTTATTTAAAGTGGTAGACTGGGATGAGGCATTGGGGGAGGAGGAGGCCTCATTGGGGCATGCTACCATGTCGTGTAGAGGCCCCAGCACCAGTGAGGGCACACCTTAACATACACAAGTCACACATGTCACAAGTTTTGCTTGTCAGCAGCTTGAGGTGCAATTTCCCACAAACCCCTGAACCTATCTCCTTGAAAGCTACCAGGCTTCACGGCCTCATCAGGGGCTAGCATGCCTGCAGTTTTCACCCTGCTGTGCCTTAACACAGTCACGTGACACAAGCTTTGCTTGTCAGCAGCTTGAGGTGCAGTTTCCCAGAAACCACTGCACCTATCTCCTTGAAACTTGGCAGGATTTGGTGCCTCTTCTGGGGCTACCATCTCCGCAGTTTTCACCCCCTGTGCCTTAACACACAAACGTGAAATGAGTTTTACTTTCAAGATTTTGAGGTGTGGTTTCCCAGAAACTGCTGCACCTATCTCCTTGAACCTTGGCAGGCTTCATACCCTCAGAAGGGGTACCATCCCTGCTGTTTTCATTCAAATCTGCCAAAAAATGATAAAGTTATATGCAGTTTTGTGCTTCCCCTTTATAACCTATTGCAAAATGTCAAAACAGCATCGAAACAGTGAAATAGTTTTGACGAAACAAAATGGAACAGTGCTTTTGAAACAAAATGAAACTTGAAATGAAACACTGTCCCATCAAAACAGCAAAATGGAAGTTGAAACTAAATGGTCCTGTTTCACACAGCCCTACTAACAATATAAAACACAAATGTTGGGCCATAGAAATTAAGCTAGAAATTGCATGGATCAATTTATGGATCTTTTTATATAATTCTATTGCCCTCAGTAGGTTTACAGCAGCAGAAAATTTGAATCTATAAAATAAAGACATAAAGTAACACAAAGGTGCTGTCCTCTTACTGAAACAATTGTGTCCTGCTGTCTAAGTGACACTAATATTTCTGAACACAGGCTCTTGTGATTTCAAGTTTCCTTAGTAGAGCATTATGATTTTCAAATCTGTTGCAAAATTATGTAGCAATTATGTTGTTCCAAAAATGGGGCATAATTATATCTCACCTCAGTAAGAAAGAAAAGTTAGGCAACTCCATAAAGTTGCCATTTAGTTGAAGCGCCATACATATTGCTAAATAATACAATGTTGAAACATTTGAGCAATGATGATTAGAAGAATCTATTACTAGGAGAGCTGTAAAACAAAAAGTCTGTGAAATTCAAGCCAAAGTTTCTTCACAACATTCTTCTCCTGAAAAAGGAAATTAATAATTTTTAGGCA
Organism: Alligator sinensis; assembly: GCF_000455745.1. Classification (NCBI taxonomy): domain Eukaryota; kingdom Metazoa; phylum Chordata; order Crocodylia; family Alligatoridae; genus Alligator; species Alligator sinensis. The sequence goes on from NW_005842054.1 coordinate 1,569,680, forward strand.
TTCTTATATAATAAAGGGCTTAGTCCATCTGTCTATCTGTCCATAATGTTCTTGGAGCACTCTGATTGATTAGTGAAACAACCAATCAGAGTGTGGAGCACCACCATGATGACGGGGATGGAGTGAGGGAGTGAGGCCAGCACTGCTGCCCTCACCCCCCCCTTACCTCCCAGCCCTTGCCCTTGAAGGTGGTGAACTGCCACCATGATGGTGGGGATAGAGCAGGAGGCAGCAGTGCTGGAGGCAATGGCAAAGTGGAGGGCTGGTGGAGGTGGATGGAGGGGACAGCAGGGCAACCTTCTCCCCTTCCCCTCCCCCCCCC
>NW_005842054.1:1570032-1591406 GCF_000455745.1 Alligator sinensis
CCCACTCCTGGGAGGTGGTGGCAACGAAGGGTGGTGGGTGGCAGCACTCCACCCCCACCCGCCTGCCCACCCCTACCATCATTCTTGATGGACAGTTGGCTAGTATTTAATAAAAGCAAATGTCAAGAGTCAAAATATTGAAGGGAGGGGAAGAAAAAAAGTAAATGAAAAACTATAGCCTGTTACACTGCTGGGAGGCTGGGGATCTTTGGTTCTAAGTCTACTAAATATAAATGATTTTACTGAAAGTAAGATAGCTTCAATAAGAGAGTTGGGTAAGAGAGACTTATCTCAGGATACCCTAACTGGTTGGTGCACTTTTCTGGAGAATCGGAGATCTCTATTCAAATTCCTGCTCTAAATTAGACAGAGAAGAAACCTGAACCTGGGTTTCCTATATATTCTAGGGGTATGTCCTAATCACTGGGCAAATGGGTATAAAGGGGCATCTCTTCTTCCTTGGATTTATGAATGGCACATATGTCCTCAAGATCTTTTATCTGGTGAAAATTATTTACTAAGGTTGCAAATAGTTTTGGGTAACCTGAAACTAATTTTTCAGGGGCTAAAGTACTTGAGAAAGCAAGCAAGCAAGCCAAGCTTACTCAGCACTGCATTAATTAATAATTCACATAAAGTTATATTTTTACTCCCACTCTGATCAAAATTTGACCATTTTTATACAATTATCTAATAATATTCCTTTGTAATGCCTTGCAAGTCTGATTTAATTATTGCACACTGCTGTTTATGATTTGTAGCATCAATATACTTTGGCCCAAATTCTGCTCTTCTTTCATGTGCAAGTTGCCCATTCCATTGAACTGAATAACATGCTTGAAGAGACTGAACAGGATTTGACACAATCGTTCTTCAAGTACTCTTCTTCACTATCATTGTTATCTGTTTTAAATTATAGTCCTTCCTGCACTAAAAAAGATACTCTACCTCCTTCACTGGCATTCATACAAAATAGACTTTTTCTCAGTTTTACTGGAAAAGCTGTAGAAGAAATAGATTGCTTCATGCTAGAAGGAGAAACCAAGACCTAAAAACTGATGTACTATTAAAACCTTACTTTAAATAAAAAGGATAAATTGGCAGGTTACTATAATTATAAAGACTGCATAGTGGGTGCACAGGATTTTTTAAAAGATATTACAAAGACAGCATTCAAATTGCCTTCAGTGGGAAGTATGTCCACATTGCAACTGTAAAACAGAGGCATCATCTGCCAGATTTTTAGCTAATGTAAATCCGTAGAGCTCCACTGAAGTTAATGGATCTGATAATGCTGATTGATGCCAGCTGAGGATGTGGCATATGTTTTTCATATTTATTACATCTCAACTTCATATTTGCTGTGCATACTGATCTGTAGGTTGGTTTTATGTGAAATAATGTTAAATATTTGGAGATCTAATCAGAAGTCGTGGCACAGGGTAACAGGTGTTGTTGGTTCTATTTTTAATAATTCATACCTTATGTGTAACATACAGTATCATGACTCCTAGATGCACAGTGCTGAATGACAATACAAATTGAATTCAGTTCTCAACTTTTAAATGTGTTACTAATAATTACAGTGGGGTAGAAAATCATATTAAGGGCTAAGGGTACATTCACCTTTGGGGATGCTAACATTTAAAATCTCTATTTACACAAGCTCAGATGCAACAGACCAGATCCTAATTAAAGATATCTAGAGTTAAAAGTGAAGGCTTTAGACACATAGGGAACTACATAAGACAGGTCTACACTGACTTGCACCTGTCATTCAGCTGTGCAATAACCTGTAAAGCATTATCATTCAGAATTGCCTGCTCACTCTCATTTTGTTCAAAGGTAAATGGCTATGAGAGGTGCCAGATACTGGAAAATTAGGTTCAGCATTTGTTTCCCATTCATCACTGGCCATGCCTTGCTTGTTGCATTGCAGTCTGAGGTGGGAGAGCTGCAGGTTATTATTTATTGTGTTACATTTACACAGCAATGACAGTACATGTCACACCTGTTAGGCATGTGAGAAGAAAATACTGTTGGCTCATTATAGGTCCTTGAATTTAGAATAAACTGTGGTTCAAAGAAGTTTACCTATGCTTCCCACAGCATTGAATAGCACCAATTGCAATAGAGCTACACTAGTTTCCACTAGCTAAGGATTTTGTCTGTAGCATAAATTCTGACCCTGGACCCATTGCAGTCAATAGGAAAACATCTAGGTCTCAGACAAAAGTGCAGCTGTCCGCTGTAACCCAGAACACTTTGTAGGAAGCGTTCTGAGTTACAACGATCCCCCGGACCAAACAGAAGTTCATTGTCGGTTCCAGGGAGGAGGGGAATTTAGCTGCTGGCTGTATGTCTGTAGCCAGTTTCCCTTAGCAACAGACCCTCCTCCCTGCCAACCTCTGAGCTGTTTTCAGAATGGGAAGGGGGAAAGAGAGCAGAGGGAGTGCATTCTGGGAATTTCCCAGCTGGTACTGGAGGGTGGAGTGGGTAAATTGGAGCCCCTGAACCTCTGGGGGGCTCCAATACACTTACCCCACCCTCCAGCAGGGGCTGAAACTCCCCTAGATTGAATTCCCTCCGCTCCCTTTCCCCCCCTCCCTTTATGAAAATAGCAACAGGCTGCAGCGCAAACAGTAGTTACAAAAGACACTCTATTTTGAAATGTCTTCATCTGACCTCTCACATAATGAGGGTTCAGATTTTTGCCTTAATGGCCATTTTTGAAGCTGTCTGCAGCCATGCACTTGCATTTGGTCATGGCTATAGACAGCTTTCTGTGGCCAGATCATGTGAAATTTGTCACTTCTCTCTGGAGCTGACCATAGTTGTACTGCATCCAGCCTTAAGACCAAAACTGCTGTAGTCATGACAATACTCTGCATGCAAATAACTTTGATTTGAAATGATGATTGATAGAGTAGTTCTTATTCTGCCATAACATTTTGAAGCGGCATACAGTGAAAACAATTTGGGGCCTGTTTCGCCTCCCAATGAGTCTTGCACCATTAACTTCAATGAGCTTTGGATTTGGCCCAAGCTTGTTCTGTAATGATCACTGAATCCCATTCACCCTGCTTTGCTTTTTAAAGTGCTCTTTCTCCATGCAAACTGATGAACAGCCCCAGGGGATCTCAGGTTCATATAGCTGTTCTTAGAGTTGCTGGCAAGAATGATTAATGCATAATATCAAGTAGGAGATCCTTCCCCCAGACCTTTACATTAAATAGTTGAAGGGAAATCTTTAACTTTCTTGCTAAAATCTGCCAACCAGACACCATCTACACCATTACAATCTTGCTGAAAAGAAGAGTAGAAATATCGTAGTTGGTTTTTGAATAGGAACTCTTCCCTTAATTATTCTTACAGTGAATTTTGTCTGCAGTATGTTATTATTGGCATTGAAGACATCACAATGAGAGTATTATTACACAGGTAACAGGTTTCCCGTGGACATTCCTCTGGGAATTGTTAGACTACTGAAGCTCTTATGAATGGAAAATAACAAGCTAACTGAAATGCTGCCCAGAGAAACTGATAGAAGTTGTAGCTAATTAATGACACAGCTAGAAGTTGCTTCATGAAATTGTAAATTGGTAAGCAGCTATACACGTAGGTACTACTGTTACCTTTCTAAAGTTCACAAATACAGAGTATGCCTACATCAAAGAGAATACTACCCCTAATATAAAATCCCTCCATAAAGAAGACACTGCAGCTGTAAATAATAAAATCTATGGGCACATGTCACTTACACTGAGACCTTCTTTTTGACTGATTAATGTATTTTTATTTTATTAGGGCTTACCAGCTGTTGGTGTAGGAGTAGCACTATGTGTTCAGCTAATAATAATATTTCTTTTTTAACCTCTGCTGCTGCTGCTGCCTTCAGTGAGAATAAATTGGATTATTTTGTTAGCTACACAGGCAGCAGGTCTCTGGGAAAAATTCTCAAACCCCCTCCCCACTATGAAGTCTGAGTTATAGGGCTTTATGTGGCTCCCTTGTGGGGTTTTGTGGAAGTCAGTATTTACCCCTGACAGCAATGTAGGGATAAACTATAGGGCTACAGTATGTTTTCTCCATTTGCTGCTCCTGTAGTAACATAAATTAGAGGGGAATCACTGGTCCCCTATATGCCATGTATGGGGAACATCCATCCAGAGGATCTATGAAAAGGCCTGCTCCTCTTCCATCCCTCACCTCTGGGCCCATTTATTCAGGGAGCCTTGGATGTGATATGCAGGGAATGTGAGCTCCTCTTCCTCTGCCAACCATGCCTAAATCTTCACTCCTTCTCCATCCACCCACTTGTGCAAGGTTGAGTTGTTTGGATTCTGTTCACTTCATATATTGTCCATCACTATGGCAGCTGAACCTGCATCCTGAGTCCCAATAAACTTGCAGAGGCCCTCTGCTGGCATACAATTTCACACATTTTTTGAACTTATCAGAAACCTATCAGAAACATGCACATCCTTTGGCTATGCAGGTAGTACTCTAAACTCTCTTATATCACCTGATAGCAGTCTTATCATAGAAATGGCAACATGTCAAAGCACAAGCCCTAAAAATGAAGGGGCCTGGTAAAACAAATTGAAAATAGACTTCTAGTAGTTACTGAGCATGTCTACACAACACGCTTTACTCGAGATTAGGGCTAATTACTGCACAGTAAGCACCCCCGTCTATTGGTGCAGACGCTTACTGTGCAGTAGTTGGATCTAACTACGAGTCAATCTGCTACCTGCAAATGTAAGTAGCAAATTAATTCTAGATTACTTACTGTGCAGTAGCACATATGTAGACACCTGACTGGAAGCACATTTGCTCCTGGTCAGCTGAGTATCGGAGGGCAAGGCATTGTTCCCTGCCTCTGAGAGCTGCCTGCTGCTGGGGCATGCTCTGCCTTGGGGACCTGGGTGAGGACAATGTCCCCGTGCCCCAGCTGCAGGGAGCTCCCAGCCCCCACTCCATGATCATAGGGCCAGAGCTGGGAGATCCTTATCCTCCAGCCCAGCTCTGTGGTTGCAGGGCCTGGGCTGGGAGATCCTTCTCTTCCAGCCCCTCCTCCTGGAACTGGGAGACCTTGGAATCAGGAGAAGGGAGACTATCCACCCTTCTACCAGAACCAGGATTTCTGCTCTCCAGCCACCATTCATCATTTATCTCTCTACTGAAGCACTCTGGAAAAGTGGTAGCAAAGTGGATAGGAGAGCACTCATCAACACTGAATTGACTTACCCCATTTTTTTGGAGGGAGAGACTGCATAGCCTTAGCCTTTGGGAGATGCAGGGCTGCAAAGCCACACTGACAGCCCACTCCACTCTCTCCCTCTGGTTACAGGAGGAAGTGGATCTGCAGGTCAATGCATCCTCCTGACTGGATCCTCTCTCTGCAGCAAGGCCCTGTCTAGAGAGCATGCTGGTGATTTTGAAGTGCTCCAGTCAAGGGATATGGAAGGGGGTCATATGTTTGACTGCAGCTGAAACACTCCACTTTTTTTGAAGCATTTGAAAGTGCAAATGCACTTTGAAATGCTTGAAACATTACATATGTGCCCACCGTCAAAGTTCACATAAGAATACCCTCTATTATTTCAGTTTACCTGGCATGACTGAGAACTTTTTTGCTGGTCAAAGTGGTGCACAAACAAAACCAGAGGGCAGCACAACAGAACATAGATCAGGTTTGCAGCAGATTGTATTGTATTATTACTCAGTATCAATAGTATTTTAATGGGTTTGGATATATTTTTTCAATGTATTTTCATTGCATTTGTATAAAGGAAGTGCACAGATGTAATTGTGTACAGACAATGAGGAGGGGAGAAACAGAAGTATTTATAAGGATGTAGTGAAAGAACCGGTGACTTTCATTTGGAGTGTTCATGTGAATAAGAACTGAAAGAGTGGAACCCATATTTTGGTAAAGGTCGCAGTATTTCTAGGGTGAAAAATCTATCATTGTCAGAAAGTGCCCACTAATGCATGCATCTATAGAGTCAACTCATGAGACTGGATCCTTTATTGTTTTTGACATGTTTCTTAATGGAAAAAAATTGCTTTTTCTGTGTATTATTTGGACTTATAGGCAATTTTTTTTTTACAGTTTTTGACTGCTATTTGACTGGTCAAATACCCAGGCCTAATTTATTATTTTTCAGATAAATATTTAATTTGACTTTATAGATTCATAGATTCATAGACATTGGGGCTGAAAGGGACCCCAGAGGATCATCAAGTCCAGCCCCCTGCTCCAGGGGCAGGAAGTCAGCAGGGATCATAGGATCCACTATTAAGTTTTGAATATTTTACAACATGGGAAGAACTTGAAGACAGTCAGTTTTTGCATGTAATTTTTGGAGGAGTCCCAATATCAAATCTGTATTGGAGATTCCCAATAGTTGGTTCTTCCTTCTTCTGAAGTGCCAAGATTCTCATTGATATCAATCGGAGTAGTACACAGCCCAAGCTGTGTTACCATAACTGATAACTTGCAGATATGGTGATGGAAATTTTTATAATCTGAACAGTTCTGTTTTACAGTAGAAAAAATGAATAGGCAATAAGAATTTGAAGCCTAGATAATGAGATAATTTTAATTTTCATCACTGCAAAGAAATATTAGCCATTTTGAAAATGCCCGGTCGGCAGGTTTACGTGAATCTCGGGTGGTGGCTTGGTGGGGAGAAGTACGTGTAAAACAAAAAGTGCAGAGAGAATCTTAATAGTTATGTCTTTATTTTGCAGCTTTGAATGTGAGTGAAACAAGTGAGAAGTGACAGCAGAAAATGATTGTAAATGGTAAATGTCAGTGTGCTTAATGATCCAGCAAAGCAGGTTTATTTCTGGCTGGTAGTAGGCAAATTGCCCTGCTATTTGACCTGACCATAAAAACAAATAATGATAATGTTAAGCACTTGTATATACAAGATGTTGCATTGTACCTGTATTCATTAATTAATCCTCATAATAGCCCATGAAGTAACTGGATAAATACTATACGTAGTCATTTAACTGAAAGATAGAAGAGTTGAATTATTTCCAGAGGATGTACAGTATGTTTGGGGCATGAGTCAGAAATAGGAATTCTGAATTCCTCTTCCTGATTCACCTCACTGGACTCCACTCAGTTACAGGGATATTATGAAAGAACATTAATTACATGAAAAATACTGTATGTAATCAGGGAAAATCATGTTGAATATTATCAGTGAAGACCTGTAAAAAATCAGAAATCAGATGAGGATTACAAAAGCAGGCCTAGCAGTTCTTGGGCAGGGGAGAAGAGGAGCTGTGCTCTGTTCCCCTTTTCCCTTGTGTACCTGATGTTCCCACTCACTCCTCTTGTGCTCTTCTACTTCCTACCTTCACTTGCACTCAGAGGCAAGATAACTAGCTCCAGCTTGTGAAATTTCATAAATTTCATAGACATTAGGGCTGCAAGGGACCTCAGAAGATCATCAAGTCTAGCCCCTTGCCCCAGAGGCAGGAAGCCAGCTGGGGTCACATGATCCCAGGAAGATAAACAGCCAATTTACTCTTAAAGGAGTCAAGAGTTGGTGCTTGCATCACCTCTGGTGGCAGTCTGTTCCAGGCCTTGGCAGCTTGGACAGTAAAGAAGTTCTTCCTTATGTCCAGCCTGAAACAGTCTTGGAGGAGTATCTGACCATTTGACCTTGTCATCCCTTGGGGTGCTCTGGTGAACAGGTGTTCCCCTAGATTCTGATGTACACCCCTTATATACTTATAGCCACCAGGTCCCCCCTGAGTCTGCAATTTTCCAGGCTGAACGGTCCCATAGCTCTCAGCCTTTCATCATAAGGCCTGTTTTCCTGCCCTCTGATCATGCATGTGGCTCTCCCCTGGACTCTCTCGAGCTTCTCCACATCCTTTTTAAATTTTGGAGCCCAGAATTGGATGCAGTACCCCAGCTGTGGCCTCACCAAGGCCAAGTACAGCAGGAGGATGACATCCTGGGATTTGCTAGAGAAGCATCTATGGATGCAAGCCAGAGTTCTGCTCACTTTGCCAGCTGCAGCATCACATTGGTGGCTCATATTCATCTTGTGGTCAATCATGACCCCCAAGTCCCTTTTGGCCGTGGTGCTGGCAAGCGTAGCACTGCCGAGCCTATAAGCATGCTGCAGGTTTTTCTTCCCGTGGTGGATTACCTTGTATTTTTCGGTGTTGAAGGCTGTCAGGTTTTCATCTGCCCATTTTCCGAGCCTGTCAAAGTTGCCCTGGATCACCATACTGTCCTCGGGTGTGGACGCTTTACCCCAAATTTTGGTGTCATCAGCAAACTTGGCCAGTCCACTTCTGACATCAATGTCCACATCATTAATGAAGATGTTAAAGAGTATAGGCCCAAGGATGGAACCTTGGGGACCCCATTGGTCATAGCGCACCATGATGATTGACTTCCATCAACTACCACTCTCTGGGTCAGACCGTGGAGCCAATTCTGCAGCCAGTGAACTATGATGTAGCCGAGGCTGCAGTTGGCCAGTTTTCCTATGAGATGATAATGGGATACCAGATCGAAAGCTTTTTTAAAATCAAGATATATGATGTCAATCTCTTCTCCCTTGTCCAGGTGATATGTCACCTGGCTGTAGGAGGAGATGAGATTGGTCAGGCAAGACCTACCCGCAACAAACCCATGCTGGCTATCCTTCAGGATGTTCCCATCAGCCAGTTTGTCAAGAATGGTCTCTGATAATTTTTTCCAAGATCTTCCTTGGGACAGAGGTCAGGCTGATGGGCCTGTGGTTCCCTGGATCTACTTTCCTCCCTTTCTTGAAGATGGGTACCACATTGGCCTTCTTCCATTCTTCGGTCACTTCACCTGAGCGTCACAAGTTCTCAAAGATTTATGCCAGTGGCAGAGCTATGATGCTTGCCGGACCAGTGCAGAGCACTCCTCCTTTGGGGTGGATCCAGCCTTCGATCCTTTTTAGGTCTTTCTTTTTAGATGCAGGAGGTCCACTAGTTCCCTGCAGAGCCAAGGGGGCTGCTGTGCCCTTTTGCTGCCTTTCCTTCAAGATGGAATAGACATTGCTTGAGCTTCCAGGATCGCTCCCTTGAGGAGCAACCACTCTTCTTGAACTCCCCTCCCCTTTGGGTCATGGTCCCTTAGGGCCTCGCCGACAAGCCTCCTGAGCTTGTCAAAGTCATCTTTCCTGAAGTCAAGGACTTCTGCTTTGCTGACTGACTTGTCAGCTTTACCATGGATGGTGAAGGTGATCAGCTCATGGTTACTGCCTCCCAGCTCCCCTTCAATTGTTAGGTCGCTGATTAAGTCATCCCCTGTTGCCAGTACCACGTCAAGCAGAGCTTTGCCCCCTCGTTGGTCCATAGACTTCTTGAGTCAGATAGAGCTCATCCACGCACATGAGGAAGCTTTGTGACTATTTGGATGTGGCCAAATGTTCTTCCAAGATGTCAGGGTAGTTGAAACCTCCCATTACAACCATGCACCAGGAGTGTGCAGCCTCAGCCAGTTCCCTGGTGAATTCCTGGTCAAGCTCTTGATCCTGGCTAGGAGGTCTGTAGTAGACTCCCACCATTGCACCCTCTGTGCTTTGTTCACCATGGATTTTGACCCAGAGAGTCTCCAGTCATTCACCCTAGGTGCCAATGTCAGCTTGCAGGGACACACAGTTTTCCTTGACATAGAGAGCTACCCCCTGCCCCTTTTTTCCACATGATCTCTCCTGTACAGCGTATAGCCATCTATACCTGTGGCCCAGTCATAGGTGGAGTCCCACCAGGTCTCCATTATCCCTGTGAGACTGTAATCCTTTTTGTTTAGCAGGAGGACCAGTTCCTCCTGTTTGTTCCCCAAGCTCCTGGCATTGGTGTACAGGCACGTAAGTGTCTCATTGGGAGCCTTGCCTTCCCTTGAGTGCCTTAGCCTGCTGGGTTAAGGTCCTAAATGGTGAGGTCCTTCAGCTTAGTAATTTATAAGTAAGGGGCATGAGAAGTAGAGGATGGCAACTACATTTACCAGCAGCTACTAAGACCATTTCCCCCACCCAATGACACATATCAGTCCATACACCACTAAGTACAAGCACCTGTAAATCCAGTTCAGTTCCTCATACAATACAGACAAGCCACACCAGCTCCTGTACCAATCCTATCTATATAATTGTTCTGTACCTAGTAGTCTATGGCTCATCACTTGCAATTATCATGGGGAACACCACATGACCCAAAAATACGTTAATATTTCTTGTCATGGCCCTCCCTCTAAAACACTTTGGGCAGTGGACAAACAAATTGTACACAGTAGACAAGTAAAGTGCAGCTTGAGACTAAGTTTACCCAGCTAAAATGTAGGAACAACAATATTACTCCTCCTGGGTGAGATAAAGCCTCCATAGGAGTCCTTGTCTCCACTAGGGAGGTGTCTGTCTGTCTCTGGAGGGTGTGATCATATTCCTGTGATGGGGATAAGTATATACCCAGAAGGGATATTAGAATTTCTTCTACACTTTAGTCAGGTTATTCAGTTAAATTTCAAGCTGTACTTCGGTTATCCACTAGGTGAAATAGAATTCTGCCCTTGTTGGTTACAAAAGATTGTGGATTTGGGTATCAAGAAAATAAGGGTGGCTATTTGGTGCTGTTTGGAAAACAGTTGAGAAGTATTAATTTGCTGTGGACATCTGATATCTATATTATTGATGCCCTTATTCTAACTGAAAATGAAATCCAGACATGCACGTACCTTATTTACCTAACAAGGCAGAAATAATTATCCACAAGTAATTAATTTGTAAGCAGGCACTTCCCTTTGTTTTTTAGTGAATGACATTGGGAGAAATTAATTTTATGTAAAATCATGATGTATGTTTCCAGGATGAAAGCAGTCGTCAGTGGTTTCTCATAACACCCAAATGTCCCTTGATTGCAGCAGTAAACATGCTGCTAGCCTAATAAGTCTGTATGCCTGCTACTGTTTTTTTAGTGTGTTTTTTTTTATTTTAACTGAACTACCAATTAAATTGAAAATGCCAAGTGACTAATGTGTAACTATACAGAGAAATACCAGTTGACTGTACATGCACTAATTTTAATTTGTGCTAGGAAATTTGAGACTTTTTATATGTTTATCATCAATAATCATGAATGTTTCAGAAATCTAGAACTCACTGTCCCATAGGTGTTTGTGAATAACAAAGGAAAACGTTTGCCCTGTAGTGTAGTAATGTCGTATTTTGAATAGAAAAGGACAATTTACTGATTCTGAAACAGGGGAAAAAGCAAACTGTTTACAGTAATAAGGCCAAAGGAACACCAGAGAAAACACCCCTGCGGCTTAATCAATGATCAGCACTTGAACATAAGTCAAAGATTGTTTAAAATTGTTCCAAATGAGGAATAACTGACGTCAAGAGCTTGCTTGATTTCTTACTGGCTTCACACTCTGGTTGCCTGCAGTGACAAAGTTATAATGGATTCTGTTCCTCATAAGGTAGAGGGATTTTATTTGCATTCTCACCTAATTTATATACAGGACAGGCAAATATGTCCTTGGAGAGCAGAACTAAAGGACATAGTCAATCTATATGTAGTTAGTATCAACAAATGACCTAAAGTGAGGAACAATTAATCCTATTTGTGTGGGACTGCACTTGTTGTACTTTGCGTTGTGTAAGTGACTTGCAGTAAATAATACTGTGAGTTAGGGTAGCAAAATGGCAAAGATAAAAGGCCAGATTCTGAATTATATTAAAGTCTCTTTGGGCCACAAATGCCAAAAAAAATCTGAAAAAACCCAATAGCTGTGATAATACACTGGGAACTGTTCATTTTGTGCAGTGAATAAAGTAGTCATTGCCCTACTGGAGGGGGCTTCCCAGCTGGCACAAATACAGCATTATTGAGTCCTGCATCTGTGGCTCTCTCTCTGATGCTGTGACTGGGAAAGAAAATCTGGGCTAGGCTGGGAATGGGGAGAGAGAGAGAGCAGAAATACGTCAGCCTTCATCTTATGGAGAGTACTTTGTAGATCTCTGTGGATCCCCTAACTGAGAGCTAGGATTACAAGGATGGGCTTAGGTTATCTCTGAGAACCAGGGAGTTAAACTAATAGCCTATGTGCTATGCCATCCTTACATTCCACAAGACTAGTTGTATATCCTCTGTAGGACAGAATTAATTGAAATTAATGTAACTTTTTCCTGGATATTTCCCATCCACATGATTTTGCATCCCCAGCCCCTCAACACCATGTTTTAAATGTTGTTCTATTATTCTTTCTAAAGGCTTCAAAAGCCAGCCTGAACTCAGTCTCCTAGGAAGAATATGGGATGTAGAGAAAGTCTGATTTTATGATTAGGTAAAAATAAATGTAACATGCCCATGACTATTTACAAAAAATTGCTTGTGCAAGATTTATGTAATTTTCCACTGGGCCTATTATATGGGGATGAAATGCATTTAGAGAAACCAATTTGGGAAAAGGAAATTGAAGCGCAGTGTGTAATACCCAGAAGAGGGGCAGAGGCACAGTCAGTATAATGCTTCAAAGACTCATGTCTTTTTTCTATAACTGAGCTTCCCATTAGCAGTATGCACACTCCACACAGTACATTCAGTGATTGAATAGCACCATGCAGACAGAAGTCCTGAACCATAGTGATTTTTGTCTCATATATTACATGAATAAAATCTATTGGATCACCTGTTCTCCTGTGTTTTGTAGCATGATACTGAGAAGAGACCTAGATTCTTCTTCCTTTCCTTCTTCACCACAATCTCAGTGTATGTGAGCTTGCTTGTATGTGAGCTGTTTCAATGTCTGCATGAAATGAAGTGGGGAACAATTAGACAAAAGCCCCACTTTGTATACCAGTGGTGCTCAGCCACTGGCCATCAGGCCTAATCCAACCCATGGGGCCATATTCCAAGCCTGCACTGTTTGGAAATATGGCATCAGGGAAATGAAGGCAGCATTAAGTATTGCAGCTACCAGAGCGGTGTAGGTTTTTTCTGAGGCCTGTGTTGGGGCTTCCAGAACCATGGCAATTAATACTGCCACTGCTCCCCTGCTACCAAATTTCCAGACCCTTGGGAACCCTACAGACCAGATGACATAGGCTCATGCATTTTATTGCACTGGCAGATGGAGTTGCTCTGTGCTGGATCAAAAACATAGGGTGGGGCCAGCACATAGGATCATATCCATGGACTGACCCCATGGATGGCAGCTCCTCACTGGATCAGGCCTGCAGACCAATCCCATCCGCAGGATCTGGCTTGCAGACTAGTCTGCCTCACTAATCCAATCCATGGGGCCAGAAGGTTAAGCATCACTGTTCTATATAGATGTGAAACTATATGGCTATTCAACAGCTTGAGAATCGTTCTTCTTGTTATGTAGTGAGTAAATCAGGTATCCTGTGGAAAGAAATATTATGGGATCATATTACTCCACAGAAGGGTGCTAAATTCAGGTTGTGAAGGCATTCCTAATTCTGATATTCCCTAATTTTGAGTGCCTGACCTTCCAGCCTTAATACCATTCTTTCTAGGTTTATGATTTTGAATACTTGTATGTTTCATTTTTTTTCTTCATAGCATCAGTATTTCTGTATTCATGCCTGGGTGTGATAATATAAATATAAAATGTATAGGTTCACCACAGTTAATTACTGTCTGAGACTAATTCAAAATATGACATTAGGATTTATAAAGAGCAATATCAAGCTGGAGTAGACATGTGATACTTCAGTATTCAGTATTTGTAGGTGCGTCCACACATGCCTCTTTTAAGCAAGCTTAACCTAAAATTGCCATTTTTAAGGTTCATAGATTTCATAGACATTTGGGTTGGAAGGGACCCTGGAGGATCAAGTCCAGCCTCCTGCCCCAGGGGCAGGAAGTCAGCAGGGATCATAGGATCCTAGCAAGATAAGCATCTAAATGTGTCTTGAAGGCATGCAAAGTGGGTGCTTGAACCGCCTCCAGCGGCAGCCTATTCCAAACCTTGGGGGCTCCGACAGTAAAGAAGTTCTTCCCTATGTCCAGCCTGAATCGGTTGCGGTGGAGTTTGTGACTGTTCGATCTTGTCATCACTCGGGGTGCTCTGGTGAACAGACATTCTCCCAGATCCTGATGAGCACCCCTGATAAACTTATAGGTGGCCACCAGATCACCCCTGAGCCTGCGCTTTTTCAGGCTGAAAAGTCCCATGGCTCTCAGCCTCTTGTCATAAGGTCTGTTTTCCTGACCTCTGATCATGAGCGTGGCTCTCCTCTGAACCCTCTCAAGCTTCTCCACATCCTTTTTGAATTGTGGAGCCCAAAACTGGATGCAGTACTCCAGCTGCGGCCTCACCAAGGCCGAGTACAGGGGAGAATGATGTCCCAGGATTTGCTTGAGAAGTATCTATGGATGCAAGCCAGCATTTTGCTTGCTTTACTAGCCACAGCATCACACTGAAGGCTCATGTTCATCTTGTAGTCAGCCATGACCCCCAAGTCCCTTTCATCTGTATTAGGGGCATATGTCTATACATGCACATCTTAAAAATGGCAATTTAAGGCATGTGAGCATAAAGCAAGTATCAAATTTAGGCACAAATAGCTAACTCGCATTAGAGCAGGTGTAGATATGCTAATGCACATTAATGTTGTGTGCATCAATGGATACACACTGTATTAGCACATCTGCATGTAGGCTAATGCGTCTTAGCTATTCATGCCTAAATTTAATGCACCTTAATGAGCATTAGCGCATCCACATGTAGATGTGCACCTAAATTAACGTAATGAGCCTTAAGTAAAGGCGTATCAAGTTTAGGCATGTGTAAATACACATGTAGACATGTCCTGTATTCAGTATCCCTGGTGAATTATTGGGTCTCATTTTGATGCCCATACTTAAAAAACTTTAAAAAGCTGTTTAATTTTAGAGAAAAGCTCAGAGAAAACTTCTAAGAAATGTAGATAGAAAACATGCCTTACAGAGACTCAACAAGTTCAAGTCAGGAAGCTTGTCAAAGAAACTGTTAAGAGACTGTTAACACAGAGAGCAGATATCTGGCTGAAGTCTGGCTGAAAAAAAATCCATTAAAAATCCATTAAAAAAAATAACATACAAAGAGGTAACAAAATCCAGTTGTGGAACTTGACATTAGTAAAGTTCAAATTTGAAATAAGATGGAATTTCTTATAGTTGGGGTAATTAACAAATGCAAAATACTATCCAGGCAATTGCCAAGTGGTAAATAAATTCACCAACACAAGGTATTTGTAAATCAAGATGAGATGTTTTCCTCAAAATATGCTTTAGTTTAGTCATAGGCTTTTGAGCTTGATGTAGGACTCACTGGGTAGTCTTGGAGCTGTGTTATGTTGAGACAATATGATCATAACACTCCATTCTGGTTTCGAAATCTATTACAGGTCCATTAAGCTCAGTGGAAAGATCCCCACTGATTACATTGGACTTGTTTCATTCACTTGACAAAATTCTGCTTAAAGTTGGTTAGGTTTTATTTTGGATTCCTTTACAAACCTTTTTTTTCTCATCATACCATAATTTGTCTAATCTCATCAAAGATCTACTCTTTTCTGGTACAATTATTTACCCACTATATACAAGGGACTAGCTTCAATAGGCCCTTCCCTTTGGATTCCATATGAAGCTGCTGCCAAAATAAGCCTTCTCTGATTATTATAATCTGTTCTACTATATTCTGGGCTATACTGTAAATCAGAAAAATAGTGAAGTAACTTGCTAAAGTAGCTTGAAACGTAGGGCTAAGTCTTATTTCACTTTTACATGCCTAAATATAACTTATTTACAAGTGGGTTTTTTTGTCATTTATGCAGTTTGAATTCAATTTTCACTCACCATCCTATGCTTCCTTTCTGAACATGCTCAGAACGTCACATAGACTCCAAGTCGGAATAGAATCCCAGGGGTATGCATGTAATTCTATGTAAGGTGCAAAACTTTAATTGCAGGAAAAACATGACTAGTTATGGGGGGCACTGGCCTTTTACTCAATAACTTAGTGGTTAGGGCATTTGCCTAGATTCTAGGTCCCTTCATCTAGAGGAGGTTTGAAGTTGAATGTCCTTCCCCTAAGAAAAGTTCTCTAATCACCAGGCTGTAGGCTAGGAAATGTTCAGAGCACTCTCTAGCCCTTGGAGTTGGCCCATGGGGCAGCCAGAAGGAAAAGATATATGGGGCCAGAAAGAGAGTATGGTCATGGAGTCATAGGAAAGTAGGACATTAGTAGGTCATCAAGCCAATGCCCGGCTCAAGACAAGATAATCCTTGATAAAAGGGAAGGTAGCTAAATGATATGGATAATACCCCTAATATGGATCCTAACCTTGGTCAAGAAATATCCCACTGCTATTCATACCTTTTTTCAATATGTATTAATTATGAGGGTCATAAAAAAACCACTAAGGGAACAGAACTGCCTCCCTTCCCAAGCAGCATTCATCTCATTGAACCATCTTCTATTTCTGATTTTAATTTTGGTACATGTATACCTTGGTAATCCTATTTTGTTACTGTTAGAATTGCAGTTATGTTTCTATATAAGTGCCACTTGGATATCAAAAGGTAAAATAGAATTTGGCTCTTAAATGAATAGAAGATGACCATGTTGGTTTGCTACTCATAATTCTACCCCTACAACTTCACTGAACTAATCACAGAATTAGATTTGAAATTTGTGTTGAAGGGGAGTGGAAGAGATTTCATTCTGCCTATGAATTATGTTTAAAAGACAGTTGGGACACTTTGTTTTTTTCTAAGACCTGATCCACATAAACCCCTCTAGACCTCATCCCAAATAGAATACAATACAGCAACACACAATGAGATACAAAATGCAATTATTACAATAATCCTCTTGACAGAACATAATTTAAAGACAAAATACTGTAACCCAGCAATTCACAAAAGGCTGATTAACCTTCATGGAAAATATTAGCTAAGGGATTTATTACTATAAATTGATATTTGATTCAAGTGATGTCCAATGCATAGTAAGACTACTATAAAAAAGTCCTCCTCTAAATGGTTTGAAATTTTGCATTTTGAAACTTACAGAATTTCTAGTCTTCTCTGTTGTTTTCTTCTTTTAGAATGGATTCTAAAAGTTTCAGAAAGAAAATTAACCATTTGCAAGATACACCCCTTACTATTGTCACTATTGTCACCACCCTTTAAATGTATGCACAAGTATTCTAAAAATGCTATTAATAAATAAACATAATCCTCTAAATCATTTTCCAGTTAAAAAATGGAATGATTATTTGTTCCAAAACCAGAATCTGGAAAGTTCCAGTATTTTTCAGCATCACTGAGTTTAAAAGGAGCATTACTGGAAATAATCAAATAGCCTTGGGCTTGCAAGCTGTTAAATGAGTAAATACCTGAAAGGAAAAAAAATGCACAGAAGATTTACAGTTTACTTCATTTCCCTCTCTGTTTCAGTCTTTTGACTCATTCCTATAGCAAGAACCACAGATGAGAATAGACTAACTCCAGTTGCAAATCCTGCCACTGGAAAATCTCAGCAAATTATAAGTATTAATGCACTGCCATGCGCAGGTTCAGCTGTACAGGGTATGATAGGTTTAACCCAGATGTTCTTTTTGTTTTGTTACAATATGTTCTAATCTGTTGCTTAATTTCTCAAAATCATGAAGCTCTTCAATACTAGCTATCTATGCAGAGTATTGAATATCTGGAGTGTATGCTGAGAACTGCACAGCATTATTACTTTGCCAAAATGAAACTGTTGACATTTTAAACATTATTTTAAAGATTATTTAAGAGGGGGCCAATTCTGCATGCTACTTTTTAGGTAAGGATTGTAGTAGTTAGAATTTTCTATTAGAAATAGGCAATCATTCAATTGTATATGTTTGTTCTGGGTAAATATGAGATGCAGGATTTCAGTAATCTACCATTTTTATATGCTAGTGTAGAATTAATGATTTGCCCTCCTATTTTATCATTTGATCCTCTGAGGTGGTAAGAACCAGTCCATCCCTTTCAAGTCAACGGCATTCACTAGTGTTCATCAGCTCTAAGAATTGAGGCCTTAATACTCCCATTCCTTCTCAGTTCCAAGGCTTTATCAAACCCTTTGATGGAAAATCCCACAGGAGAGAAAAATTGAGCAATGTTTTCCCATGGACTGTTCTCCAAACTGTACCCTGCCCCATCCGTAGAACAAATAAGAGTTAAGAGCCCTTGCCGGTACTCATATCTCGAAGGCACCTACAGGAAACCTGGGAGCTTCATGTTCTGCTGGGGTCCTCCTACTGAAGTAGTTTTTACAACGTGATTGTGGGCCATTAAGAAGTCATAGGTCTCATTAACATGTTGACTGATCTCCACTGGGGCTCTGGGGAGGATATCAGTCCTATCAACTTTTCATCTAGCCTTTCCCATTTTTTTAGCTCATGTCCTCTCAGTCGGGTTTAGGGATGCGGTAGAGTCCTATAGAGAGATTTGATTTTTGTCATTGTGTATATCTAGCAGAATAGTTGTCTCCTTCCCTCCTCCCTTTTTTTTTTGTTTTGTTTTTACACAGTGAGAAACATTTAACAATGCCATGCTATAAAAACAGCTGCAAAACTCCTCTGTGTTTAACATCTAACCATGTAGGATAAATGGATAAGTGATGCAGTCAGATTAGGTGAGAAATGAATATATAGTAAATGGCCTTATTTATCAGAAGGATTGATAACTTAATTCTGCTTCTGGTAAGTATGATAGTAGCAAGGCTTGCCCCATATTTACAAACTAAACAGACAGCAAGTGTGGTTAGAGTCAGGCACATGACTATAAACATGACATTGTAGGCTTCAATTTGTGTTGGCTCTCAATGGCTTTAGATACAATCTGCTTGATTCACTAGCTGAAGGATGATTGATTGATTGATTGATTTAATACCTAGTTTTCTAAATCTGGCCAAAAGGCTAACAGTCTGCCTCTTATATTGTCACATCACTGCTGATAAAAGATATGCCTACATGAGACAATGCACCACTATGCTTAGATACCCACTTGCATATTAGCATCTACGTGGCACAGGGCAGTGCCATGCAACAAAAATGAGGTAGATCTTTATGTGCTAGCTTTGTAATGGAATGCAGTATAATTATATTATCAATAAAAATGTAAGGAAACCATCAAATAGACTGTTTAAAGCTGTTAGTTCCAGTCATCTTTAGGAGGTAGTATACAATTGCATTGCTCCAGAGCGAACACTAGGATGAAATGCACCTCAGGGAGAACACAGGTCTTCTGTCCTATTCTTGAAGAAAGCCCTTTATGGCAGGAAGCTTCTTGAGCCATCCCAAACTTTGCATGTGGGGGACCAAACCATTATATGACTCCACGTATTTCATAGTGTGTGCTGCATGAATTATTAGGAGTGAAATTGTGGCTCCAATGAAGTCAATAGCAAAACTCTCATTGACGTCATTGGGGGGCAGGATCTCATCCTAAGGCTTGTATACACACAGATATTGTGCAAATAGCAAAAGTGAATAAATTCAGATGCAAAGATTTATTTGTTTTGTACAACAAGCCTGATAAAAGGAGTATTCCTCATTGTAGTTAAAAATCATTTTTCATAAAAAAACACTCAATCTTATGAGCTCTACGTCAGTGAAATCACTTTCATATTCCAAAGTAGAAAAGAAATTGGGATTTTTTTATTTGTGATTTAGCCAAAGTTGTACAGACACCATTAAACAGGTTTATTAGCAGTCTGTCTCACACTGTATGTTGCTGTTTCTTTTAACAGCAAAGATGCTATTATCTTACAAACTGACTAGGGAAAGTAACAGAATCCCTTCTCAATAAACAACATTAGCAATGTATTTCTTTTTATACACTTTTTGTCCTTAGGTAAAGAGATTTAATTTAATCAAAACCTTGGAGATTAAATAATTAAACCTGTAGATAACCACAATTTTTTATTGCTAATTAGTCATAGTGAGGTGCCATTTTCATAGGATGCAGAGTCCCTAAATTTAGCTGTGGAATATTACATTGATCACATAAAAAACCCCCATCATTGATTCTCTGGGGATAGGTTGGACGTCAGTATGTGCGTTTTGGCTCAGACCACCTTTCACCTATTTGAGGGGGTGCTACTAGATTTTTACCCTTGCTGTGCATAGCTACAAAATGTGCTTTGCCATCCTTAACCCTTTGGACATCTTCAGGCTCTGAGCAGGATGATTCACTTGTTTGGATCCCTTGCTTACACACTGTGTATTTCTGAAATCTTTGTAATAAAAGGGCTGCGTTTCATCTTTTTCTGTCAGTTCTTTAATGTATGGCACACGTGCTTAAATATTTAATATACATTGAAACCATTATAATACACTTCTAATATGTTGTCCTCTTACTATGACACTTCAGCTGCTTTTTTTAAAAAGGAATGAAAAGGAATCTCGAAAAGAACTCTTCATAAAATGAACAGTCCTTGCTTTAACTATGTAAGTCTTTAAGTCTTAGTGGAGCAAATCTAAAGTATTATGCAGAACAGCTCTTTTCACTGCCCTCTTGCTTTCTTTCAACATTCAAGATTATATTTGTAATACGCTTTTAACCAATAACTGGTTTTATATAAAGACATATGTCCAGAAACCCAGGGATATTAATCTTGATATTTTGAATCAGTTGAGCAAACTCTGTGCAGAATTTAGAACAAATAGGAGACTGATTTGTCCAAAAAAAAAAAAAGTGCAATTGTGCAATAAATACCTGCTGTCAAATACTATTTTACCTGCAGGCTTGTATGCATAGAAGTGGTGAACATTGACCATTGAACACTGACCATGACATATACAGTTACATATTTTATGCATAATCACTGTAATTATGTTTGCATTTTGCACATACAGCTGCACATTTATCATTTAACCAAAAAAATCTAAAAACGTCATATTTTTAAATCTCTGCATATAAACATTACATCTAGGAGGCAGGAACAAAATCAAAGCTGGTTTAGATTTTGATCATATTTGCTATACTGATCCTGAGTTGGATTTAAGAAAAAAACCCATAAAATTGCAATCTTCCTAGTGCCTCTCTTTTACGTGGCTATGGTGTTAAACCTTTTAACCTTCTCTGAGCCTCTGAAATGTTGAAAGATTTTTTTTTTAATTTGCACTTGGTGATTGGAACAGGAAGACCTGGCAGCCAAAGTGCCAGAAATCTCCCAAGGAAGCCTGTTCTTGTGATATTTCACCTGTTCTAAGATGTCTAGCATGTTTTTGAAGACTAAAGGAGTCTGAGGTAGTCCTGATAAGTTCTGGATGTTTATCTGAACCAGTGTTCTGAGGGTCAGCAGT
>NW_005842054.1:1591416-1622396 GCF_000455745.1 Alligator sinensis
TCAGCAGTCTTTCATTTAAATTAATTTGCTCTATTCCTATCTAAGAAAACATGCCCATTAAATCAGTGTTACTTACTGACAGAAAAAGAAAAGCAAGAAAATTGTATGACTCCAGAGAAAGGTTTACCTTTCCACATGCATCACATCTTTTGTGTTTCCAAACTAGAACCAAAGACCACCAGGAGTTCTTGTCCATGCTTTGTTTAGTAACACCAGATATCGCCAGATTTGGTTGCTGATTTCCTTCTTGAAATCCTTTGATTGCAGAGGCAGCTTGAAGGAAGCCAAAGAAGGAAAAAAATGTCTTATGCTACTCAGCAGCTGCTTGGGTGAGAGGAAGACGGTGGGGAAAAGCACATTATAAATGCAAGTCATGTTACAAAATGTGATATTGGAAGGGATTCAGATACAGTGGTGGTGAGTATGATATAAAAAACCAGAATTGTGTAGAAGACACTGTGGCTGCATCCCCATGATTGGGAACATGTGCTTTGCGGCACTTCACAAACTTTTAAAGTGCCACAAAATGCACACAGTGCACATGAATTGGTTCACCATGCTGCATATTTGCAGTGCAGTAGTACAATTAGATACCAGGAACTCCTGGTTTCCAACAAATGGGCAAAAAGAGTGGCTCAGCCCAGTGGCAGCAGTGTGTATCACTCGAAACAGGAACCTGGCTGGCCCCCGGGGAAATGCATGTTCCCGCTCATGGGGACATGCCCTTTGGTAATAATCTGTGTGCACTCGGAAAGTTTCCCAAATCTCAATTTGTGGCATTGCCCAGATGTAACATGCAGCTATGAACCTTTATATTTCAGCCTGTGACTGAAGGTCTTCATAGGGTGCCCTAATTGAGACCTACCTGATTCCCATTTTGAACTTTTTGTAGTTATGCAATCTTGCCACTTTTCCAGATTATGTTCCTTACAAAAGGCTGCCACTCTATGCAGTTCAAAACACTTTATGAAGGGAGGTAAACGTGAAGGACAATAAATAGAATTATCCCTACTTTACAGATGGGGAAACTGAGGTAAACAAATGGTAGACGAAGAAAGGAAAATCTAACATACTTCTGGAATTTATAATTTCCTGCATCCAGAACTTTTCAGCTTCAGCTATCTGAACCCAGCTGTCTCACATAACAGTTTATCCTCTCAAGTTATGCCAAACAGATAGATTCATTCAGAATGACCTTTATGTTAGATTAACAAAGTAAAAAAAAATCTGTAGTCTATGTGCGAGAGAATCCACATGGAGTGTATCTCCTCTGGCAATCTGCACTGAGCTTCGAGAAACAAAATGGTCAATGAACTGTGCACACAGGGGAAATGTTTAGAAATTAAAAGATACAGTTCATGGGAAACAAAAGCCATCTTAAAGATTTGGTTTCACAACTATCAACATGGAACATGTGGGGAAGTGAGGAATACTTTCCTGTAATAAAGGGATCTAAAACATCCTGATGCTGATTTCTGCCTTGTGGTTTTCCAGTCTTCGGTCTCCACTTTGCCATGCTGTTGCTAAGCTTAGGATAAGATTTTTTTGTTATGTACGTAGGTGCCTAAAGATGCAGACCTGTATCTAAGTGAGATTTTAATAAACAGTTATTCACCTATATACATCTTTATGTGACCAGATGCCCAACCAGCTATCCTATTTCTGTAACGTTAGGCACTTAGGAGCCAAGTTCACACTGGGTGCATCTACATGAGATGCTAACTGAACAGTAGCCTAATAACACTGCACAGTAGCATACTGGACAAAACCTGTGGTATTGGGCTAGTGTTGCAGTAATATTAGGCTACTGCACAGTTAGCATCTGTAGAAACCCATGCGCCAGCACTACTGTGCATTAGCGCCAGTTACTGTGCATAAGGGGTGTGTGAAGCGGGTCCTATTCGATTTGGATTCAGCCCGAATCAGGGACAGTGATTCAGTTAATTGATTTAGATCACTGTCCCTGATTCAATTAGGCTGAATCTGAATTTGGAGATTAGATGCTGATTCAGAGAATCAGTGACTGGGACAAAGACATATCTTTAAATGTTTTTTTTTACATATCTCGAGGTACCAGCCCAGTTCATGAATGCTGCAATACTGGGGCAGATGGGGCATCCCAGTCCCACAAGACTTGAGAGAGGAAGTTTTCAGCATAAATCTGGAGGAAATTATATCATGGCAGCTGCACACAAATGACCAGGTTATCCTGAGCTCCTTAAACCTGCTGCACACCAACCATTGCCAGATTTCAGTGGTGTATCCTGAGTAGCATGCACAACACTGCAAGTCTTCAGCCACATAAATAAGCAGCTACAAGTCTTGCTGCAGAAAGTGAAACACCAAGGGGCTATGGTGAACAATTTTGTTATATAATGTTTAAATGGAGTTACATTTAATGATGGCGAGGCAACCCACATAAATAATAAAATATCTAAGTGATGAACAAAGTGGATTGTTCCAGGACCACCTTAATTGCATGGACAGTCTTGGATGCAGGAAATAAATGCTGCACACACAGGATAGCCAGCAGTGAAGGGAACCCTTCAGGATAAGGAAGGCAAATTTCCTGGAAATCTGCACAAATTTAGTCTCACAATTGCAAGGCAGAACATCAACCCAAGGGTCCCTTTGACTATGGAGAGGCACATAGCAAGAACTATCTGTAACCTGGCAACCCATGACTACTACCGCTTCATCGTGAACCAATCTAGTGCAACCAAATCTATTATGGGTGCTAGTGTGTGAGAAGTGTGTTTCTCTGTAAATAATAATGTATTGTTCCTGTTTGTCACAAGACTTGCCGACCCTCAGGAATTTATCAGTGGTTTCAAACAGATGTCTCAGCAAGTACATTGGAATGATAGATTCCCATTCTTTGCTCACACCACAGGATCTTGGGAGAACACAGCCAGGAGAGGAATTTTCCATTGTGCTACAGGGCCTAGCTGACCACTAGGGCTGTGTGAATTTTCAGTCCCTGATTCAATTCAGTGGAGATTTGGCCCAATTCAATGGCTGAATGTCTGAATCTGAATTGAATCAGGGGACCCTTTAATCTCTCTGAATCAAATCGGAATGCTCGCTCCAAATCGATTCGGAGAGATTTGGAGAGATCCAGCGATTCAGACATAGACACAACTTTAAATATCTTTTCTACATACCTCTAGGTACCAGGTGGCTCGTGAATTCTGTGATGCTGGGGCATATGGAGCATCCCACAGAACCACAGGGTGCTCCCCAGCATGCTCGGCAGCAGACCCGGAAGTGGACCAGAAGCACTTCTAGTCCACTTCTGGGTCCACTGGAGAACACACCAGGGGGGCCCCCCACTCCCCTCTGGCTTGGCGACTGATGCCTCTTGGGTCTGGGGTGGCACCCAGTGTCCCCCTGCAGCCAATCACCAAGCTAGAGTGGTGCAGGGGGGGCCTCCCACATGATCCCTGGCAGACCCGGAAGTGAACCGGACATACTTCCAGGCCACTTCCAGTTTCACAGTCAAGCATGTGCCCTCCCCCTCCCCAGCATGCTTCTGTGGGATGCTCTATCTGCCCCAACATTGCAGCATTCATGAGCCATGCCTGGTACCTCGAGGTACGTAGAAAAAACATTTAAAGCTGTGTCTATGTCTGAATTGCCGATTCTCTGAATCAACATCAAGTCTTTAGATTTGGATTCAGCTGAATCAAACTGGGGACAGTGATCCTAATCAATTAATTGAATCACCATCCCCAGTTTGGGCTGAATCCAAATCGAATAGGGCCCACTTCACACACCCCTACTGACCACCATGGGAAGCTCACATCTAGACTCAGAGAGGTGCTTGGCTTTCCTTAATTGCTGGCTAGCTCTAGGCATCTTTCACAGTTTCATAGATGTTAGGGGCTGGAAGGGACCTTGCAAGATCATTGGGTCCAGCCCCCCTGCACTTGTCTCTGCTTGATTTGCCTTTGTCTTAATGCCTAAATGTCCAACACTGTTTATGGAGCTTACTCACCTACCTCTGTGTTCTAGATTTCATTCCAGGCACCTAAATCTTTAGACTGAATCCAGCCCGAAGGTTCTATGCACTGTTAGTAAGGGTGGCAAAATCCAGTCCTTGAATTATCAGTAGTTATATATAAACTAGAAAACAGCTGTTTTAAGTAAAATTTAGCAAAACATAGCAGAGCACTCTAAATGGGGTTGTTTTTATTGAGCGGGTCGATATGCATCTATTACACATTTCAAAGACTTAACTGTTCTCTTTAAAGTATTCCATCTGCAGTTTGTCAGAAATGATCATGTCCTATTCATGCTTTACTTTTTGGCAGCCAAATAACACCTTAATTTCTTTTTTGCAGTAAGACTTTTCTCAGACTCATATGCTGACATGTGAAACAGATGTTTCTAGAAGTGTAGAGAAATTCTAACTTTCCATGTTGGTGTAGTTGTTCTACCCTCATACAGTTATTTGTCAGTAAAAGCTTTGGGTTGTGAGGGTTGACAAAGTGCAAATTGCATTCATAATGGAAGTATGAACATTAGAGAAGTGTGAGTAGGAAGTCTACCTCTTCTCATTGGGGATGTCCATGACATTCACAAAGAAAAGGATAAGAATATTTCAAACATACCTATAAAGATATTAAAATATCTCTTTTCAGAGTTTTCAACAGCGATGGACAATTCTTGTATGTAGTGTTACAAAATAACAGGCTTGACTCATCAACAGATGACCCATCAAGTACAGGGAATTCAAAAAGGTGCTGCTTAACCTCACTAAATAAAGTTATAGTTTTGAGAACAGGGAAGAAGGAAAATTGCTTTCTGATCCTTGACTTCGCTAGTCTCAAAAAGGATAATAAATGTTTTGATAAGACGTACCTCATTGTGTAAACAAGCCTGGTTAAAACTGACAGTGTTATGTAAGGGATGTCCAGAAGAGTTTAAAAAATATTGTGTGTCTTGGAAATGATACAAAGTGGAAAACCAGAAGCAGGAAGCTGGAAATAAAATTTGCCTAGGCCAGATTTTTTTTTAATTGTTTGTCTTGGAAAACTCAGTCTTGCTCTTTAAAATATTTGGCTTAATGCAAGCTGGCTGCCACAGCTGGATGATGCCTGTCTCAGAAATTGCTTATCAGTGAGGAAAAAATGCAACCTTTGCTGCTTTTGCTGTTAGCTATCTGTCAGTGGGTGCATTTACACAAGACCCTTAACTGCACAGTAGCTGAGTTTACTGTGCAGTAAGCGTGCATGTCTACACATGCACATGCTTACTGTGCAGTAAAAACACTTAATCACAAGTAAATTTCCTATCTGACAATGCAGGTAGCAAATTTATGTGCAATTAGTTATTGTGCAGTTATGCACATGTAGACACAACCTGGGAGCAAGTTTGCTTCTGGGTCAGCCCTGCTACTAGGAGGCTGGCCTGAGGCTAGCCCTAGGGCTCCAGGCTGTGAGCCTCTCCTGCCCCAGGGCTGATGTGCCTCTATGGAAGCCCCTGCCTCAGGCCTGTAAAAGCCCACAGACACTCAGAGCCCTGAGGAGACTGAGGCCACTTCAGGCCCCTATATCCATCTGGGCAGGCCACAGGCCAGCTGCTCCACCCTGCCTGCATCCCAGTGCCACTACCTGGCACCACACTGCTGCATGGCTGCCAGGCCCATGCTATCCAGGCCTGCAGGCTACTCCAGGCTTCTGCAAGCTCCAGCCAGGCCTATAAGCCCCTAGGCCCAGCTGTGGGCAGCTTCTGGCTGCTGGGGCCAGCTCCACCTGCCTACAGCCCACCCCCAGCAGCCTGCCCTGGGCTCACAGGTACTGTGGATCATTGCCTCTGCCATGTAGCTGCCAGTTCCATGCTGGGCCCCTGCATTGGGCACTGAAGGAAGCTGTCCAGGCCTGGCAGCAGAGGGAGAGCTGCATGGAGGCCCAGAGAGCTGGCACAGGACCTATAGTGGTGTCCTTCTCATCTGCAGCTGTGCCTACACCCGTGCCTGCCACCCAGGATCCCAGCTAGTTGACATAGGAGACTGGTGACCTCCTGGCACTGTGGGGCAAGGCAGAGGTACAGCATGAGTTTGAGCACTCCACCACCCACATTTGTAAGGGGCTGTCAGCCCCAATGCAAAAACACAGACACAACCTGTTGGTGTGGCAGTACCGCATAAAGGTGGGCACAATGGGTTTCCATCACTGAACACAATCGTCAGTCGTGGAGTGCCCATAAGTCCATGCCCTTTATGTGGCAAATGGTAGACATCCTCGTGCCCTAGGACCCAAGCTACAGCTGTACTGTGTACAGCAGCACAAGAAGCCTACCAAAGCTCCCACCACAGCCTGGGACCCACTGTGACGCATCACCAGGGGAGGACCCCTCAGATGTCCAGAAGCCCATCCCACCAAGTTCCCTGGCTGCACTCTCCATCACATGCACACCCTTGGGGAGCCTGGGCCAGTACCTGCCATGCCCACTCCACAACCACAGCCCCTACCATGAGGTGCGACTGGTCATGACACTGCCAGCTGCCAGCAGCACCAGCTCCTTCCTGGGGGAGGCCTCCTACTGGGTACCACTGGGTACCCACCTGCCATGCCCCACTGCCCAAGGACACCATCCAGAGCCTTATGCTATCACAGACAGCCATGACTATGCGGTCCCACTAGCCAAGCTAGCTCCAGCCACATGGTAAGGCCCATTCTGGGGGGGAGAGCCCTCCCTGCTCCATCCCCTGCCCCTGCCTCCACTCCCTGCCTGGTGCACCCACACTTCATTGGCCCCGGGTTCTTCCATCACCATAGCATGCAGGGAGGAAGGAGACGGTGCCAAACTTTATTGAGCAGCCCATAACCCTGTAGCTAGGTGGGCAAGGCCCTTTCACATGCTGAGGAATGTGTCAATGCCAGTAGTGATGTGCTCCTCACCAGCGGGGGGCAGAGACATATAGCACAGCCACAGGTAGCCCTCCAGGCAGTGGTGGAGGTTGCAGGGCAGCCCAGGCTTGCCTCCCACACTGTTGTAGCTCAGTCTCCCATACCAGATGCACAGGTGCACCTGGGACACCATGGCAATCAGCAGCAGCAGGGCATAGTGGGTTGGACACTCCCCAGTCTGTGGAAACAACTCGCAGGGCATGCACCACAGGGACATGCAGTGGCATGGGGCTTGGGACACCTCCCCAAGAACAATACTATGGGGAGGACAGGGGCACAGGAAGTTCTCCTCATCCAGTCATCTGGAATCCCCATGCCCCCCGAGCCCAGGTGTCATGGACTGGGTGGCAAAGCAGCAGAGCAGCTAGCCTGCAGGAGGACGGGGATCTGGAGCTGCTGCAACAGGTAGTGCAATGAGTCTGGCCTGCCCCATCCTGGAAACGGGGCATGGGTTTGGCCCAGGCAGTGATTGAAATGGGCCTGGAGGGGGTACAGGTGGCCAGTGTAGGACCATATGCGCCAGGATAAGAGCAGGTAGGCAAAGTCCCCGATGAGCCACTGTAAGAAATTCGACAGCGTAATGCACTTTAAATGACTTGGGGCACAGCAAACTAAGGAGTTTTAGTTTACTGCCCCTACAGCCACGGAGCAAAGCACCAGTCTCCATGCAGCTCTGCGGCTCTGCAGGAAGCCCTGCAGGCAGCCTGGCAGCAGCCTGGGAAAGCAGGCTCTGACCAAGAAAAGTTATGAGCCTGATCTCCCCTCCCCTCCTTCCCCACTTGCCTGAGCTGCACGGGGCCCCAGCGCTTTCCTTCATGGCTGCAGCGCCCCCCCCAGAATAAGCTGAGCCAGGTGCCTGTGGGCAAGTATCGCCTGGAGAGGGCCTGCCACTGGAAGCACCAGCCCCCCCCCACCTGCATCCCAGGGACTGCTCCACCCACTGGAAGCTTGTCCTCCCCTCCCCACTGGAGAGGCAGATAAGTCAGTGGGGTGTGTGCATGGCATAGGGTGTTTTTTAAAACCTACTGCTTCAAATTAGGATCCCCATTTCATCTACACACACCCTATATAGTGTCAGTACCATATCACATATTTAGAGTTAGATTGTATCTCAATTAAATAGTCTATACTACAGCTCAGCACTTTCCTGTGCTATTTAGGGAGCACTCCCAGGAAAAGTTTGTAGCTCATAGAGGAAGTTTACCTCTCTGCTTCTTCTCCTTATTCTCCCCTGTTCTAGGGAGGGGGTTCACACCTTACCCAAACCAGCAGTAATTTATTTCTCAGCATCAACTGAGCTCTGCAGCCTGGGCCCCCTTGCCATCCCATATTCTTCACCAACCAGCTCATACAAATCTACTGTGAGGGTAGAGATTAGCTTGTTTGCTGATAGCTTCCACATGCCTAAAAGTACATGTTACTTGTGGTGGAGTGAAAGGGGACTCTTAAATTGTCATTAACCCCTTCATAGCAGTCTTCCCTTAAATGTTAAAATGTCTGAGTGTGTATTAGCAGAATTAAACACTTGTAACCTTATTTTTAGAAGTGCTGACCACTTATGGTTCCCATTAGAATCAGAGTTATTTTAGTTTTACACTAGGAATTGAGATAAAAAAACCCTGCCCTTTCCTTCTTACAGCTATTCTAATCTCAGGAAAAAGTGCTGCTCACTCCATGGATTTTTTTTTAATCAGCTATTTAAAAAAAAAAACAACCCCACCCCAAAAAAACCCAAGAACTTTGGAAATCATGCTGAAATTTTAATACAATGCAACAAAAGCTCCTCCCTCCTTCCCCCCGCCCCACCCAAGCATAAGATGTTTTAATTATGATGCAGCTATAAAGCAGAATTTCAGCCTTAGCTCTGAATGTCCTGACTCTTGTCAAAATTGTAACATTATTTACACACCAAATATTATTTGGACTGAATATATCCAGCTTTCCAGTGCAGCTAATTAGTCTTGACTGCTTTCCCTGCTTCCTAAGGAGCTTCTCATGGGTTTATTTGCTTTTGCTATTTACTGACACCTGGATTAGGTAATGTTTACTTTTTGAAAAAAATGAGAAGCTACCGTGCATTCCTGAAAGGACATCTGAGGACACCTTATAGTGCCTTAAGTAATATGGCTAGGATAGTCAAAGCCAGCTCTCTTCCTTAAGTTTGGTTAAGAGCAGAAATGGTTAATGAGTTCTACTTTTTTAAATGATAAAGCAAGAAGGTGCATAACCTTACCAAATATTAGTCAGCTGGCATTTAAAATGACTTTAATGCAGTTATAGAAATGAATTGGAACCCATATTCACATGTTCAGGTTGTGTCATGTGTCAACCCAAAGCTACGGTCAACTTTTCATATCTGTTAGAAATATAATTTCCAACACAGTACAGAAGACAGGGAGGAGTGTGTGTAGAAATTGTCTTAGACTGTCCAGATGATGCCTAGATACAACTAATCAGGAACATAATGCTCTGTGATCTTCACAGTCATGCCATGGTCTGTCTGTCTTGGTGTTAATGAATCAATCAGTTCCACAGCTGGTTGTGTTGTGCTGGTACAAGGAGGGCATTTAAAGTGAGAAATGAATTAACTATGTTTATTTAAAAACAAGACAAGGTTTTCTTCCCTAAGCAGCATGGGGAAGGGGAGAGCCTCATCTTGGATTCAAGTGCCAGCCTGAGGCAGGTGGTGGCACAGCTCTGGGCTCAGTCTGGTGCTCAGCCCTAGTCCAGGATGGCTCAGTTGGCCCCCTCCTGCAAGTACAAGGCAGGAAGGGGCTCGCAGCTGGGAGAGTAAAGGAGCTGGAAGAGTGAAGGAGATGCCAGGATGGAGAACAGGGAGACCCACATATGCAGCTTGAGGGAAGTGTGGGGGAAATGATGCAACCTCTCCTCCCACGCAGAAGTTCCAGTCCCCCTTACCTTCTGTTCTGGCTCCAGTCCCTCCAGCTGCTGCTGCTTCTCCCTGGCTAGGCTGAACCGGGGCCTGAATGAGGTCCCAACTGCTGCTGACTACCATGGACCTGGAAAAGAGCTGCTGCAGCAGAAGGTAATCAATAGTGGGGGAGCAGGCCTAGAGGTGGGAAAGACAGATGACAGGGTCAGGTACAGGCACAGAGAGGGGCAAGGGATGGAGAGTCATGGGGTAGGGGGTACAGGCATGGGCATGGTGGGATAGGGAGCAGGCACAGGCACAGAGGGGCAGGTGGCAGGGGGGTACATGGCCAGAAGCAAGTAGCAGTGTGGGGCAGGCACAGGAGTCAAGGGGTGGGCAGGCAGGGAAGGTATGGTATAGGGAAGCATGGGGCAAGGTACTGGCTGCTTCCCACTGCTTTCCCCACAACAGCAGTGAAGGGGACAAATTTAAGATGACCCTGCAATAATTAGATTATGTACACAGCAAATTATACTACATTTATAAATTATTTTAATCTGTTTACATTTATGAGGGGTCATCTTAAATTCAAATCTTGGGTTCAGGTATGGATGGTATATTGCCCATGCACTGGGTAGCATGAAGGGATTAAGAATGGAACATGGAATATTCAACTCTAAATTTTATGTTCATATCAAATGTAGTCAGGTACAAATTATTTACATTAATTGCCATCTGATATCTTTTGGATGTACTGTTTGAAAGCTCTCAGGGGTAATTGTCTACATCACAATAACACTACTACATGTGGACAACCAGGTATCCTACTGGTTATCTCTGAAGAGTGGACTCCATATAGGGCTTACCTGATTTTAGCCCTTGTATTGTCACTCTGCCCTGGTATAATCATCACTTCAACAATTACTAATTAATCACACAGGTATTACTACTAGCACTTCAGCTTTAGTAACTAGTCTGCTACAGAGAGTTGGATAAGTACTGTTTTATATTGATTAGTTCCCAAACTAAAATATATGTTATATAATATATACATATACATGTACATTATTTTTGTTTAGTTTAGTTTGGTTTTTCATTTACATGAAAAGATATGGAAGACTGATGATACATGTTCAAGGCTCTTGCTTCACCTCAAGCACTCACATTTAAAAATGAAGGAACAGCCTCAGGCTTACTTGTTTGACTACTTTGTATTAAAATCCTAAAACTGTGTCAGTGAGCATGGTATAAAATCTGCATCAGTTTAGTATCAGATTGTTGACTTGACACGCGTCAGATCAATGCTCAGGATCTCAATATTGCACTGTTATGCAGGAGAGCATGACACAAAATTATACACGCACAAGCTACACACATAACACTATGGGTCCACACACACATGCACGTATACACAAACAAGCACTTCAGTGGTGGCTGTGTGTTAACACTGGCAGGTACCTGGGGTCACTTGGTTCCTGGGGTTACTTGGGGGTGAAGAAAAATCTGGGGGACAGTGGAGGTGAAGGAGTGGAGCCAGAGGATCAAGCTGGGGCAGCAGACAGAGAGCCAAGCCGGTCAGGGAAGCCAGGAGGAGCAGCAGAGAGGTGAGGTGAGGTGAGGGGTAGTGGAGGAAAAAGCTGAGAGCTGGGATGTAAAAGTTGGAAGAGGAGGAGGAGGCTGGGAGATGGGGAAGCTGGGAGGCAGTGAGGGTTGGGGCCGGGAGGCAGAGACAGATATTCCAGGAGGCTGCATGGGGTAGAGAGAAAAAAGCCAGGAGGCTGCAGCGGGAAGAGAGAGAAGCCAGGAGGTGCTGAGGATTGCAGCCAGGAGGCAGAGACAGAGAAGCCAGGAGGCTGCAGGGGGCAGAACTGGGAGACAGAAGCTGGAGGCTGCAAGGGACAGAGAGAGAAGCCAGGAGACAGCCAGGGTTGGAGCTGGGAGTCAGAGGACAGAACCAGGGCTGAAGCTGGGAGGCAGGTTGGAGTTGCAGAGAGCTGGGAGGCAGAGAGCAGAACTGGGGGGGAGCTGGGAGCTGGTGAGGTTTAAAAGATCAGAGAGCCAGGGAGAGAGAGAGAGAGACAGGAGGAAGGTCAGAGGGACAGAGAGCAGAAATTAGAGCAGGGCCAGGAGATCAGTAAGACAAAACCCAACTTGGGGTTCCAAGATAACAGTTTTATTAAACAGGCAACGCACTATACAGCCCATGAAGTTATTGGTTCACACACACATGCACACACACACACACACAATGGTAGCAGGAGAGGAAAAGCTTAATGGAGGGAATGAGGTCAAGGTGTGCAGAGACAAAGCTCAGGTCCCTTGCTTGGGGGAAGAAGGTGGGTGATAGCTACCTATCCAGGCTGTGAGTTGATCCTTTATGGCCAGTCGAAGTCTTTTCCAATGAGGTGTTGTCTAGAGGGAGTCGCTGGCAGAGTCTCTGGGTGGATAGGTGGTGTGGCATAGTGCTGGTCTGGATGGAGAGGGCATCCCAAAGAGGTCATACTCTATTACCCCTTTTATAGGGGTGGGCTACCTGTGAATCCAATGGGCAGGACATGTCCAGGCAAGGACCAGTACTGCTCAGATGAGGTCATGCAGTTCCAGGTGTCCTCAGTGATCTGTGGGATACAATGGTGGAGTTGCTGGTTTCTTGAAGGGTCTTTATCTTCAAATATTGGGTTTTGTCTCTGGTCCTGGGAGTAGGTGTGTGATTTCAGGGAGAGTCAATGCAAGTTGATGGCCCAGTCATTCAACAGGAACTATTTTTAGGCCTGCTACCGTTATGTCTCAAGCACCCTCATTCATCCTCATTCACCCAGGAACCAGTTTACACAGGAGGGGTAGGTATGAGTCGTAGCTGCAACACAGTTACAATAGGGTATGCTGGGGCAGGGCCATAAAATGGAGACTTGACATTTCAAGATGCAGACTTGACATTACTTTGGCTAAATTTACAGAAACAGGCCTAAATCATACAATATCAATATAAAACAGTAAAATTCAATATAAACATAATATGAATACAATATAAAACAGTAAAAATCAATATAAAAATAACAGAATACTATTTACAATATAGAATGGGGCTTGTTACAATAATGGCATATAAGAACTTAGCTTACCTATGACTGCCTATAACTACTTATAAGGGATAGAGGGGGAACAGAAAGAGTCAGAAATGGTTGGAGAAGGAGAGAAGAATGCATTTTTAAGTTAAAAAAAGAAAAAGAAAAACTTAGGTGTTTTGCTACAAGGTCACATCTTTTCACCTATAGCACAGAAAAGCCAAGCAAAAATTAAATATCACCTGGAATGCAATCCCATTGACTAATAAGCCAAGCCCTGTGCACTTGAGAGCTACATTGGACAGAACATTACTTTCAAAGCACATGTAAAGAAAACAAAAGGGAAAGTCAGCACCTGCAACAACATACTTTGAAACTTGGTCATCTCAAAGCAGGAAGTAAATCCACCTACATTACAAACCACTGCTGTTGTCTTGTGTTACTCCACTGCACAGTATACATGTCCAGTATAAGAATGATCAGTTCATGCCAAGAAACTAACCCAGTTCCATAGGTGACCCAAGCAGGGTGTGGGGTCTGGGGCAAATCAGCTCCGCCCACCTCCGCACTGCTGCTGTTCCATCCAGCTCTGCACAGCCCCCCCCAAAGCACAGGGTCCGGGGCGGTTGCTCCAATTCACTCCCCTGCATGGATGGCCGTGTCTATTTCTAAACAACAGCTATCATGAAATAACAGGGGGCATTTTTACATGTGCTTTGGGAGTGGGGGAGGGAGGTGCTTTAATTAGGTGCTCTAATTAAACTGCCCAGAGCATCTTGTGTATCAGCATCCCCACACTGAAAAATGGTGGCAGGGGTGCTTTAACTAAAGCTTGTTGAATGAGCTTTAGTTAAAGTGCTCCTGCTGCTATTTTTCAGCATGGGGACGCTAATACATTAGATGCTGGAGTCTGATGGACCATAGTAAATTACCATGCTCCAGCAGACTTGATTAATTGAATCTTTTCCGATGTGCTGTAATTACATTGCATCGAAGCAGCTTTGCTGCATGTGTACAGGTGCCTAGGATGTCTAAAGCCAACACTAAAGGATAGCCTCTGGCACTGCACCATCTGATATCAGAAGGAAGGTATCAAGCCAAAAAGAAACATCAAGGCAGATGGAAGACCCTAGACATCCACTCTATAGTCACACAAAAGTGTTTTGTGATCAGTGTTGCACCATTGGACACAACCGCTGACAGGGCACAACTGAGGTTATGGAAGGAAAGTTAATGGGTGATCAGGTACTATGAAATGAGCCTGGAACCTCAGGAGGACCTTCCCAGGGAAGTTGATCTAGACTGGCCAACATGGCAATGCCTAAATCACCTGTGTATGCAAACGACAAGATCAAAAACATACATGATCAAACATGAGTATATGCGAGTGCAGTGGAGTGCAGACTACTCATTCACCAACTCCTGGTGAGACCTGTACAAAGGAGGATCTCACGGCAGGAATGGAAAGAGCCGTCACTTGTACACAATTTTGGAGAAACATGTAGTTTATGACAAGGACATAAGAAGCAGAAAGTACTGATTTTTTCTAAGGTGATCTACAACTGAAAATAATTTCTATATATCCAGGGAACTGGTTACATTTTTTACTATGAATACTTTATCTGATAGTTAGCCTTTTTCAGTTTAAGAATGGACTTTGAAAAAATGGAGGATTTTTTGGGAGGGGGGTTTGTTTTGCGGGGGGGTTTGCAAAACATTTGCTGTTTTTGGTGCTCATTTCAATCAGCTTCACAGATTCATGGAAGTTTAGAGCTGGAAGCAATCTCATGAGATCATCAGATTTTCAAATACCATTTTAAGGAGCTCACAAACAGCAAAACATCCATGATAAATTTCATTGAAAAAAAGTTAGGCCATTGGGATTCATTTTGTTTCAAGTAGGCACGTGTTTAAGTCGCTTTCTGATGTAAAGAAGCTTGCTGTAGCTATGAAACGTATACACAGCTTTTGAGCTTCTTGTGAGTCTTGTGAGACAAGGATGAGTCCTGCTATATTTTCAGTTACTCCAATTGAATAAGAACTACTTTTTGCCATTCAGATACTGTCTGTTGTAAGAATTGGATAGGTCTGAGTAGTTAATTTTTCAGCAAATGATCTAAATGCAACATACCAGAGCATCCATTTGGGAGAATTCCTTGATTTAGTGAAGTCTGACAGCATTAAACAAGGCTTGGAAGTGTTTGCATTTTCTTCACACTTTCTAAGCAAACTGACAAAACATTAAGCATCAGAAGTGTTAACACTATTTGTTTACGATGAAATACTAGGTTTTGCTGCATGAGTAAAAAAATAGTAGTGAAATACCACATGATGCAGTTAAAGAAGCACTTGGGAGACTTACAGAAAAGCTAAACATGACAGGAAAGAAAAGATTTGTCAGCCAGCTGCTAATTTCTAAATGTGCATGTTTTCTGGGATCTCAAAAGGATTTGGGACTTCTGCTAACATGCAGTATTGTCTTACTTAGCTGGATTTTTTTCTGTACATATGAAAAACTCTTTTTGATGTAGAAATCAAGAGCAGCCCTCCTGAGAGAGTTCTGCGGTTTTTAGTACTGCTTAGTTCCATCTGGATGGGAAACAAAATAACACTGTAAGTAGGCTGAATTTTGTTGGCAGAAGCATGGAAAAGCAAACACCCATTTAATATCCTTAGTATCATATGTAAAAAATTTACAAACAACAGTAGAAGAGTTCATGGATATCTTAAAGGAAATATAAATTCTCTTTTTTTCAAACCCACTTTCTTTATCATACTTATAATGTACCCATTATTTTAGTTTCTAAGCAATTCACAATTTTAATGTGTTTATTCTCCCAACATCCTCTGTGTTGTACAAAAGTGTCATTATTCTAGTCTGTAAACAGGAAAATAAGGTACAGAGACAGTAACTGAGAGATGTTTCTAAACTGAACTGAAACAGGGTGCAGGTCCCTAACTATAAGACCATCTTTCTTCTCATGGAAGCTTTCCATCTGGAATTATGACCTCACCCAGTTAGGCACTGTACATGCACACAAACTAAAGACAGTCCCTGTACGTGCTTGTGGGATTCCTTGACTTCATCACCAGTTGTGGATACCTACTACCTCTGAAGCCTATACTATATTTAATTAGGTGCCTGAAAATGGTTTTAGTGCTTAAGTGTAGGCAGCAACACTTGAAAGCATTAGCCCTTATGTATAAAATGTTCTAAAAGTCACACTTAAATAGTTCTGAAATGTAAATTATTCCAAACAAAATCAATCTGGGGTTTTAATATACCGTATTGACTCAAATAAAACCCTGATTATAAGATAGTACCCAATAATTAGATTCTATATATGGAAAAAATATACATTTGATATAATTTTCTAGGTATAGAATCTAATTATTGAAGGTTTGTCTTGAATGTCTCGACCTCTCACAGCTACAGCTGGGAAAATAAATCCAGGGGGGTCAGGTGGCCACTTTGCCCTCTGCTCTTCCCAACTTCTTCCCCCTGCAGTCCCTTCTCCCCTTGTTACTATCAGAACCTGCTTTCCCTGAGCACATGGAAGTGTGAGGCAGGTTTGAAATGGCACTGAAATAACATACCTGTATTAATTTACATATAATACCCATAGACTTAGTTTACCCAGAAACAATGCATTTTACCTTTTTTGAAGCTGTTGCAAGTTTTAGCACAGGCACCCCAAAATATACTTTTGAGTAGCACTGTAGCACCTTCTTAGAGGGAATCCATGCTATGTATGATATTAGTTCAAAATCAAAAGGCTCATGATTTACCCTATAGTTCGTTGGGCTGGGCCCCAGCAGTGTTGACAGCATTTCAAGTCATGGTGACCCCACAACTCAGCACTGCTCAGTGTGTGTGTACGCCATATGTGCCAGGCTGAGAGGGGGTGACAGAGGGATTCCGAGTGAACTGTTTGGGGTCCTGTTTGGTGATGTTTGCCAGACATTTAAGGCTGGTAAAGAAACAGGAATCACAAGAGATGGGGGGAAAATGCTCAACTCAGCTGTGGGAGTGAAGAGAAAGTCGACATGTATACAATGTAGTGGCTCTTCATAACTTAAAAAAGAACTGAAGCTGGTGGGGGGGGGACTGCGCTAAATGGGCACTACCATATATCTAATTAAGAGGGGCTGCCCTCATCTATCCTTGTGGTAGGGTCCAACCAGTATTTTGGCACTAGTGGAGGGGTCTCTCCAAGTGCTGGGCTGGTATTGCAGTACCTCCAGACCTGGTGCTCGTTCCCTCCTGGGGGGACAACTACCCATTTTTATTAAGGGCACACGAAAGAAAAAAAGGTTTGCATTTAATCAGCGTTATAGTTGGTTTCCATTACTGAGTACATGCTGTGTTTAGCAGCAATTCAGAGATTGACAATGTGGTTGCCTTGTACAGCAAAAGCTGTGTTAACCAGCACTTTCTTAGCCGGAAAACTCTACTAACTGGCATCTGAGGGATGCGGCAAAAGTGAAACCAGAAGTACCACTTCCAGGTTTTGCCGCTGCTGCGAGCAGAGTTCTTGCCACTTCTTTGGCCCACAGACCAGGGCAAAGCAGCCTGAGCGGGGCAAAGCAGCCTATGTGTGAACCCCCCTCCTTGTCCCCCAGCACACTGATGCTGGGGAGTGCACCAGACAGTGCACATTTGAATAACCGGGATATTTGATTAACTGGCATCCCCCATTCCCGGGTGTTGCCAGATAACAGTTTTTACTGTATGCAAATGTTAAATGAGTGCCTTTTTTCACCATGCTGATTGGAAGAAAAAAACCCCTAGTCTTATATTAAGTAAAAACAGTAGCTAATGCAGATTTCCCATACTTTGATTTTTCTTATTATTTTTGTTCAACTTTGTGACTGCATGCTCCTCTCAGGACCCAAGGTAAGAAGCAGAAACATATGAGAGAAAGAAAAAAAAATAATTTATTTAACATTTTTCTAAATGTGTGTGTAGAAAAATATTATATACATAAAAAAATCTATATTTTTTCTAAATTCTGCTATCTTAAAGCAAAATGTGGAAAATTAAATATAAGATTTGTTCATTGTGTAACTTCTCTATCTCCAACTTCCTTAATTTCCCTTTCTTTGCTCCTTTTTTCAATTTGGAAAATAAAATAAAACAAAAGAAGGAAAAAAACAGTGTTGGTTCATAATGGTGGTGAAGGAGGTGATAAAAAATAAAGGAGTTTCAAACAAAACCTTTTGAAAATAAAATTGCAATATTCCTATTTTCAAAAGGGTTAGTTTCAAACATTTTCCTTTATTTTTTATCTCCTCCTCCACCACCACCTTTAACCAACCTTTTTTCTCCAAATGAAAAAAAAAGGGAGAAAATAAAGGGAAATTAAGGAAAATTGGGGAAGGAAAGGTGACATAATGAACAAATCTTATGTTTAATTTTCCAGCTTTTGCTTTAAGATGACATGTTTTCAATAAAACGTGTTTTATTTGAAACATTTCATGTATCTCTGACACTAGATTGGCCACCCAGGAAAATATTTATTAATAGAAATGGTGGTGCATGCTTCTGACAGGACCACCAATTGAGTTTGGGTATTATCCAGATGTAAACACATCTGTTGAGAATCAAATAAAAGCTATCTAATTCATTTCACATAGGCCAGTGACCATCAGATTAGTAGTAGTAAGTTTCAGTAGTGATGGGCTGAATTTGAACCCTGATCTAAAAGTTCTCTACACTATCACCTCTTTCCATTCGGTTTCTACCTAAGAATCTCTTCGTGTTTAGATATCTTTTATAACATATAATTGTCCATTCTCAACAATGCTATTATCCTTTTTTACTCTCTCAGTCTTTGCTGTCTTTATTACCATTGGAACCAGTCTCAATACAGGTGGAATTAGGGATATGTAGGTTTTATTGGTTCATATTCAAATGACAGGGTAATTTTGCATCCACCCTGGTGGATGTCTTTCCCCAATAGTGTAAGGCAGCAGTTCCCAATCTGTGGTATGGGTACCACCAAAGGTACATAGACAACCCGTCAGTGCTACGCATTAACTGATTTATTATAATTACTTTATATGACAAAAATTTGCTGGTGGTGGTTAAGGTTGTAAAGTTTTCAATCATTGGTGTGTAGTCTGTCAAAGTTTGGGAACCACTGGTGTAAGGGATTAACACAACTCAGATTTTATAACTCTCTTTGGAAAAATAAAGATTGATTTTTCTCCAGCTATTATGTTGGCTTTTTATAAAACACAGACATGCTTGTTAGAAATCCTAGAGAAGAAAAACCTCCACAATCAGAATATATTAAGATGCTAGCTTTGTCACTGAAAACAAAATACAGGGAAAGTTCTCTTTTAAAAGATAAAGTAATAATTCTAACTGTCACAACTATAAAATGTTTCTACATCTGTGTAGGCGCTGGAATTAAAGTCAGCAAAGAAAGTAAAATGTGTACTCTTGTGATAGATGTTTATATTTGTGTTTTTCTGAAAATGTAACTACTGCAGTAGATATATGTGATGCAGTAGTTGGCTTAGTTAACACCTACATATCAAATCCACTTCTTTTGTGAGGTTTCCAGATTTGCTGCAAAGTTCCTTATTTTTTAATGAGAAAGGAATCCCACATTTAATGTACTCCTGTGCAGATCAATAACTTGGTATTCTTTTTGACACTGAGGAATGTGGGCTTTCTGTGCCTCCTACATCTTCAGTAACTCAGTATAAGTTACTTGCATTGTAATAAAACGGAAAATTTGGAAGCATAAGAGAATGCATTTTCAAGCATGAATGTATGAAAGATATTATTAAATAGCTAATCACCTGTTCTGGTAATGTATAGGAATATTGGGTAATAAAGGGTAGAAAGGGCTGACTGGATTTTTTTCAAAAAAGAGTTTAGTGTTCTATCCCAAAAGCAAAGTAGGCCACCCTCACTCTTCCATATTTTTAGTCTGCTGTGCCATCCAACTTTGAAGCAAACAAAGTTTAAATAAATTCAAGGGTTACTGTAGTGCTTCAGAGGCTAAGGCAAAGCAGAAAAATTATATGAACACCAATAATTATCTACATGCTCTGTAAGCACTATTTTGATCTTTGCTGAGGGTTTTTTTTAATTATCAAACTTTGTATTTGTCTAATCATATACACATGTGTTTCATGCGGTTTGATAAATTTTGCAAAGATTTTTCTACATTCAAGCTACACAAAAACAAAACATAAGAAAGCATAGAGCATAGAACAGACCAGAACTGACAAGAGCTTGCAATAAAAGTATTTTAACTGAATTATTTCCTTAATATTCTCTATAGTTACTTCTTCAAGCATATTTTATAAACGAAAATGTTGGCTTTATGATACTATACTTGATTTTTTTTCACTGTTTTAAATACTGTCCACTGATCTTAGCATGGAAACTCACATAAGAATTAAAACATTGCAATTTCATAGCCTAAGGAGTCTGTGCAAGGCCATTTCCCTTTTATGTACCCCAAGGGATGCCTAGCTGGAGGTGTAGAGGAAACAGGTAGAGGGGAAAAGGATGGAGGGATGTAACAACAAGGGATTGTGCCAGGGGTGTTCAACCTCCATCCCACAGGGCAAATGCAGCCCACAGAGACGTTGCATCTGACCTGCAGGGCACCCATGGGTTGGGAAATTTGGTGGCGGGGGTTCGATAGTCTTTAATACAGCCACCCTACCCCCTGCCAAATATGCAAACCCCAAACCTCACATGACAAGGCAGGGCCAGGCCAGGTTGCAACCTCTTCCCCTGTGGAGCCAGGCCTCCCCCCCACCTCC
This sequence comes from Alligator sinensis, assembly GCF_000455745.1. NCBI lineage: Eukaryota > Metazoa > Chordata > Crocodylia > Alligatoridae > Alligator > Alligator sinensis. The sequence goes on from NW_005842054.1 coordinate 1,612,059, forward strand.
CCCCTGCTGCACAGCTAGGCCATGCTCCATCCTCCCCCCATGGGGTTGGGTTAGATATGAGCCACCCCCCTTCCCCCATGGGGTGGAGCCACAACCCCTTCCTCCACCTGTGGGGCCAGGTCAAGCCCTCTTCCCCTATGGAGCCTGGTTGCCCACCACCCTTCTCCACATGGCTGGATGGTGCCTGTTGTTCCTACCCTGGGTGCCAGCCAGATCCAACCCAATGACCAATCAGGCACTCATCCAGCCCCCCAGGCAAAAAGGGTGAGCACCCTTGGATTGTGCCATTCTGGAACTAGACTAAGGATTCTAAGGACTAGACTAAGGACTGACGGGCAATTATAGGCCCGTCAGTCTTACCTCAATCCTGGGGAAGCTCTTTGAGAAGATCATCAAGGAGCACATTTGTGATGGGCCGGCATCCGAGATGATGCTCAGGGGCAATCAGCATGGATTTATTAGGGGGAGATCATGTCAGACCAACCTGATTGCCTTTTATGATCAGGTCACAAAGGCCATGGATGCAGGTGTCGCGGTGGATGTAGTCTTTCTGGACTTCAGCAAGGCCTTTGACACCGTCTCTCACCCCATCCTAATTAATAAACTAGGCGACTGTGGCATAGATGCCTACACGGTCAGATGGATTGCAGATTGGCTGAAGGGTCGCACTCAGAGGGTGGTGGTGGATGGATCATATTCGACTTGGGGGGAGGTGGGTAGTGGAGTCCCTCAGGGCTCGGTCCTGGGCCCTGCGCTGTTCAATTTCTTCATCAGCGATCTTGATGTTGGGGTGGAGAGCAACCTGTTTAAATTCGCTGATGACACCAAAATTTGGGGGGAGGTGAGCACGCTAGCAGGGAGAGAGAGATTGCAGAAGGATCTGGATAGGTTACAGGGGTGGGCAGACAGGAACAGGATGCGTTTCAATACGGACAAGTGCAGGGTGCTGCACTTGGGTAGTAGGAACCAGCAGCACACTTATACGATGGGGAACTCCCTACTTGAGAGCACGGAGGCGGAAAGGGATCTTGGTGTCATTATTGACTCCAAGATGAACATGGGCCGACAATGCGAGGTCATGGTTGGCAGGGCTAACCGGACCTTGTCGTGCATCCACAGGTGCATCTCGAGTAGAGCCAGGGAGGTGATCCTCCCCCTCTATGCGACGCTGGTCAGGCCGCAGCTGGAGTATTGTGTCCAGTTCTGTGCGCCCCATTTCAGGAGGGATGTGGACAACATGGAGAGGGTCCAGAGGAGGGCCACCCGCATGATCCGGGGACAACAGGGCAGACCCTACAGTGAGAGACTGCGGGACTTGAACCTATTCAGCCTCCACAAGAGAAGGCTGAGGGGGGACCTGGTGACCGTCTATAAACTCACTAGGGGGAACCAGAAGGGTTTGGGGGAGACGCTGTTTCCCCTAGCCCCTGCTGGCATAACAAGGAATAATGGGCACAAGTTGATGGAGAGGAGGTACAGATTGGACATCCGAAAAAACTACTTCACAGTCAGGGCGGCTAGGAGCTGGAACCAACTTCCAAGGGAGGTGGTGCTGGCCCCTACCCTGGGGATCTTTAAGAAGAGGCTGGATACTTACCTGGCTGGACTCATTTGAGTCCCGTCAGCCTCTCCACCCCCCACCCCCCACCCCCAAACAACTGAAGACTCTGCAAGTCATGCCTTCATCCAGCTTTATGGATTGGAACCCAATTAATCAATTTTGCAATGTGATAATGTGATAAGATTTTCCATTCACCAAGGTTTACTGGTGGTCTGCACAGAGCTGGCCAGTAGGGGTGTGCAAAGCAGGTCCTATTCGATTCAGATTCAGCCCGAATTGGGGACAGTGATTCAATTTGTTGATTTGGATCACTGTCCCTGATTCAATTTGGCTGAATCCAAATCTGAAGATTTGATGCTGATTCAGAGAATCAGTGATTCAGAAATAGACACAGCTTTAAATGTTTTTTCTACATACCTTGAGGTACCAGGCACAGATCATAAACACAGAGATGCTGAGGTGGGTGGAGCATCCTACAGGATCATGGGGTGTGGCCTTCCACATGCTCAGCGGTGAACCTGGAAGTGGACCAGAAGTATTTCTGGTCCAATTCCGGGTCTGCTGGGGAGCACATGCAGCCCCTCCCCATGCCTCCCTTAACTCATTGATTAGCTGTGGGGGATCCTAGGTGCCCCCTCAGACCCAGGAGGCACCGGTTGCTGAGCCAGGAGGTCGCAAGGGTGCCCCCCACCTGCACTCCCTGGCAGACCCAGAAGTGGACCAGAAATGCTTCTGGTTCACTTCTGGGTCTGCTGCCAAGTGCACTGGGGAGCCCCCTGCGCTTCTGTGGGACACTCCATGTGCTCCAGCATCACAGCATTCACGAACCACCTGCTATCTAGAGGTATGTAGAAAAAAACATTTAAAGCTGCATCTATGTCCAAATCACCAAATCTTTCTGAATCTCTCCAAATCAATTCAGGGGATTATGATTCGATTTGGAGAGATTAAAGGGTCTTCTGATTCGATTCAGATTCAGAGATTTGGCCACTGAATCGGACCAAATCTCCACCGAATTGAATCAGGGACTGAAGTTTCTCATGGCCCTACCGGACATTCTTTCTGTACCTTCTCATTATTATTAATCACAGCAACATTTACAGGCCCCCAGCAGACAACACAGCCTGCCCTGAAGGTATAGTCTAAACTTGTCCAAGGTTATTCAGTGGCAGAACTGGAAAGAAAATCTGTGGTTCCAAATCAACTCTATCCACTTATACACACCACCTTAAAATTCTTTCCATATTAGATTTTTCCAAGCCACCAATTCTTGTGGTTGCTGCAGAACTATCTTCTCATTTTGAATAGGCTAGAAAGTGATTCATGTGGTCATGAATGGAGAAGGAAGTCTTCATAAGACATCCCCTGCAATGTAATCTACTTTAGCTTTAGGAAGCCCAATTCTAGTGTATTACTTTCAGTGGGAATTTCATATTAGAGTGTGGTTGCCCTATCAGGCTCCTATTATAAATTTATTTTTGTTTCCTTCTTATTTCACAGTGGCTGACTGTCTTAGGATGCTATACTAGATTCATATCCTGCTGCTTCTTTTGATAGGATTAATTTGGGCTTTAGGTATGTAAAAAAAAAAAGTGCCTTAAATTTTAATAATTAATTCTTTGATTTGGTAACTTCTGAGAAGTAAACAAGTAGAAATTTCAGCTCTAATGCATGGTTGTTTCAAAGGCAAATCTCTCCCTTTTTTGTTTTCTAACGTAGTTAGTTTTCATCAGTTATTTTGCTTGTATAAAATTAGGAGTCAAATTGAAAGAAAAGGGATATACATGCAAAGTCATGGATGTAGTCTGATATGATGTATTATAAAAGAAGCTGTAGGCTAAAAGAAATGAATATGTAATGGATTAAAATGAATATAGGCTCATCAAATCCAGTCTCTTTCGACTACAGTCAACTATGCCATATGATCTCAATCATACATTTATCAAGCTTCATCATAAAACAATCAAAGCTTGGGTTCCATTATTTCTATTGAAAGGCTGTTCCAGAATGTCACTCCTCTGATACTTAAAAGTATTCTGATGTCTTCCCTACATTTATTCACAGCTCATTTATACCCATTTATTATTTTGACAATATTGTCCTTTAACTAACTGGTTTCCCTCTGAGTTTGTAATTTGTAGTATGTTTATAGGGAATTCTATCCTCTATCAGTCTTGATCTGTTAGTCCCAATCATAAGGTAGGTTCTCCATTCCCATGGTCATTCTGGTAGTCTTATCTGCACCTGTGCCAATCATCCTTCTTGAACATGAGTTCATGTTCCATGATTCTACATCCCAGGTGAGTCCATATTCCAGATGAGTTCTCTCAGTGCCTTGTATTAATACTGCCCTTTCTGCAGCCTTAATGCCAGATATATCATAGGATGACATTTGCCTTGTTCATGGCTATATCATGCTGGTGGCTCATAGCCATCTTGAGATTACTAACATGCACAGGTTGTCTTCCTTTTTTTTGTTTCCAGTAAATGAGCCATGAGCATGTAGAAGACGCTTTTTACAACCAATCCTTGGAGTATGCAGTTGCTCCAGTCCCAGGCTGGTCATGCAGCAGTTGTGGCAGCAGCAACTTCAGCCTGACCCCAGAGCCAGAGCCTGGCTTGGAGGCAGTGCCATCACTGCTGCTGCTACCAAACTGGGCTGGTTTGAATCCAGAGCAACCACATGATCCATGCCCTATGCTAGAGCCCTGGCAGACCTGGAGCCGGAGGGTAATGGTGTGTATATGGCATGGTACATGGTATTTCAGTCTTGGTTTGCATTGTTTCTTTTTACTCCCTTCTAAGTAGTTGGGACCGGAGCTTGAAGGTTTATTAAATCTGATCCTAAGGAGGAGTGTGAAGACATAAGGGGAGGTATTTGACTTATGGAGTGTGGCTGTACTAAACATCGATAACATGCAAAAGGAGAAAGTATATAAAGGAAGGAATGCCATTTTCATATTGAGAGTTACATCCAGTCTTTTACTTCTTCAAGCAAGTATTTGTACAATGCTATATGGTAACAAATCTCACTGTTAGGATAACTGGGAGTGATGTAATGGGGATATATCCTTTAGCATCTTATGTTGTTCAAAAGCTGCCCCTTTGCCTAACATGGATATGGATGTGGCAATGCCAAGTAACTCACAGTGTAAAAGTTACTTCATTGGTTTTCATTACTTCATTGCTGTGGTCCTTCTGAGGTCTTTGCTTTAGAGCTGTCTTCAGAAGAATTACTGGGTTTTTTTGTTTGTTTGTTTGTTTTGGTTTGGGTTTTTTTGTAGTCAAAAAACAAGTAAAAGGTCGAAGCTGGCTTTTTCCGAAGAGTGCCTTGAGTCTAACAAGGGGTGACCGGAGTCTAAAAAACTTGAGAACCACTGATCTCATTATATTTTTGAGAGAGAGCTGGGAGGGGCGGGGGAGAAGGCAAATAAATTGTTGGGGGTTTTTTACCTTGAAGAGGTGGGCCATGTCCTGAAGGTAGAGTCTGTGGAGGATCTTACTGAGGATCTAGCTTCTCACCTGTACAAGGTTGCTAATAATGCTGGAGCTTATTTACATAGGAAAAGTGACTGACTAAAAGTACCTGAGACTGCAGTCTCCACTCGCATTAATTTTTTTACTAGACTTACTACAAGAGGAAGGATTATTTATATAATTAAAGGTTGAAGGATTCATCTCTAATTAATTACTATCATAACAGCACTGAAGTCAGCAGAGGTACCCACATCAGCTAACATGTATTATAAGTATAAATAAGCCTACAGTAAGAATTTGACTATATAACAGAATTTTATATGATTATGTATTATGTGTGTGTGTGTATATCTATATCTATATCTATAGCTATATATATAATTATTTCTATATTATCTATTATAGCAATAGTGTTCAAAATGTGCTAGAATTCCAAACATAGCTGGGAGTTCAGTATATAGCATTTAGTCTTTTTGGTAGGAACTCTCACTAAATAGTTTTACAGTAATAATTTGTCCTTTAGAAAAAGTTGCCCTTCTTCTAGAGAGAAAAGATGGCCTTGATATTAATCTATAGCAAAAAGACTCAGATGGTTTTTATTGTTAATATCACATTAGCATCCAGTTGCCCAACTCTGAGTATGAGATCCTTTTTGCTACACAAATGGAGAGATGTATTATTCTTGATTCAGTGGGCCCTGAACCCTCCCTCTAGGACCTTGAGCAACTTACTTAACTTTCCTGTGCCTTTCTCAGTGTCAGATGGGTATAATAGGACCTTTGCACATTTCTGGAGTGTTATAAGGCTACTGTTTATTTTTTGTTTGTTAGAAAGTTGTTACAATGATGGAGGTCATAACAGTTCCTAGCCAAAGAGACCTATTATGAAAGTACAATGGGTCCATTACCAGGAAACCCAAAATAGCACAATAATTAAATAAAAGGTACCTGATAAAGTTTGAACAGCAATCAAGTACGTGTTTTAGGTTAGCCTCCAATTCATTGAGTTGATTTTTCTTAGCTTCTTGTATCAAAAAGAAAAAGTTATAAAGCAGAGAAACAATTCATTCAGGAAATGCATTCAAAGGTATTTTCATGTGCTGTGGTGTGGCCTTGAGTGATCATACATCATGGTCTTGGGGAATGAGTCAGACAGAAGTCTTGCTCTCTTGGTTCCCTGGGATGTGAAAATATATGAAAAATCCATTTTGCCTGGCAACAACCTCCTTGATGAATGGCAAGGAAATATTAGGTGGGGTAGATGGGTACAGAGAAAGAAACTGACAGCTGTATAACAATAAGAATGTTTTGTACTTAGAATGTTTTTTAGTATGTGTATATGTGTACACACACACAAATGCACATATGTGAATATATATAAATTCCCTGTATATATAATTTATATAGATACATTAAGTTCCCTGTTTGTCTCTTGATATCAGACTTTTTCTGTTCATTTCCTTTCTTCTGTCCAGTGTATCACCCATTTACTCCTCAAATCAGCATCTCACCCCACACAATACAGGAAATAGAGAATGATGGGAGGAAAAATCATAGAAAAAAGTGGGTAAGTGGCTTAACTCCACTGTCATAGTCTTATCACTTAAGGATACAGTACTCCCACCACAGCACAGTGAATGGTTAGTATACAACAGCATGGGAAAGGGGATGAAATGTGAGAGGGAAAGCTGAATCTCGTAGGTTCCTCTGCCTGCCAGCCATGGTATGCCATGGGCTAGCTGAACCTTGTGCTCCTGCTCCTGGAGAAAACTTTTGGAGATTATAACTCCAGTCCCAGGCCCTCAAGAGAATTTTATGGACAAGATCCCTCCACCAACTTTCCCATGTAGAGTAGATATCCCAGGGAGAAGGAGGAAGGAAGCTTCATGTGACTTAAAATTCCAGTGTACTTTTTAAAATTCAGGTTTAAGACAGTGGCCCCAAAAAATGTTTTAAAAATACATAGTTCAGTATGGAATTTCTGAATGTTAGTGTGGGAATTTTCCTATACCTCAGCCTCAGCATTGAACTCAGAGCTCTGGAGACAAGAGGTCCAAGGTGATTTTTGGAGGCTGACCCATCTTTGTGACCTCCCAGTTCTGGCTCCTCCAAAATGGCCATTGGAATAATTTATGCAGTCCATGGAAGAGGAATTCTACAAGAATAGCCCCACTAGCTTCACTATCATAGTGCCAAATTACAGCAGAGCATGAGAGTCATAGCTGGTCTTAAAATACCAAGCATCTGATATTTTTTTAAAGGGGTTTATTAAAGTTTGGTTGACACACTGACTGAAATCTGGACACAAATATTATCTAAATAGTGATGTTGCCACAAATGTCATGGATGGACAGGGTGGAGTTCTGCATGACTCATTAGCCCCATATCTAGGAGGCTTCTCTTTTCCCCTTCTTCATTATGTTGAGCCTGTCTCCATTTCTTCTCACTGTTGGCACTGGATTTATGACTGAGATACTTTGTTTCAGGTGGACTCAAACCCTCAGACCAACCACAACTTTTTCATTCAATAATAGGTACATGTTATTGATACACAATGACAGCAGATAAGAATAATGCAGGCAAGGCAAACAAGATAACCCCCCTGGTTCTATATCTACCAGTCCTAGGGTTGTCACAGAAGGAAGGTACATCTGGCCAGCACATGAACTTCACCCTGTGGTTCTTTCTTGACTGTCAGCAGTCAGCAGCCTGGAGGTCAAGAGCCAAGGTTCACCCCCCTACTCCCCCCCCTCCCCCCCTCCCAGCAGGGCATGTGAGACAGGCTGGCGGTGCACCTTCTGTACATGGTGGCTTTGGGTTCTCTTTTGGGGACCTTTTGCTGCTCTGAAATCCTTCCTTTTGTATTCTTTTTTTTCTCTGATGACTCTTTATTCCCAGGCATCATTGATTGGTTTCCCTGTGGTTGTCATACTGTCCACATTTTGTTATGTTAGTATATTTTTTTGTTTTAACAAACGCATCACATGCACACATTGTAATTTGGTCATTTACCAGTGTCTTCATTTGCTCCATCCACCAAAATCAGAAATCCCATGAGCTCTGTAGTTGGGCCCTGTGACCTAGCACCAACGCTGCAGTGTCCCTTATCTATATTACGAGTACACTGTTCATGTTTCCCAGTCTGTTTATGTCCACTTCAGACACAGTGAGCCTTGAAGGAAACTTTGTCACAAACAGGCTTTTAGAAACCAATTAACCCCTGCCATTCCCCAGACCACTATTTTAATGCATATCTACCTTACCTACAACCCAAACCCCAAAAGCATAATTTTCTAGCCATCACTCACCACCAACTATAATTCTCCATCTCCTAATTGGTTTTCATTTCTGGCCACGTCTTACAGTCTTTCTACCCTGAGGGTATCACCTAATCAAAGCTGGTATTTTTACACTTTCTCTTTCAGGGTAATACTCAGTACCTTGTGACATTTGTTAGTAACCCCTTCAGGAATTGGTAGGGAATCTGGGCCTCTCATTCCCAAGCTTCCTTTGGATGCCAGCCCAGGAACTCTGCATAAAGCAGCTTGAGCTAGGTTTTCTTCCATTTCCTTGCTACTTTCCACATTATTTATGGGGTTTTTTTTTCCTTTTCTTGAAGGTTCCATCTCTTTTCTTCCACAGGTGGACAGTACACCTTCCTAAAGTCTGTCAATAAAGGAGTCTCCTTTCAGTAGCCCTTCAACTGCTCTGAGCCCAGCTTTCAGGTTACCTTCTTTACACCTGCAGCCTAATAAAAGCATATTATCTAGTTGCTTCACCACCTTACCTGGACCCAGTTCCTGGTCTACGAGGCCTTTTCCTCCCCATAGGAGTAGCTGATGTCTTCTCAGCCAGGCTCCTGAGTTGCCTGATACTAGGACTTCAGGGCTAAGGACAGAAATTACACATAAACAGGTATAAGTGATCAGAAAATGATTAAAATCTGTCACACAACAGAAGATCAATGCACATAAACCATTTTCAAAATGGTCAAAACCAGTTTAAGATAAACTTGGATAGATATAGTATCAGATTTAACTGATTTAGGTTAAATCAATTTATTGAGTTTCTGTCCCCTCCAGATTCCCTCCAGATATTTAAGTTAATTCAGTCCCCCAAGCATCCCAGGATGCTTTGTACCTCCCCACTAAATCTCCACCATCACAGGGTGGGCAGGTTAGCCTTGGCCCAAGCTGTCTGCCCCAGCTGAGCAGGGAGGCAAGCTGTAGTACTTCCCTGATTCTGGCCTGGGCCACTGCAGGAATGTGGCTGCATTTCCAGAATCAAAAATGAATGTCTGTTCACTTGCTTATTGGTTCAATCTATGCAGCTTAAGACTAACATGTGAAGATTGAATTGATTCAGCCTTGGGCTTTTTGACTATCTCTACTTAGCCCAAGAGGATCAGGCTAACCTGTTGCATAACACTATGCCTGATGCAGCCTACAAACCCTGACAAACTAGCATAGCAATCCTACCAGATAGGTTGAGAGGACAGCATATTTTCCAGAAACCCTCTTACCCCTTTTGTGCCTGGGCACAAAAATCACTAGTTACTCTTCTTCTGCACTGTCACATTGACTGGGCCACAATTTGACTCAATATAAAAGTTATGTACCTTCAAGATTCCCATTTGTGAAATGGACCTCTGTGCATAAGGGTGCATCTCCTTCCATACACATATTTTAAAATTTTACACATTTCATGGAAAAAGTATAATTTGATATCCCTGGCTAAATTGTCTTTATCCTCCTCAGGTCTTGGATTAATGTCCAGTTTCCCAATAGTGGATATCCAGTACCTGAGAAATTTAAAATTATACACACCATTTAAAAACATACTAACTGGTATATTTTATATTGGCATGGAGATGTGATGGAAGACGTGTGCATCTATAACATACATGACTCTATTTTAAGGCATAGAATCCTTGTAACTAAACCAAATTACTCTGCCTGCAGACCCTTCAGACATTTTATTTGCCTTCTATATAATCAGATGTGTTGTGCTCTTTCCATGGTGGCTTTTCTTGATGTTTCTGGGCTGCAGGATCTGGAAATTTCCTTTTATCTTTCATAAGTGCATTTTAATGTTTTAACTCACCATTCTGCTCTAATGAATGTACCTGTGCTGTGAATAATTGTATTTTACATGTTAGTCCAACCTTTAGAATTTGTCTCTGTGTTTATAATGTGTATTTTATTTACTAGAATTAGGTGCTCATAGATTTTAACCTCACTATTGGCTGAGTCATCCGAGAAACAGAAATGATACATTATATTCCTAGCTTGTATGACTCAT
>NW_005842054.1:1622407-1623072 GCF_000455745.1 Alligator sinensis
CTCCCTCCATTGATATTAGGACATCAAATTCATCATACATTTTTAGAAGTACATTGGAATAAATTTTCATCCTTTATTCAGGTCTTGGTCCTTTTTCCTGGAAACATACTAATGAGAAGTATGCAAAATATGTCTGTATCCAAAGCATAATTGAAATATATTTGGATTTTAGTCAGTTCTGTCTTGAATATTCATCAAAGTTTTCCTTTTTTATAAAAATGACAGCTAGCCTTGGAAATACATGTTTGCTATAGGGCTCTGCAAAGCTTCAGGTGGTGATTCAGTTTGGAGGAGATTCAGACCAATTCGGTGGCCCAATCTCTGAATCTGAATTGAATCAGGGGATCAATTAAAAGGTCCAAATTGATTCAAAGCTCTCCAAATCTTCTGAAAAGATTTGGAGAGCTTTGTATGATTCGGACAGTCCCTGGTGGCTGAAGCAGGAAGCTGCAGCCAGACTCAGAGCTGGTAAGTAGGGGACAGAGGAGTGTGGGCTGGAGAAGCAGGGAGGGTACCATGGGGGGACCCCTGCCAGTCTCCCTGACCCTCCAACTCCCCCAGCCCTCCCAACCCCTGCCTGCTCCCCCAGCCCCCCGCCCCATGGCTGCCCTGCCTGCCCCCCTGGCCCTTTAAAAAAAAAAAAACCCAAAAAAGCCCTGACTACC
>NW_005842054.1:1623321-1624340 GCF_000455745.1 Alligator sinensis
GAGGTGGGGTCAGGGGGCTCATGCAGAGTCCCCCATGTAGCATGGGGCAGTGGGGGACAGTGGGGATCACCCCCCACCTGGCAGCACCTGGTGAGTCAGGGCTTTTTTTCTGAGTGCCAGGAACTGGGGCAGATGGGGCAGCCATTGCCAGGCTGGGAGAGTGGGTTGGGGCCTGGGTGATTCAGCTGAATTGATTCAGGACAGTGATTCAAATCACTGAATTGAATCACTGTCCCCTGAATCGGCCTAATCTGAATCCAAAGCAAATACCAGCTGCTTCACACAGGCTTAGTTTGCTGACATATTTGATAGGGAAACAGGTTCTGTTATATGTCCTCTTAGAGAACCCCAATTTGTAAACATTTCTGTCAATGGTGACTTCATTCCAAGCAAAATGAAACCAAGGAGTAGGTGGAATTAAATCTTTTTCTTGACTCTTTTGTGAGTTACAGCAGTTTTAACTGGTAGGGATCACCTGGCTTAGAAAAGTTAAGACCATGAGGAAATTAGACAAATAGAAATGTTAGCTAAAAAAAGGCGGGGGAAAGGAGGGAAAGTCATTATTTTATTAGGACATAACTGATTCCATAGCTGATATTTTATTATCACACAATTTGCTGAATGTAGGTATTCTATGTTATCTATTGTATTTAATGTCCAGTTAGGAATAAACAGTGGTTACTAGGGCTGTGCGAAGCTTTGGTAGCTGATTTGATTTGGAGGAGATTTGGCTTGATTTGGGGACTGAATCTCCAAATCTGAATCGAATCAGGAGACCAACTAAAAAACTCCAAATCAATTTGAAGCATCCAAATCTATTCATAAAATCTTCAGAAAAGATTTGGCCGATTCAGAGATTCAGCCATAGACTAAACAGGCAGTTGACAGCTGCCTCCAGCTGGTAAGTCTGTTGGGGTTGGGAGAGGGAGGAGGGAAGGGGCGTGGGGAAGGGAAGGATATTTTTAGGCTGGGTCAGGGACAAGCTTCCCAGCTGGGGCAGGGGGGCACATTACTCAGAG
>NW_005842054.1:1624410-1634236 GCF_000455745.1 Alligator sinensis
ATCGCACAGCGGCCCGACTGGCTGGCAAGCGGGACTAGGGCAGAGCTCCCACTCGCAGTGCTGATACGGGCATGGCAGCACTGGGAGCAGGGTCTATGGCCTGCTGCCACCCGTGCCTGCATCATGCACCTCCCCCCCTGTAGTGGCTGGGGGGGGGGGGGGGGGGGCGGGTTTTGTTTTTTTTCTGCCTCTCTCCAGGCAGAGCCAGCCACGGGAGAGCCACCTTGGCTTCCCTGCCTGGCCCCATCCCCCACCTGGCCCAGCCTCCCAGCACTTTAAAAGAAAAAAAAGCCCTGCACTGACCAGTTCTGGCAGCAGAAATCTGAGGCCTCTGAGGGCTCATGGCAGAGCTTCCCCAAGTAGCATGGGGCAGCAGGGCCCCTCCCGCTTGGCACCCACGTGGCCACTGCCCCATGGCATGGGCGCAGTGTGACTTGGCAGGGTGCTGCGCACTGTCTGGGAGCTGGGCCAGCTCCACATGTCAGCTGGAGCCTGGCAACACTTAGCCCCAGAGGCCCCAGCTCCCAGGCAACACATGGCACCCTGCCAAGCCACACACCACCTGCACTATGGGGAAGCTGCCACATGGGTTCCAGGTGGGGAGGTGATCCCAGCTGCCCCTCACTGCCCTGCACTGCATGGGGGACCTCTGCCAAAAGTGCCTAAGGGTCCCAATCACCAATCCTGCAGCTAGTGAGTGCGGGGATTCTTTTTTTTTTTAAGTACTGGGACTTGGCAGGGGCCGGGTGGGGGAAGGGGCCAGCCAGGGCAGCCAGGGGGGCTTCTCCCATTGCTCCCCCTGCCTGAGGAGAGGCAGGTGCAACCAAAGGAGCTGCAGAAGAACCTGGAGCCACCTGGGTGTTCCTGCCTCCCCCCGGCCAGTCCGAATCACCTAATCTCTCCAAACCAGTGCCGAATCTTCTGAAGCAGATTTGGCCAAATTGATTCAGTACAGTGATCCGAATCTCCAAATTGAATTACTGTCCTCTTAATCAGCCGAATCTGAATCGAATACTTCCCTATTCACACAGGCCTAGCGACTACCACTAACTTTTCCCCTACGGCTAGTCAGGAAAATACTATTTGGGAAAAAAGTAAAAAGTTTCCACACTGTCCAGTGAATATATCATCCAAACTTTGAGGTAGAAATGACCCTAGATATGTTGAACCAGAACCGTTCCTGATTTTTAGGCACTTGCCAGAAAAAATAGAGAAGGAAAAAAGCTAACACTATTAAGTCCGATTTCCTCTAGTGCTTCCTTTTTTACTGAATGCTGAAATCCCCAATTTCCCTTTCATCCTTTTCCAGGTAGAGTTGAACTATATAGTTTTTCCTCTTGATGGAGTACAGTCAGAGGCAGCATTCCCTCTAAGCTGCATGGTGTGCACAGCTGTGCAGGCACACACATGCTGCAATGCCAAGCACACCTATGCAGCTCTGAACGCTGCACAGCTTAGAGGGAATGCTGGTTAGAGGAACTAATTGGTTGTTTTTTCATGAACCAGAATATCTTTGAGTGAAGTTTTTTGATCATCTCTAAATTCTGGTCTGAGAACAAATGCATGTTTTACACACTGCAAAGGGGTTAGTGGGTTTTTGTACTTTTTATTGTTTTGACTATTTAAGGCTTTTTCCACAGTTTTTCCCACCATTTAGGAGCTTCTGCAATATCTTAAATACTTCACAAATACTGGTCTCCTGAAATCTGTTTCCAAACATTATATAATCTCCTTGTTAATGTTTTATTGCAAAAAATAAAGACTTTTAAAGTCTAAAATCTGTCACATCTCATCACAACCTGGCCTTCTGGGTTTTTTGCCAGGCGGGGTAACATTAATTACTACAAGGCACAATGGGAACCTGAGTAACAGATGCTTTTGCAGGGAGACAGGGAACTCACAGCTGTTTTCCTTTGTGAACTTCCTGATATTAGGCCTCTTTGCCAAGATGGCCATTATAGATGTATTATTTCTAGCCTACTTTTGGCTAGTAGTCTTTTCCCAAACTATGAAGATCACCACCCAGCCAAGTTTTTCAATCTTCTTGAGCTTGTATGGCATGTGGAGCCAAAATTATTTTTATGATTAAATATTTTGAGCATAAAAAGTCTGAGACCTTAAATAGCAGATGGATTAAGTAATTTTAATGCAGAAAAATTCAGTGCATCTTCCGATAATTCTGTACAGTTAACAGAATTTTAACTTTAGCTTAGCTTAACCTGTCTTTGGCAATTAAATTTACCCCAAAATTCACCAATCTATTTATATCAGAGCAATAGGACTCAGATGACAATAGCATATACTACTACAATGTGTGAGAATTGGCTTCTATTTTTGTTTTCTTTCCCATGACATGTCAAGTTCACATTTTCACTCTGTAAATGTGTAGTAGTGGGAATAGGCATATAAACAAGTTACCATGAGGTTAGAAAGGGTAGGTTTTTGCAGAACGTCATCCTCAATTGTATCTGAAGAAAAAGGAGTAAGCTACTGCACATTAACTTTAATTAATTACAGAATAAGAACAGGTACATGGGCAGGGGAAATGTGAACCCCTTTGATGCAGGATTTGTGTGTTCATGCCCTGAAACATTATTTTGTATTAATCATATTAGACTGCTTCTGACATATTGCAGTGTGATAGCACTTGTTAGCTTCAGGTCATATTGTCCTGTCTACTGATATAGTGCCTGCTGTTCCCTATGTGACACCTCTTATGGGTTATGACCTAAATCCTGAGCAGCAGCCATGCTACAAATTGCATCTATTTTACCTGCACTAACAAAAAGATCAGAATAGCACTTTCTCTACCTTTCCTTGAAATTTATTTTGGTATCTTTCAAAAAGTTTGATTAATTATTCAGAGAAGCATAATTGACTGCTGTTTTTATATGGGGCCAAAAATGGACCTCATACATTTATTTATGTTTGTGGTTTTGTATTCAGTTGTTCATATACGTTTTGCCAAGTTTGGATTTGTGGTGTTGCTTATTTCATATAATACTAGGCCTAATCATCATTATACTGAGTTAAATACTGCAGTATCCAAATGCCTTAAATTTTTTACAATAGTGTAAAAGTGATGTTGTAGCTGTGAGGGTCTAGAAATTAAATGAGAGGCAAGGATTTCTAAGAGTGATTTTTTTTTTTTTTTTTATTGGACTGACTATGTAGTTGGACTAAAGAAAGACAATCTTTGAATGCAAGACATTCTTTGTCAGGTCTCCTGACAAAGCGTTTCATGCATTTTAGGGTCCATTCCTTATCCTAATAAAGTCCTATAGCTGCAGAGCATATGCCATAGTTTTCCAAAGCACATGCATAAGTGAAGCATATAATTAGTAGTATTGGCTTCAGTATCAATACTGCTAATAAGCCGCTTGCTTCTGCTTGTGCCTAAATGATTGGTTGGACTACAGCCTTAGTCCCTAATGAAACCATAGAAACTTGTATAAGAGAGACTTTATGAATCTGCATAAATGACTGTATTAAAATCTAATGTTACTAATCCGTTTTGTTTCTCAAATAAACTTTACTGTGAAGGATGGTAGAAATGTGTAATGAGAAAGCCACAGCAGCACCAAATACACAGTCCCTAGCATGATCACACCTAAGAACCAATTACACTGACTAGTTACTCAGATTTACACCTATAGTTGAAACAGTGGGTACAAACTTGCAAGCACAACTTGTACTCATAAAAAAAGAAAGTGGTCCCTTTAGAAAATTTGGGTCATAAAGTATACTGTTTATAGTATAAACAAATAAAACCTCTATGAAAAGCATATATATATAAACATAGCATAAATAATGATGTAAATTGTTTTGTATATAGAAGTATTCCCAAAATATACATTAAATATACCATTTAAAATGTGTCTCACTCTCTGAAATCTGTCTTGTACTATATTTGCACTGTGTTCTATATTATATGGGAATGAGTAGGGCAAATACAATTAAACTTGACTGACACTTTCCATTATAAGATGATTTTCAGGTGCTTTTAACCTTACCATACTTTAAACTTTCAAGCTGAATTTTTTCTTACAGGGTGTCTGCCTCAGGCAGAATTATTTTTGTGAAAGTTTGAGCTAGTCCAGCAATTTCTTAACAAGATTGGGGAAAATTCAACAGCGGCAGTAGCAGTACCTTGATACAAGAATGACAGTTTCCAGTAAATAAAAGTCATTGGCTGAAGAGACGGCCTCAAGATCTGGATGTTTGACTGCGGATGTGACAAATAGTTCCAGGAGGATGGAGTAGATCTTGGTGATATCAGGTCACAATGCTTTCCCTTGGTCTTTCGGATCCATCTGCTTCCATGGTGAGGTGAATTTTCTCAAAATGATTCATGACTTGTACATCATGACACCACTGGGGATGATTAAGCGCTTGAGTCTCCCAGGTATTGGTGTTAATATTGTATGTGTTCCAAATGGTCCTCAAAGAGTCTCTGAATTTTGTTTGGGCCCTGATGCCATGATCATCAAAGACACAATTTGGGAGATGTCCAAGGGCAGCACCAATAGATTCTATCAGGTGTTGAATATCATAGTCTATATTTAGTTTTTAAGAAAGGTGGCTATCATCTGGGGGATATGCTCAATGTTGTCCAAGGATTACCCTCTAATTGTAATATGCGGAGGAGCAACTGGCTGGGTTGGGATGGATTGGCAAAAGTATCTTGGTTTTCATGGAGCTGGCAGTGTTTGGGATGGATTGGGTAAAGTATCTTGGTTTTCATGGAGCTGGCAGTGAGTCCAAGTATTTCTTAGATGCAAGCAAAATTTCATGCTAAAATTCTTACAACCCTTTTGTTAACAAGCTTAATTACCTCCATGCGAGAAAAAGAAGTAGTAATTAATAATGGGTGTTTCTGATAGTATGCCTTTTCTATCCCTATGAAAATTCACTTAAATTTTGGCAAAACAAATCTGAAAAATCCAGTTGCTCAGCTCTACAGCTCAATCTGCTTACTCAGGTCTACAGTAGAAATCCTGACATTCTGAAAGATTAAGCCATTTGAAAGCCCAAACCCAAAATTAATTGAGATTTTTGACATCTTGACTTCAATATCACATCACCTCATGTTCTCAACTTTAAAAAGAGGATAATAATATCAAATCTCACAGGAATATTATAAAGATGAATGAACCTGTCTTTGTGAAACCCCAAGTTACTATAGGGGGAGCAGTATAGAAATGCCCATAAGGAAATTGTAATGTATGTTAAATAAGACCAAAGGCCACATACTGAATGCAGAATATTGAAGGAAATATCAAATAATGCCCCATTCATTGTCTGATAAAGGTTCCTATGGGAATACTAGTAAGTGATCACGTAATGAAAACCAAAATACACTAGGGACCCACATAAGTTCTTAGCATTAAAGTACCTGATTTTACATAGTTAATTATTTTAGGAGTCGATACTGTAAATCAGGTCATCTTCCAAGCTGGTGACCCATCTCCATCCTTGGGGCAGCAACTTGTCAGGACTCTGCAGTGGTGGGGCTCTGGAATCCACATTCAAATTATTATTTGAGAACAGAGACTACTGAGACTACTGTTTTGGTTATGTAACTGGAGATCAGAAATTAATGCATTTTAATCCAGCTTCTGCTACCAGCATGCTGAAAAGCAGGGGTGGAACCAGGGGTGTGGTACAATTCTACCCCCTTTTGATTCCTGCTCTACCCAAAGTTTAAAACTAGCTGCTTGCCAGTGGCAGCAGCATTCCTAGTCAGGCAGGGCTGAGGGAGTCAGTTGACTTCATGGCTCATTATAATCTAATATCTTCTAAAAACTTCATTTCACAGGTGCTACCAGAACACTTCTTTTTTTAATGGTCTTGAATTTCCACCAATCAAGCTATGCTTTGTTCTGCAATGTTGCTGCCTGTTACTCCTGGTAATGAAGCTTCTATTTCACAGTCCTGTGAATAGTTTTAACTCATTCCAACAAAGTTATATTTGCTTTTGCTTCAATCTTAAATTGAATACAGCCCTGGGCTCCTAGCATATTAGTCAAGCTTCTAATTTATTTTAGTTAGAGAAATTTTTTTATGTTATACGTGATGATGAATTTCACCACCTGCACCCCACTTTTTAATATTCTAGATCTTCCCATGATGGTAAGGTTAGCTCAAGTGACCTCTATCACTGTTTTCCTATCCATAAAAATGAAGGTAACAATGCTTGCTTACCAGAAGCAATTCCAGGAATCACTTTGAGGGTTAATCAGTTAATTATATTTTTATGAAGACACAAAGCACTGTGTATTACATGAAATCATAGAATCGTAGAAAATGCGGGTTAGAAGGGACCTCAGGAGGTCATCTAGTCCAACCTCCTGCTCAAAGCAGGACCATCTTCAACTATATAATCCTAGCTAAGGCTTTATCCACCCTGGTCTTAAGGACCTCTAAGGTCCTCTAAGGATGGAGATTCCACAAGGTCTCTGGATAGCATGTTCCAGTGCTTTACTACCATCCTAGTATTCAACCTAAACTTCCCTTGCTGTAACATAAGAATATTGCTCCTTGTTCTGTTATCTGCCACCCACCACTGAGAACAGTCTATCTTCATCCTCTTTGAAAGCATCCTTCAGGTGGTTGAAGGCTATTATTGAATTCCCCCTCAGTCTTCTCTTCTCCAGACTAAATAAGCCCAGTTCCCTCAGCCTCTCCTCAGAAGTCATGTGCCCCAGGCTCTCTAACCATTTTTGTTGCCCTCCACTGGACTCTTTCCAATCTGTCCACATCCTTTATGTAGTGGGGGCCCAAAACTGGACACAGTAATCCAGATGTGGCCTTACCAGTACTTAATAGAATGGAAAGATCACTTCCCTTAATCTGCTGGTGACACTCCTACTAATGAAGCTCAGTATGCTATTAGTCTTTTTTCCAACAAGGGCACATTGTTGGCTCATATTCAGCTTATTGTCCACTGTAGCCCCCAGGTCCTTTTCTGCAGAGCTGCTGCTTAGACAGATGGTCCCCAGCCTGTACCAGCACATGGGATTATTCTGTCCTAAGTACTGGACTTTGCACTTGTCCTTATTGAACCTCATGGCATTTATTTTGGTCCACTCCTCCAATTTCCCGACCTCTCTCTAAATCCTAGCCCAACTTTCTGGCTTACCTACTACTCCCCTAGCCCCAGCTTGGTGTCATCTGCTAACCAACCCATCTTCAAAATCATTGATGAAGATATTGAAAAAAAACTGCCCCCAAGACTGACCTTCGGGGCACTAAACTTGATACTATCTACTAACTAGACATTGCTTGCTATCTTTTGACCCTTATGGTCTAACCAGTTTTCTGTCCACCTTACAGTTCATTCATCCAACCCATACATCCTTAGCTTGCTTGTGAGAATGTTGTGGGAGACTGAATCAAAAGCCTTGCTAAAGCCAAGGTATTCACATCCACTGCTCTCACTGCATCAAAAGAGCCAGTCACCTCATCATAGAATGCAATTAGGTTGGTCAGGAATGACTTGCCTTGCTAAAGCCATGCTAACTGTTCCTAATCGCATTCTTGTCTTCCACAGTACTTAGAAATGGATTTCTTGAGGACCTGCTTCAAGAGTTTTCCAGGGACTGAGGTGAGGCTGTTTGGTCCATAGTTCCCGAATCCTCCTTCTTCCCCTTCTTAAAGATAGGCATTATATTTTCCCTTTTCCAATCATCTGAGAGATCTCCTGACTGCCATGAGTATTCAAAGAAAATGGCCAGTGGCTCTACAATCACATCAAGCCAACTCCCTCAGCACCCTCGAGTGCATCGCGTTCAGCCCCAATGGACATGTGCACATCTAGCTTTTCTAAATCATCCCTAACCTGTTCTTTTGCCACCTCCCCAAACTGTGCTGCCAGGTACAGTAATCTAGTAGCTGACCTTGCCTATCAAAATTGATGTAAAAAAGGCATTGAGAACTTTAACCTTTTCTACATCATCTGTCACTAGGTCACATTCCCCGCTTCTGTCAGAGACCTGCACTTTCCCTGATCTTCCTCTTGTTGCTGACATCCTTGTGGAAACCCTTTTTGTTATCCTTCATGTGCTTTTTTACCTGAAACTTGAATTGCACTTTGGCCTTCCTGATTTCATCCGTGCATGGGCAAGCAGTACTCTTATATCCCTCCCTAATAGGGCTGTGCAAAACAGCACGATTTCATTTTGACTTCTGTTTCACCATTTCAAAGGAACAATGTTTCATTTGATGTTTTGTTTCATTTCATAGCACTGTTCCATTTTGTTTCATCAAAACTGTTTCGTTGTTTCAACACGTTTCAACGTTTCTCCCATAGGCTATAATGGGGAATCACAAAACTGCCTATAACTTTCCAATTTCTTGTCCTATTCAAATGAAAACATCAAATATCGTAGCGCCTGCTGAGGCCACAAATTCTGTCAAGTTTCAAGCAGATAGGTGCAGGGGTTTCTGGGAAACTGTACCTCAAACTGTTCAAAGAAAAACTCATGTCACTTGTAAATGTGAAGTCACAGGGGGGTGAAAGCAGCAGACATGGTAGCCCCTTCTGAGGCCATGAAGCCTGCCAAGTTTCAAGAAGATAGGTGCAGGGGTTTCTGGGAAACTGCACCTCAAGCTGCTGACAAGCAAAACTCATGATATGTGTGACTGTGTGTGTGTGTGTTAAGGGGCTTCCTCACTGGCACTGGGGCCTCTACATGACACAGTAGTGTGCCCCAATGAGGCCTCCCCCTCCACTACAGCCTCAGGTCAATCAACCACTTTAAATAACAACAGGTAACTGTTGTTACACAGGTAGGTCTGTGTGAAGCTTCAGTCCCTGATTTGATTTGGCAGAGATTTGGCCCAATTCGGTGGCTGAATCTCTGAATCCGAATCAAATCACAGGACCCTTTAATCTCTTCAAATCAAATCAGAACCCTCTGAATCAATTTGGAGAGATCCGGAAAGATTCAGCGATTCAGACATAGTCACAGCTTTAAATGTTTTTTCTACATACCTCTAGGTAGCAGGTGGCTCATGAATGCTGTAATGCTGAGGCAGATGGAGCATCCCACAGGAGCATGGGGGGCTCTCCAGTGTGCTCCACAGCAGACCCAAAAGTGGACCAGAAGCACTATCTCCCTCTACCCCCTCTTCCACGCCCCCCTGAAGGCTTGCCAGCTGCCTTTCCAGCACACGTCATGGTATGTTTCATAGTGTCTTTGCCTTAGTGTGTTTGAAAATCTGTGTGTTCTGTAATATAATCTGATTTAAGTCATATATATAGATAAGATAACTGTATGTATATGTATTTATGTAATGTATGTATGTATGTATGTATGTATGTAATAAATATAATATATAAATTTATGTACTATATGTTCCTGAATAAATTCTATATTATAATATATAATATATGCTGTGCTTCCCTGCACAGTGAATGGAATGCACTCTGTGAGAGAAAACACAGATTTTTTTTATTCTGGAGGAAAAGAATCGAAATAGACTAACAAAAACAAAAAGAGGATTTTGGGGGAGGAATAAATTGAAAGGAATGAATGAATGTAATAATAAAATAAAAGGGTATAGAAAGCAAAAGGTATTGATGAATTCCACTTGCTACAAACAGGATAGCAAGTAGCAAATGATAGCCTTTGTTGTCTGATGCTGCTGAGCTGCTGGAAGACACAGCTCAGTAACTGACCCCAAGGCACAAAGCTGCTCAGTTCAAACAATGCTGCTTTTTATGATGTTTTTCCATTCCTCCCCCAGAGCACTGGGATTGGAAGGGACCTCAGGGAAGGATCACAGTCAATAGCCATCTACACAGTCAATATCAGAGCAGTCC
>NW_005842054.1:1634267-1639622 GCF_000455745.1 Alligator sinensis
TTCTTACTTTCTGTTTCCCTGCAAACAAGCCCAGTTTTAGCTTTGAAACTCGAAATGTTTTGAAAATTTGGAAACATTTCGACTGCCCTCATTTCATTTCAAGGCTGTTTTGAAGCCTTTAGTTTCATTTTGATTTTGCTGTTTCAGCTCAAAATGAGTCAAAGCTGCACTGAAACAAAACAGCCAGCAAAATTTTGTACAGCCCTACTCCCTAGTAGTATGCCGAAGTTTCCATTTCTTGTAAGCTTCCTTTTTGTGTTTTAGCTCATTGAAGAATTCCCTGATAAACCTAGTTGGTCTTCTGCCATACTTGCTAGTCTTCCTGCACATCGGGATGGTTCATTCCTGTGCCCTTTCATTTCAAGGCTGTAAATCATTTCAAGATTGTAGACTTCTGATGTTGTGAATATAGGGATGTATACTGTGTTTTGAGATTTTTTTATTTAACAGAACTGTAATTTTTGCAACATTCTTTTCCTATAAGTTGCATGGTGTATTCAACTTCCATAGGTGGCAGTCACCCAATCCTTAATGGCACCATCAAATATCATGTATCATATTATTTGAGGACTCCTGGAAATTAGAGATGGAAAAAACCACCAGGTATTAACTTATCTAGTCCATTCCCTTCCTGGTATCACACTGAAAAACATGCGGTTTTTGCTCTACAGAAGTCATTCTAGTTATTTTCCCTTTTAGTTATTTTCCCATTACTGCATGAGATGTCTTTCTGAATTCGAGTTAAACATTATATCCGTTGCCTTTCATTTAGAAAGCAGATCAAGAACTGTACATAGTTATATCATGTTTAATAAATTTTCATGTCTATTCAGGCTGAAGTAGTAGGAGATAAGACTCAATAATAAATTGTCATAAAAATACCTATATTTCAAATAAGTGTAGGACCAGAATCGATCATAAGTAATTCTTGTTAATATAGTACAATCCAACTACTAAATACCATGTGAGACTTTTCATCATTAATACCTATAATTTACTTTCTCAAAGTTAATTCTTTCTATTAAGTGTATTATTGCAATACAGAGACTCATGTGATGCTTACAAAACTACTTTTTGCTATGCCTTATCATGATAGTGAAAAAAAACAAACAAGAGTGGCTCAATTCCAAGGGGAAATGCAAGACCAACTAGGTAAAAGAAGACATTACTCAAACTCGTGGAAAGATGGAACAAGTAAACTGAGGCCATTTTTCTATTTTGACCTTGAGTGGTCTTTTGTACTAAGGTGTGGGAGTATGCTTTTTTTTATAAAAAACCTGAAAAATAAGAGCACTTGTGTGCTGACCTGAACAAATGTGTAGAAAATGCCTGGTGCTAAAAGGTATTATGGCTAAGTTTGGTTTGTGAAATGTCAGCGTGGGTGGATATGAGATGATTGAAAGGAAGTGTGTCATGAATACTTTATAAAGATAAGCTTTCCCCAAACTCCTTAACATTTGTGAGAGTCATTCATAAATGGGATGAATAATTATCTTTTGAATTGAGTTCTAAGATATGTCCTATTGTTATAGCTCAGTAAATTGAGTGAGGAACAAATATTCCATTTTTCTCTATAAGGCATTCATATTGTATGTCTCTATTTTGGGTTTTGTTGTTGTTATTAGATTGAGATGTGGTAGGTATACTAATTGCATAATACTCATCAATTTTGGAACTAGATTTGCATTACAATGTTTCTGTTACAGTAAACTGACTATACAACATCAGGAATAGTAAATTAATTAATAAACAAATCTTCATTCTTAGGAGTGTCATAGAAAAGAATGGAGTAATTTCTGTAAGGGGGAAATAAAGAAAAGCCTGTCCACTAAACTGATTTAGGCAGAGTTGAAAATAAACTGTCTGTCATTCACTAGAGACAAGTTGTGAAGTGATATTTCTTCATGTAGTGAAATACCTGAAAGTAGCAGTCAAGTTGATCTTTTCATGTATTTTTGCACACACCATACCTGTTTCTGCCTATTTGTTAGGGTAGAAAAGAGCACTTTTGTCATCCTGCCTCCTTAACTTCCCAATAAAAAAACTATGAGAATTAGAATAATTGAAAATTGAAAATCAATGTAAACTCAGCACCCTCAAACCCTACCTAAACTCTCCAGTTAAAAGGTCACCGAGGCCTGTGAAGGTTTGAGGTTTGTCACCTAATATCACGGAGCTTTTTAAGAATGGGCTAACATGTTTGTCCTACATCCTAAGACTTTTGTTTCACTGATGTGAAAATGGGGAAATCATTGGGAATCAATTGCAAAGATGTTTTTCAATTAATGGAATAGTTTTATAAATTGTTGCCCTAACTTAACCTTTAGGTTAATAGACTGAGATCTAAAGGATATGTCCACCAGAAGGAAATAAGCTGATGCCTTCAGAGATTCCTGGTCACGGAAGAGAAAACCCTAAGGCAACTGCATGACATGTTTTGGTATACTACACGAACACCTGTCTGGGGTCATGTCATCCCAGTGTGTGCTTCTGCCAGTGGCAGGGGATCAGACCAGATGATCTGTTCAGGTCCTTTCTGACCCCAAACTACTATGAAACTATGACACTATGAAACATGCACAAAGTAAAAGCAAATAGACAGGGTTGTTTTCACGATGATGCTGTTTAATTCTTTCTGATACCATGTTGGTATGGCCAGAGAATCACCAGTATCAATTCAAATTCATAAACTGAACACCAACAGATTTCCCAAATGATAACATCTCTTACTCCTTTAAAGCAAATGGTGCTGGGGTACTTCTCAAGTATATTAAAGGAGTTATTTTTTAGATCAAAGGTGATACTTCAGTCAAATTTCATATATTCATATGGAGAACCAGTCCCAACAATCATTCAAGCTTATGATTTCAAGACAACATTTTAGTCCTGTTCTCCTCTGTATGGTATATAATTATTTCCTTATAACCTTATGGAAGATGTGCATTGGGCAGAGTTCATGGCTTAAACACCCATGATCTCATCTCTCCAATATTTCTTTTTGCTTGGAATGGATTTGAAAGTCAGCTAACACTGGGTGTTCCAGGGGCACACAATAAAATGTAAGTATACGTGGTATAGGAATGATTCTCTAGCACTGTCTGACAAGTGTAGATTTGCTCTCTCTGTTTATAGTTTTGAATGTGGAGTATCTGGCCTTTTTCCTCCAAAGGAAATTGCCAAGCAAAATCTTGCTTCTGACAGCAGGCTAACAATAAAGAATGATTAAACTCTGATAATCATCTGTTAAGTAGGAGCACTCTTGGACAAAAGGGATGGCTTTCACAAAAGATTACCTCATGAAAAGTAGCTGCCCAAATACCTCAGATAAAAAGTTATGTATGTGTATGCCCACTCTCTCTCTAACTCTTGCAGAGTAAAAGAGCTTCAAAAGGCAGTAATAGGTATATTTGACTCTCCTGTCAATGTTCCCTCTACCTCCGAATAGCCTGGGATTTAAGGAAATGCCATAGAAAATGAAAATTACAGGTTGTAATCTCCTGATACAGAGAGTGGCATAGCAGCAAGATGCCCTTGATACGAAATATAACATCCTTTGTATTTTTCCTCAAAAATCTAGTGCAGCTTTTAGGCACATTCCAGTTTTCAGTCATCTTCCAAAAATTTCGGATTTGTTGCCAAGATCCAGGACATTTATGTCAAAGGGTGACTCTTCACCTAAAGCTTTACTTAAAACAGTAGCGCTCAACTTCTGGCCCAGGGGGCAAATCTAGCTCATTGGACTGTCATCCAGCCAGTGGACATCCTCATGAGTCTGGAAATTTGGTAGCAGGGGATCAGGGGCAACATTAGCTGGCAGTGCACAGAGTTTGGCCAGCATGCAGGATCAGACCACATCTGGATGCAGTGCATGGGGTTGCTCTGCAGCCAGATCTAACATGTGGACCGGGCCTGTCATGATGTGGGTTCAGTTCACTGAGGCAGGATCCCTTTTAACAAAAAGGGTTCTTTATGCATGCTAACATTATGCAGACAGCCATGAATTTCTCAGCTCTCTCTCTCACTCACTTCACTTAAAGACCTACCATCACAGGGCTGATATGACAAATCACACCTGAGGACTGACCATGTGTGCCAACCCCATACTGGATCCAGCCACAGACTGTCCCCACACTTAGGATCTGGCTTCGCATCACTCATTTGGGTTGTAAGAATGGGAGTTTCAGCACCACTGGTTTAAAACAATATGTTTGCTGTTGTAATTTTCTATGGGATATCATGAATGTATTGGAGATATGCAAAAACCAAAAAGCCTTTTTCCACAAATTTAAAAAACCTTTCTTCAAATGACTATGTAGCAGTATCAAAAACATTCTTTAAAAAAACCCTCAATTTACATTTCTTTTCTGAATTACTTAATGATTCATTTCTGACCTTATGGTCAAGCATTCTCCATTTGGTTTGTACTCTCAAAATAGGGACAGACATTTGGGCAGGTTAGGGGGTGGTAAGATCATGTTGAAAATGGTCACCTGGTCTAACTTGGTTCACCCAGGTGCAGACTTACACTTAGCTCCCTAGTTAGGTTGATCTAAGTGCGAACTGTACAGAAGTTCAGGAAGGTTAGGTTGGTCTAAAAATGGCCAACTCAGTCTAAGTTAAAAGTACCTTGGAGGCAAGCTAACTTAGATCTGGTCAGACAAGACTGAACTAACTGAAGTTATGTACAGTTCCCAGCACAGCCCCAGGGTTAGGAAAGCCCAGCCACTGGTTCCAGCCTGGGCCTGTGCTTTTCCTACCTACTCCCCTGGCACTGGGCTGTTTTTAGCCCTCCAGTCCCTCCCCTCACCACGAGATAGACAACCCTCCCATGGGCTGGCCAGCCCCTGCTCCCTGAGCCCATCAGACCTCCCAGTCCTACAAACTGCCCCCAATGCCAGGTTAACCAGCATTCACTGGTGCCAGGAGGCTATGGAAGTAAGTCAGGTTGTGGAGAGGAGCAGGAAGAATCAGGGGGATCATTTGGCTGAGGGTGGGGGTTGTATGTTTGGTGGTGGAGTGGGGATCAGAAGGGTAAAAATAGCCCCTAGTCCTCAGGGAGTGGGAGGGAGACGTCTCATCCCACCAACTCCTTCCCCTACAGAGCTAGCCCCCCAATCCAGACATCCCAATTTACTTCAATCAGGCTCTTGGAACCAGCGAATACTGGAGCAGTTTGAAGGATTGGGGGCAGTTTGGTGTCACTGGGGAGTCTGGGGGGTCCAGTGGGGGTTGGGCAGATTGGGGAGCCTCTCTGATCCTGCCACCCCCCCTCCCCTGTTCCCCAAGTCCCTTTGCAAATTCTGCTAGCCCACCCAATCATAACAAAACCTCGCAGACCCCTGCCCTAAAGACCCT
>NW_005842054.1:1639881-1641660 GCF_000455745.1 Alligator sinensis
CCAATTCTGGCTTACCTTAGATTGGGTAATGAGGAATGTCTGTATATACCCTAAATTGCATTTCTTGTTGGTAACTAGCTTCAATTTCCAGCTTATGTGCCAGTTCCTTAGCATCAATCACGACATTTATGAATTTCTTATCAGAACTAGTTTGCAAGGAAGAAATCTGAAGAGTCTTTCTTTATTTGTTTCATTTAAGGGTTATGGAAACAGGCGAGTTCATAATATCCCAGAGAAAAGACAATGTTTTGAGCCATATTGAAAAGTATTGCAATTTCAGAACAGCAATTCTTAGAGTGACTGAATAAGAGAGTTAAAATACTCTCTTTTAAGTCATGAATTCTCCTTTAAACTTCATTGTTGTTCTTTCATATTTTCCCCATTGTTTTAGCCTTCGCCTCTCAAATCCCAGTGAGATTCTAACTTCTCTTAGCTGTCCAAGGGACATTCTATATTTCTAGCTCCAGTAGAATCTGCCCCACCCAAAGTCAAATGAAATGTTCTTTGATCAGAAAACTGCCTTCTCTTGCTCATTTGCAGAAAGAAACCACTGATTCTAATCTGCACTTGTATCTTCGGTGCAGTCAATATGGTATTAGAAGTAGACATGGTCACTTTCAAAGCAGAATTTATTCCTTTTTTGGTCATGCTCCCAAGAATTTAAATGATTTATGATTACATTTTTTGGCCCAAGTAATGATTATGAATTTCCTGAAGGTAGCTTGTTGAAGATGCTTTTTCAACACAAGGTGATATTTCCTAAAAAACTCCACTATTTTACATTTTCTATTTTGGAATGAATACAGTTTGTCTGTTCAGCCTCAGAGAGGAATGCTTTCTACTTTGTTCAGCTGATAAAATAAAAAAAAGGCCTTGCCAAAACAGCTTGCCAATGTTCTATCAGAGAATTAATTTATTTCTGGGTTTCTTTATCAGTCATACTATCTTCAGTCTAATTTCTAAGTTTCCTGCATATAATAGCTGTTTATATGACCATTTGAGGTCTCATGTTTCACTTGAATACTCAATATGATTTTACCAGTCTTGGACACAATTCTTGGCTAAAGCCAAAGATCTGAAATTAAACAACTTGAGACAGAAACAATAAATCAAATTAGTTGAAATGGAATAGAGAAGCCAGTCTTATTTTATGCATTCTCCATCTTAAAGCTGCCATGAAAAATGGAAAGCTAGGAATTTTCTTTGATTGTTATCCAAAAGAAAAGCTTTTAAATTTGTTTTCACTGGCCCAAGTATTCACTAGCAATAGACAAACACTGTCATGGATTTCTGGACATTTGGAAGGATTTTGAGGAACATCATCATTCAGAGCTGTGTCCACTATAGAATCTTATGTATTCCTTTAATAACAGTGCAATGACATCAAGTTATTGCTTCAGGACATTCCAAATCCACAGATGGAGCAGTCTCACTGGTGACAATATTTTGTTCCTGTCCTCTTCTTTCCCATCTACTAGAACTATCAAAAGAAACAAGATTTTGATAAGAAAACTATTTTAAAAATAACTTTCTTCACCATTTTTGGCTGTGAAGATTTATATTGGCACTGAACACAGCTCTATCTGACTACAGATGTAAACACATGTAAGCTAACCAAGGAACTTCAAAACAATGAAGCATTAAGTGACTCATCTCAATAGAAAGCACTACCTATTGTCTGCTGCTTCTTGACAGTAAGTTCTAGAGCTTCACCAATTTGCCAGTTTCAGCTTAAAATACCTACTCCTGATAAATAATAAATATTTCTTATTTGTGTTT
>NW_005842054.1:1641670-1654231 GCF_000455745.1 Alligator sinensis
TTCTCATGAGGGTAAGCAGTTGCCTACTTTGCCTAACCTGAAAGTGAACCCAGCCAACTCTGTTTTCATTAACTTACTTCGCAGCTTCAGAGTCCCATTGGATACTCTGCGCTTCCTGGATCATAGCTGTAACAGTTACCATTAAATAGCCAAGATTAGCTAAAAGGTATTGCACATGTAAGATCAAGGTTATCATCTGTGATACATGGAAGGTCAGATTAAATAATCTAATAGCCCCATATGACCTTAAAATTTATTAATATTTATCTTTCCTTTGCTTCTCTCAGTGTGGCAATGTGTGAAGTATGAAATATATCTTGGGATAAACCAACTTTTAACGGTTTTCTGTTCCAGCATTTGTGTTCCCTAGTGCCTTTTATGGCTAGCCAGGAAGTTGCAAGCATTCCTTTTACAGGTAAATATCACAATGTTCTTCTATATTGTGGTCATCTGTCAATTACACTATACCTATTTAATGTAAAACTAAGTAAAATTAAGCTTGAAGTCTATTTAGAAGCGAATGTTGACAGAGAAGACAATTATTCACCCTCTGAATGGGTGATCCATAGACATGACCCTACCTCCCTGTGGAGCTCCTCAGCCAGTCCTCCCACATAAAACAGTCTTTTAAACAAACAAAGCAAGTAGTAATAAAAGCCTTCTGTACTTTTCCAGGCCCTGGGGCATTTATAGACATACATTTGTCTGCTCCGATGCACCGGAAATTCAGTGCATCGGTGCAGACTCAATTAATCAAGTCTGCAGAGCATGCAAAGTGACACGACCAGCACTGTCACATGCATTTGTATAAATGGCAAAATTCATGTCAGCACTAGGAAAATGGCAGTGTTGCACTTTGAAACTAAAACACCTTTGATGTGTTTTAGTTCAAAAGCACGCCACTGCCGTTTTCTCAGCACTGTCGTGCATTTTGCCATTAATACAAATGCATGTAACACGGTGCCAGCTGCATTTAAAAGTGCCCAGTGCTGTGTCACATGCCTCTTGTGCATACACCTTGGATAAACAAACCTCTATATGCTCTCTCTTCTGGGGTTTTAAGCTCCAAATGCCTGAAGAAGGGTGTTTGTATGCAAAAGCTTGCAAAGAAGATTTTTTCCAACTATTTTAGTTGGTCTAATAAAGCATATCCGATTTATCCAAAGAACCTTGTCTGCCAAGCCCCAAATGAAACTCTCTCATTACTCAAATGCTCCACAATGGGGTTTCTTCAACAGGGATGTTAGTTCTCTCTTAAGAAGACAGATCTCTCTTTTACAGACACATATTTGTGTGTGTATTTCCTAATTTCCTGTGTATTTCTGGGTATAGTACAAAGTGGCAATGGTCTTTAAAGCTCTTAATGATCTGAGACTTCATTCTTTGAGGCATTCATGTTCTGTGTCCCAAAGAAGCAGTTAAGATAGGCTGAGAAGCTATTCCCAGTTTTGAACTCTGCAACTAATAGGATCATATTCCATGTTAAAAGCTTTCCTCTCGGATATTACCTCCCTTTGTTGATCCATCAGACTTTTTTAATCCATATGTTGTTTTATCAGAGCTGGCTCTTGGGGCAGATATATCTTTCCTTAGTCGCCGGGATAAGCCAAAAAGCACTTAATTTACAACTATGACAACTGAGAGAATCTCTCTAATTTAAGATCGACAGAAACCAAGTTTTGTACCAGCATGAGTGTCATAAAGGAGAATATAAAAATTAGAAAAAAATGTAGAAATGAGGCATGTGGGAAAAGTGTCTTTGACAGTCAGTAACTCTTCAGTTATCATGGAGCACTGAATATTTCTGTCAGCGCTGTACCACCATGCAAATATGATTCTAAGTAGAAACCAGAAAAACTAGCTCTTTAATGAGTAACACTTTAAAACATAACACTGATCGCCTTTCTGGCAATTTATTTCATAGTTTATGAAACACGTTAGTTTGAGGAAACAGCTAAAGATGTATGTGGGTTCTTTGTAAGGGCTGTTTTTTCTATATGTTGCACAATGATACATATCTAATTTTCAATGTATTACACATTGAATCATATATAAGTAGGAGCTAAACCCATGTTGTTTTCTAGTATGCAAATGCTTCATTTTAAATGACAGATATTCTCATGTAAGCATTAAAGTCACAGAGTAGGAAAACTTAACTTTTAGAAAAACATTCTAAAGCAAGATGTAGCTACCTTTTAAACACTGTTGATTTCAGATGCTGTTGTAACAAATGTCTTCTAAAATGTGATGGATTGTTATAGCTTGCTTGAATTTTCAGTATGGATGGGAGAGGTGGGATTGACAAAGCTGGGAACAGAAGCATTCTTTATGCAGGAGGTTAACAAGCGCAGAAAAAAATTAGCAGAACAAACTTGTCAACTACACTGCTCCAGCAGTTTGTCTCAAAGGTTCCTTTCACATGGGCCAGATATAGACATTACACTTTTACCAATTTAATTGATCAGAAACTGGTCTATACCCATAACAGAACAGAATTTTGGCACATATAAACTGGTTTAAAAATGGTGAAAGTTGGTCTAAGATATGACTCTACATACACACCAGAGGGTGAATGTGTTTTCTGTTCACTGCTGATCTAAACTACGCTGCTTATAGAAAACTGCATAACATAGATCTATTCCTCCTCAGACTTTTTGGATATCTACCTTGCCTTGAAGGTGAACCCAAAGGGAATAATCAGTATTAATAATTCTAAATTCTATGAATAAAAATAATCTCACATAGCAAAGGGCAGTATTGAGGTATATATCCTATGTTTCCAACACCTAGATTCCCTAGAACCAGTTTCAAATGCCTATTAGGGTTAACCAAATGATCTGACTCCAAATGAACTTTCGCCTGGCAGCCCACCCATCCTAGTCGCTTCTTGCACTGCTCCTTTCAAAAAACCTTTCACCTAAGTTAGCATGTTCTTTCACTTAGCTTAACTAGTTTCTTTTCCCCAGCTATAGCAAACATCCTTGAGTATTTTTTTCCACTCACTGGATTGTTCTTAGAGAATGATTCTGCTTTGCACAGGAGTCTTCAGGAGCTGTGGTTCAGGAGTTTTGCTCTTGAATTGCTTTTCATTTTTTATAACATATTAAAGCACAGAGTTATAAAGTTGTAAAGCAAATTCAATTAAAATGATGTGTTTACTACTGTTTTGTTTCATTTAGCCACAGTAAATTAATAAGGAAAGTCATAGAACTTGTGGTACAACAGCTTTCAAGATGCCATTTTTTCTTGAAATGGGACCTTCATGTCTCAGTTGATAGCTTTATAGTCATGCTTCTCTTTTAAGGAACTACAGTCTTCCATGTTCCCACTGAGACTTTTAGGGAGAAAGTAGAACGTTCTTATTATTTGTGTTTCACTAGCACATATATAGCAATGACAGGTATTCTAAGGGTGCATCTACATGTCACCCTACATCACCATAGCAATGCACTACATTGCTATACGATGCACTATGGTGACATAGCAATCACGTAAGTCTACATAAGACCAGCAGCTACGTCACCATAGTGGCACACTCCCCTGTTTTAGCGTGCTGTTGCTACGGTGAAGTAGAAGCTAAAACTAACCACGCATTGTGCTCATGGCGCAGTGCCAGCAGTTACTGTGCTGTGCTTTTGTACTTCCAAAAGGTACTACTAAAAGGAAGTACTAAAGCAAGGTGCAATAACATCATTGCTGTAGGGTGACGTGTAGATGTACCCTAAAAGTTGTTTTTAAAGTCAATACATACCATTTATCAAATAAATAAACAGTTAACACTCCACCATTTCAATTAACAAACAATGTATTTTCCTGTTATGTCCCCAAGGACCTGTGAAATAATAATTGATAATTCCTAACTTCTGGCCCCAGTTAAGTCAAGAACAAAAACCCATCTATTTTAGTGGGTCTGAGATTTTACTTCTGAATTACACTGTTAAGAAATAGTAAGCTAACTAAGAGTCCTTTAAGGCAGAGGTGCAAGAGAAATATTATATGAATATAATAGTTACAGATTCTTTGGGCTTTTTTTCCTGTGTCACATCAATTTTCTGGTCTTTGGCTCTCCATTAACTTCATTTTGTTTTTTCCAGAAAACCCACTTCTGCATATAAACACTGTCTCTGCTTTTTGCTTAGAACATTTATGGGTTCATTTGAGTACACAGAGGGGTTCAGTGATAGGAGTGGAATCCTCACCACTCATATTAGATGGAAAGAGTTGATGCAAGGATAACAACAACAGAGTTTTTAAATCCTGCGGCTGTGGGGTTGGTGATAACAGCCAAAACAGCTTTCTTTTCCTTAGCTGTAAAGACTTGTAAATTATTTTATTTGACGCAGGCAGAAATAGTAGCTAAAAACTAGATATGCTTGTTGAGTAAGCTTAGGGTACAGTGCTCTCTGACTGTAATAACAGTGGGAGATCACGCTAAATTCTGCTTGATGTAAACCTAGCTGACAAATACAAAAGTCAAACACTTATGTTCCATATGGTGTTAACAGAACTATATATGTTCAATAGGGAATCTCTATGCAGCACGTATAGTGGTACTTTATACTTGTGGTCAGTCTATAGGTAATATGGGTATTTATATAGGTCATAATACTTTCCAGACAAATAAAAGGACAAGTCAGTCCCTGCTCCAAGAATCAGATGTTAGAGCCATCAGTTGAAGGGCCTCAACCTGTAATATTCTGAGCAACAGGAAATCAAGGGGAGATAAACACCTTAAGGTAGGTTTATACTGCTTCTGCAGTGCTCTTGAGAGCATATCTGAGAAGCATGACCTTTCTCACTTGCTCCCTCCACTCCACATACAACAAACCTGGAAATGAGGTAATAAAGCCAGTTTGAAGGTACCTTCCTCCCATATCCCTGCATTTACTCTCCAACTACCTGTCTTTGGCATGCTCAAGCATAGTAGTGGGACAGTGGCCTCACAAGTGACTTCACCACCTCAGTTTCAACTCTGGCATGTGCAGAGTGGGAGTGGATGGGGGTGGAGTGTGCTTCTCAGCTGTGCTCTCACAAATGCTGTAAAACAAGACAGGCATTACCAAGGAATATGAGACTCAACAGAAGAAGGGGTGACAAATAAATAGAGAAGGAGTAGAGTAGAGGGTTTACAGAAGTGCGAGTTTGTCTTGGCAGGAGACATTTTAAAAACTGCATAGTATTCAGAAAGGTAGGTGTGGGTGTTATATGAAACTCTCAGGTTTCAGGCATTCTGGCTCAGCTCCAACACCCCTCCTGTTGAGGCTGGTCCACTAAGCAGCCAAGATGGAAGGATATATGGGACAGAAAGGGAAGCAAGCCAGAGGGAATATATCTCTGGTATTACCCTGAAAGAGAGGGACCTAGCCTCTGATCCTAGGAACTTTTAAGGTTGTTTTTGGATTTTGCATGAAATGATTATTGGATAAATGAAATAAATAGTACTGGGAGCAGGAGATGCGTTCATAAACTAGACATCTGCTTTTTTCAGGACAATCCCCAGCATACTGAGCCATAAAGGCAGCCACTATTTTCCTCTTTTGGCTATCTAGTGGGTTAGCTTCACCAGGAAGGGTAGAGGATGTTCATAAAATGCCTAACTAATGGCCTGGTGATTAGAATGCTTTGGGCCCCACTTAGTGAGGGAGACCCCACTTTCTGGGCAAGTGCCCTAATCAATAGGTTATTGGGATAAATAGTGGATTGGCTCTTCCGTTGCTATCATTTTGTAGATGTAAAATGGAAAATCATGCTTGGCTGGAATAGGATTGCAGTGCCTCACTGCTGAGCATACTCAGCAAGACACGGCTAGTTGTGCAGGTGGAAGTTGGATATGTGGCCTGAAATGCTACGTGCATGGCTAACTTTAGCTGCAGAAGCACTACACCTGAAGGTAGAAGGTGAATTTGGGCCTTTGTGTTTCATCTTTCATGTACGTTAGTAGTGATGAAAATTTCTGGCATTACACTGACCCTGCTTCACTAATTTGAAATGCATCTGTTCAGGTTTTAGATACCAAGAGATAAGTCATTTACTTATGTGAATTATATGTGGGGAATAGTTACTGAATTATAATCTTTATTGTTCTTTTTTTTCCCATTCTAGTTTAAGAAAAATCCTTAATGTCATTTGACAGATTATTTATATTCATAGATCAAAACACCTGTTAAAATACTATTAAAACGTCAAAATTTTCAAACACTAATTGCTTAGCTAATATCATGCATGAATTTGCACGCTTCTCTGCTAAAAGATTAATTAATAGCCTTTTCAAACCTCACAGGGTTAGTTTGCCCTTCATACAAAGGCTAGAGCATATCTCCTATTCAGTAGATTGAGAACCTGTCTGTGGGTGACACAGCAAGGGCATAGCCAATGAAGGTGGCAGTAGTTATAAAGAGTTGAAAGGTCAAAGTCATTTCCAAGGATGGGGTGGGTTGTGCAACATCATCTTGGATTGTGATAATTAACCAACATGCTGCCTAACACTCAAAGTGCTTTCAGCTGTTTAATTTGATCCTTTAAAGTCATGTGAAAGTTCATTCTTCATGTTTAAAGCAGATGTAGAAGTGCCTTTGATCAAATGTTGTATGTCAGATTTCTCTTGAATTTTCCATTAATAGTTTTTTTGTCTGCATGGTCTTCAAAATTTGGTCTGATTTGATGATACATAGAACAGTAAAAATCTCAATAATTCTGATTAGTTTCTATTCTTATATTAACCACCAAGTATGTTTTTTTTAAGTGTTTTTTAAAAGTTTAAGGTCCTGGGATATAGAACAGTGTATGCCATAGAAACATTTTCTCTTTCCTTGTAGAAACAATAGCATATAACTTTAATTCTACTGAAAAAATCTAAAGTCAACCAGTCAGTGTCCCCACCTTCCAATTGGCTCCTCTGAGTTGTAAACATTCTTTTGGTTTTGAAGAAACAAACTGAATTATTTGCGTGTAGGGTTCCCTCTACACATGTGTAACAGGGAACCCTAGCCCTGTTACCAAGAAACAGGGTGGTCCCTTTAAATCCAGAACCTTCCAGTCATGGCCAGCCAGTCAAGTAGGGGTTAAGAATCGAGCTCTGCCAACCGGTCAGGTGACAGGAAGGGGAAGGCCAGAACCCTATAAACAGTGAATAGAGAAGGACAGAGAGTCAGCAGAGAGGGGAACTTCCAATGACCACGGTGCTGCTGCAGTAGCAGCCTCTGTGGGAAGAATACGTGACACTGTGAGCCAGAAGCATGATCACCTAAATTAAGCAGGCATTTGCCTCTCTTATTTCTTTATTATTATTTTTCCATTATATGGCCTTAGAAGCCTATGGTTTGCATTGGATGTAAAAAGCCAGTGGTTTGTGGTTGAGGCTGTAGGGGTGGAAGAGGCCTCATTAGCACCAAGGGGCACCATGATAAGGGTCTCAAGAAGCCGTGCAGCACTAGGGTTGCTGTACTAGGGTCATGAGCCCACAGTCACTTGAAGGGGAGATAGGAGCCTTGAAGCCAGGTGCTAGTGGGTGGACATAAGCAAAAGGCCCCAACTACAGAAAGAGGGGCAAAGCCGAAGGGGGCTGAGGCCCCAACAGTTTGGTGCCACAGGGGCTCACAGCATAGAAGGGCCTGTAGGCCAGGCATCACAGAGAGCATGGAACAAAGGGCCTTGAGCCTGAGTGAGTTTTGAGAGCTAGAGCCTTGGAGTCAAGCCCTGATTAGTGGGTTTTTGACTGACAGGCCTAGCTAGAGAGAGAAGGGGTTAAGTCCACAGTGGCTGAGACCTCAACATAAAGAGGAATTTATAAAACCATCTGCGAGGCTTGGGCTGCGGTGTAGGGGAGGAATGGAGCTGCAGGTAGTGCTCCCTGCCATTGGGGGCAAGAAATGGGCAGTCTCCTGACTAATTAAGATCATTAATTAATTAACAACAAGGCATGGCAGGAGAGAAGGCAGGCAGTTGACCCAGAAATAGGTGGACAGGCCAAAGGCAAATTGGCCCTGAGAAGGCCCCCTGTTACAACATGGATTGTCAAACACAAGCTTGCCAGCATAAGTTTTTTCCTTTACAAACAGAAAATCTTAGATCTTGAAGGAGAATTTACATTATTGTTTGTCTATACATGAAGGATTTGATTTGAGGATATTCCCTACATCTTTTATGACACAGATCAACTTTCTGTATTCATCAGAGGACATGCTGCTTGGATATCACTTGGATCCTCATATACTCCTACTGAAGTTGACAGTTTGTTTGCATGAGAACAAAGCAGAGGACTTAGTTAAACTTTTTCCATATAGATAAGAGTTGAGAACTGAATTTCATGTCTCTTGTGTTAGTGACTATGAATGGGCATAATGTTGTTTGTGAAGCCACTTGCATATTTCCAGAAGTGAGACTGTGTAGGACTGAGTTAATTGTAAACTGATTTATTTTGAGTGTCTCACATGTAAGAGTATTCCCATTGTCTCTAAATTCTGATTTTTAAAGATTTTCTTAAATGAGAATTAATCAGTGGGCTTTGTGTTACATTACTAACTTTTAAAGTAAAAACAAACACATTTTGTACTTAAAAACATGTTAAACTTTAGACTGTTTTATGAATACAAGTATCTACTGAGCATGAGAAGTGGTGTTCTCACACACCTGTAAGAATTGCACCTACAGAGCCAATGGCATATTTAATTATTCAAATGCTATATTAATACACAGTCTAGATGAGACATTTAGAAAAGATAAATAAAATATGCAATACCTTCTATTAATGAGTTCTCAGATAAAATGTGTTAAAATTATATAACAAGCTAGGCCATAATGAGCCATGCTTTTAATCAGATTAATGAGAAATCTATAATTTAGCACTCGTGAGTCATAGCATAAAGTCCTTCCCTACAGCTTCATGACAGCCATTTATGTATCATTCATTAGACATAGACGAGTAATATTATTAAGGACATAAGGAACTACAGGACAGGAAAAGATCACTTGGTCCAACAAACTAATATCCTTTACATTTATTTTATGCCCTTCATTTCATGTTTTCCTCTACCTTACTTTCCTTCCTAGCTCTAATAGGGTTTAGTATCTCTTAAG
Source organism: Alligator sinensis (assembly GCF_000455745.1). Classification (NCBI taxonomy): domain Eukaryota; kingdom Metazoa; phylum Chordata; order Crocodylia; family Alligatoridae; genus Alligator; species Alligator sinensis. The sequence continues at coordinate 1,650,746 of NW_005842054.1, forward strand.
CTCTTCAGTATGATATGTCCTAGTGACCTTACTTAGCAAGTCATTCCACATGCTTATTCATATTTGTGGGAAAGACTGCTTACTCTTCACTTCCTGTGTTCTAGCATGTGCTCTCAGTTTTCAGCCTTAATAATTTACAGCTCTTAAATCTCATTGAATTTCAACTGTATTTGAGCATCTAAATCTTAGGCATTTTAGGAAATCCCAGACTGTTTTTTTTTTTTTCTCTCTCTATCAACCACCTTACTTCCAACACTTCTAATAAGTCATTTGAGAGACTTCACCCATCCAGTGAAAATTCCTCCAATCTTTTAGAACTTTCCTTTAATGAATATTCTGAAACTATCAGTCTTGCCATACAATGAGAAATGGAAATATCCTTCTTGTGGAAAGGTAACATAAATTAATTAAAATTACCTCAGGAAAAAAAGGTTACCCATCAGTTTTACTATTATTTTTCCTGCTTTCATCTAGAGGTCCTTTAATCCCTGTACAAGCTCCTGGTGACCCCACAGAATTGTAATGAATGCAGGAACAATTTTCCCAGAAAAATATGACAGGGATCAAACCCCATCAAAACATGTCTTTATGGTGATTACTGGGCCTGTGTGAAGCAGCTAGTATTTACTTCAGATTTGGATTCGGCCAATTTGGGGGAAAGTGATTTGATTTGGCGATTCAAATCACTGTCCCAAATCAATTCAGCTGAATCTGGTTCAAAGATTCAGCTGCTGCTGAATTGGCCGAATCTCTGAATCAAACAGGCCCCATCCCGTGCCCGCTCTCTCAGCCCTATCAGTGGCTGCCCCACCTGGCACCAGTCATCCCAGCTCTTAAAAAAAAAAAAGCCTCACACTCACAGGCACCTGCCAGTGGGGTGCAATCCCCATTGCACCCCACTGCCCCGCACTGTGTGGCGGGGGGCTCTGCCACAAGCCCCCAGAATCCCCAAAAGCCACTGCAGCATCCGGTGAGTGTGGGTCATTATTTTTTTTTTTAAGACCTGGGATGCTGGGGCCAGGCAGGGCAGCCATTGACAGGGCTAGGAGAGTGGACGGGAATGGGGCTTGTGGCAGAGCCCCCATGCAGCACGGGGAATTGGTGAGCAGGGGGGGATTGGCCAGTGAGGGTGGGGCTTTTCTTTTTTTTTAAAGAGCTAGGATGCTGGGGCCAGGCAGGGCAGCCATTCATGGGGCAGGGAGGGCAGGCAGGGGTTAGGGGTCCTCCCATGATCCCCTCCCCCTTCCCTTAGCCCCCCCCGCCCCAGCCCCCTACTTACTGGCATGGAGCCCTGGTCCAGCTCCCTGCGGCAGCAAGCGGGGACTGCACGAATTGCTGAATCTCTGAATCTTTCTCCAAATCTTTTCCAAATTGAGTCAGAGGCTTTGAATCAATTCATACCTTTTTATTGGTCTCCCAATTTGATTCAGAGATTTGGCCACCAAATTGGGCTGAATCTCCTCCAAATTGAATCAGCACCCAAAGCTTTGCACAGCCATAGCGATTACCCCCTTAGTCTTCAGTCTTGTACTAATGCTTCTCATCCAGGATTTGATTTCAAGGTCACTGAAGTTCATGGAAAAACTCCCATTACCTCTAGTGGGCTTTGTATCAGGGCTAAGAAAGCAAATAAAACTCACAAGTTAAAATGTTGGCTTGTCCAAGTGCCCTAGCAATGTTGTTTTGTGCAAGGCCATAGAAAATAACACTGTTAGGGCACTTGGATAAGCCAACATTTTAACTTGATTTTTAGTATATTCGATAATTATCATGAATTCGCTATATGCCATGTGTGCTTGGTTCTATAAAACAAAGAGATGAAGAAATGCATTCTTCCCAAAGGAGGCACCTTAAATTACATGACTAAAGGCTGGGTGATCCTGTCTTTGCCCCATAGCTGGGAAGGGGAAGTTGCTCTATTTTCTCCCTTTTGGGGATACATCCTAGAATATAATGTGTTTACTCAGATTAATGGCTTCAGATTACCTTTTCCATTTAGGAGGTTGCCTCCTTGGTTAAGATGAATTTTCTAGCTTGGCTTATTGTCCTTAGCATAGTCTCTATGAAGTACATTCTCTGTACTTTTGTTTCAACCAAATCAACAATATATTTTTTAAAATTTCAAAGAACAATGCTATGAAAAAGCTGAGACAGCTGTCTACTCTAAGAAAAAAAAATTATATCTTCATTTTTAGTAGGTTGGAAAGATTAATTCAGCACCATTCTCAGTAAGAAGGAAACCTTCATGAGCAACGTACCTTGATTGCTGGAAGAAAGTATTTCTCTTCCATCTAATATGTATTTAATTTATTTTCTAAAATACTGTACTTTCTTATTTTCATAGTGATTTCATTACTGATACAATCATAGTGATTCCTAGAATATGAATGAAGCTGTACAAAGAGGGCTTCCTCCTCCAAGGAGAATAATAACCAGCAGACTCTTATTCTACCTCTTCATGCTCATTTGCACACTTTAAGGTGAGATTTCTAAATGTCAGATAGTACCTTTCTTCTTAGCAGTGGAACTCAGCATGACACTCAGAACAGAAGAGAAATGAAATGACTGAATCCATTGACAAGGTCTTGCTCAATGCATAATAATTCAGTAATCTGAAATGTAGCCATTCCGGTTGATTTTAGCTTAATAAAATAGGCTTGCAACATTTCCTGCTTCCAGTTGAGAAATACTTTCCGTATTTTCCCTGCATTTTTCCCAGTTTCTGTTAGACCTTGAAAATGCTTATGAAAAGGATCAGGGAGAAGTGGCTGGCAAGGGGTTAGAAACATTATTTCATGACTCCAAATGTTTTGTGATTTTCCTTTGGTTCCAGTTTTGGGTCATGTTATTTTATCCAAAATGAAAATAGTTTAGCCATTTATAACTCAAATCCAGGTAAGGAAGAGCCTTTAACTTTGGTGTTCCAGACAGACATAACTAGGTAGGTGGCTTTCAGTTCCTTAGCTCTTGTTGAGACTATAGCAGACACAAGTATGCAGTGGGCATGTCTACACATGCATTTGCTGTGACGCCAGTTTACTCATGAGTAAATTACTTGTGAGTAAATGATGCTGGGCAGGTATCCACATATGTTACATAGTTTCATAGTAGCTAGGGTCAGGAGGGACCTGAACAGATCATCTAGTCTGACCCCCTGCCACAGGCAGAAATGAATGCTGGGTTCACAAGACCCCAGACAGGTGATCATCCAACCTCCTCTTGAATTTGCCCAAGGTAGGGGTGAGGACCACTTCTCTGGGAAGTTGGTTCCAGATTTTGACCACCCTAACTGTAAAATATTGCCTTCTGATCTCTAACCTAAACCTATTCTCCATCAGCTTATTACCATTGTTCCTCATCACCCAAGGTGGTGCTGGGGAGAAAAGGGCTCTACCTATTTGCTGTTGATCTCCCCTGATGAGTTTGTAGGCAGCCACCAGGTCCCCCCTCAGCCTCCTCTTGCTGAGGCTGAACAGGTTCAGGTCC
>NW_005842054.1:1654739-1674361 GCF_000455745.1 Alligator sinensis
CACATCTCACCAGGTTGAGTACAACCCGTCTACCACTACTCTCTGGGTGTGCCCCATCAACCAATTTTTTACCCATCCAACTGGCTGGGCACCAATGCACAGTCACTTAATTTATTGATGAGGATGGGGTGAAAGACAGTCAAAGGCCTTCTTAAAGTCTAGAAAGACTACGTCCATGGCGACACCATCATCCAAGGATTTAGTTACTTGGTTATATAGGGCAATCAGGTTGGTCAGGAAGGACCTGCCTTTGATGAACCCATGCTGGTTGCCCCTGAGCATGATCTCCCCTGCAGGTCCCCCACAGATGTGTTCCTTGATGATTCTCTCCAAGATCTTCCTGAGCACTGAGGTGAGGCTTACAGGCCTATAGTTACTTGGGTCCTCCTTCCTCCCTTTCTTGAAAATTGGGACCACATTAGCCAGTTTACAATCCCCTGGCATCTGGCCAGATGACCATAAATACTCATACAGCCAGGCTAAGGGCTCCATGATGACCCCTGCCAGCTCCCTCAACACCCTTGGGTGGAGGACATCTGGACCTGTAGATTTAAAAATGTCCAGCCCTTCCATAAGATCCCTAACTACATCTGCAACTGACTGAAGGCCTGACAGAGCTATCCCTGAGATTGTCCCTACCTCTGGTAGGTGGGATGTCCCAGTCCCTGTTCAAGAAAACAGAGGCAAGAAACTGTTAAAAATACCAGCTTTCTTGTCTGGCGTAGCCACAAGATTACCGTTTGCAGGGTAAGGGTCTTGCAGGGACCCTACATTACCTGGTGCCCTCTTCTTGCTCCCAATGTACTTGAAAAAGGATTTTTTGTTGTCCTTAATCCTGGACGCTAGCCTGAATTCCGTCTCTACCTTGGTCTTCCTAATAGTCCTCCTACACTCACAGACCGAGGAGGAGTACTCCTCCTTGGTGATAGCTCCTCCCTTCCATTGGTTGTATGCCAACCTTTTAGTCCTCAGGCATTGCTGAATGCCCTTGCTGAGCCAAGGGGTCTTACCCACCTTGTTTCTCTCAGAGACTGTTACCCTTTGCGCCTGGAGGATTGCCCCCTTAAGGTACAACCATCCCTCATGGACTCCCATCTCCTCTACCTTCTGGGCCCTCAGTGCCTCCCCCACTAGTCTCCTGAGCTCATTGACGTTGGCCCTTCTGAAGTCAAGGGCTTTAGACTTGGTGTAAGCCCTTCACACCCTGCATTGGATAGTGAAATCCAGCAGGTGATGATCGCTATTGCCCAGGTGGTCCAGGACCTGCAGTCCCCTCACCAGGCCATCCCCCGTGGCCAGGACCAGGTCCAGCAAGGCGTTACCCCTAGTGGGGCTGTGCACTTCCTGGATAAGGTGAAGGTCCTGTAATACAGCCAGAAACCTACACAAGCAGTCAGACCTGGCTGTCCGCTCCTCGCAGCAAATGTCTGGGTAGTTTAGGTCACCCATGACAATAACATCCCTTGACCCAACCACCTCCATAAGCTGCCTAGAGAAGTCCTGGTCTAGCTCTTCCCCCTGGTTGGGTGTTCTGTAGTAGACACCCACTGTAAGGTCCATTTTGCCACGCCCCTGTTGTAGTTTGACCCATAGTGTCTCTGCCTGACCCTCCTCTAACCCAAAGCTAATCCTTGATGATGTGAGGTGCTCTTTGACATAGAGCGCAACCCCACCCCCCACCTTTCCTCTCTGTCCTGTCTCTTCTATATAGGGTGTATCCCCAAATTCCCACTGCCCAGTCATAGGTAGGGTCCCACCAGGTTTCTGTGAGCCCTACTAAGTCTGGGTTCTTATTCACAATCAGGAGGCACAGTTCCTCCTGCTTACTCCCCATACTACAAGCATTAGTGTAGAGGCACTTGAGGCCTCCTGAGGGTGTACGTGCCTCCCACCCACTCCCAGGACAGTTGTGGCAGGGAAGGGGGAGCAGATTTGCTGCCTATCTGACCCCAGCCACCACTGCAGGGAGCTCCAGGCTTCAGCTGCAGTTGCCAGCAGCCAGCTGCCCTCTTCAAAAGCCAGCCCCACTCACTGCTCTCTGTCCAGCCACTTCCATGGCCAGGTGCAGCATGTGCAGTACAGGGACAGCACCAATCTCCTCATCACCTCCTTGTGCCATGGCTGCTTCTGTCCCTGCCCCTGGCAGTGACAAACAGAACCCCATGCTCCTGCTGACTGCCATGCTAGCCCTGCTGGCCTGCCACACTCACCACAGATTGCCCCATGGCTGTCTTGCACCTCCCAGTTCCCCCATGCACAGTGACTGCCTGCCACCCCCTATGCACTGTCCCAGGGACACTGGCATGCATTTGCCACCTTGACCCCATCCGCTTAGCTAGACCCCAGCAAGAACACAGATGACAGGCTCCAGGATGCCATTGCTGGAGCCACCCTCACCCTCCTGGGTCTCCATCCCCACCATCTCCTGAACTACCAGCACAGTCAGGACTAGTGGTGGCACGTTGTTCAGCACAACTGGGATGATAAGCAGTGGCTTAAGGTGTTCAGGATGACCCAGGAAACCTTCAAGGATCTCCTGGAGCTGCTCCAGCCACACCCGGAGTGGCAGAACACTGCCAGTTGGCTGCCCCTCCCTGCAGACACCCTGCCAGCCCTCGCTCTGCTCAAGTTTGCTGAGCCTGCCAGCCTGTCTCAAACCTCAAAGTTTGCACTGTATCAAACCTCCCTGCATACTGTGGGTGGGGAACCCAGGGCCAGGAGAGTGCAAGCGGGCCGGGCAAGAGTGGGGCAAGAACAGGGGCTGAGGGCAGGAGCAGGGGCTGGGGTGGGGAGGGCCCTCCTCCCAGTGTGGGGCTTACTACATGTCCAGGGCTGGTGTGGCTAGCAGCTCTACACAGTCATTGCTGTTGGCAATGGTGTGCAGTTCTGGGTGTTGTCCTCAGATGGTGAGACACAGCAGACAGGCATCTGTCTTTGCCTCCCCTCCCTCCCTCAGGGAGGAACTAGTGCTGCTGTTGGCCTGCAATGTCATGGTCAGCCATGCCTCATGGTGGGGGCTGAGGCAGCAGGTGCTGGCCCAGGCTCCCCAAGTTGCTGGTGGCAGGTCCAGCCAGGGAGCTCAGTGAGATGAACTGCTGGATGCCCAAGAGGCCCTCCTCAATGACACATCACCATGGGTACCAGGCCAGGGAGGGGTTTTGGACAGGCCACCCGTTGTGGTGGAGCTTGAGTCTCAGGGTGCAAGGATGTCCTTCAGTTACCACATAAAGAGCATGGATTTATGGGCACTACCTGACTGACAATTGTGGTTAGTGATGACAACCCACTATGCCCACATGGCCTTAATCTCTATGCGGCATGGATGTACCCACCAATTGTGCCCTCACTCCCATATCCAGCCTTACAGCCCCTCAAAGCTGTGGGTGTTGAAGCACCCACCCTGCTTGAACTGGCGCTGCACCTCTGCCTCACTCTATAGTGCCATGATGTTGCCAGTTTCCTCCTGTGACTTGTTTGGGCCCTAGCTGGCAGGCACGGGTGTGGGCATGGGCAGCAGCTATGATGAGGCCATCAGGGGTCCTGCACTGGCTCTCCAGGCCTGCACATGATGTCTCTGGACAGCCTGGACAGCTGCCTGCAGTGCCTAGCACTGGGGCTTGGTGTGGGACTGACAGCCATGCAGATGAGGCAATCCCTACAGCACCTGCAGGATCCAGGCAGTCTGCTATGGGTGGGTTGTAGGTAGGTTGAACTGGTTCCAGCAGCCAGAAGCTGCCTGCAGCTGGGCCTGGGGGCTGGCAGGCCTGGACAGAGCCTGCAGCAACCTGAAGCAGCCTGCAGGCTTGGACGGCATAGGCCTGGCAGGCGCACAGCACTGTGGTACCAGGCAGCGGCACCAAAGTGTAGGAAGGCTGAGATAGCTGGACTGTGGGCTGCCCAGGGGGGGCACAGGGGCCTGGAGTGTCTGCAGGATGCCTGTTGGTGTGCCCCATGCCTCAAAATGCCTGACAACTTTTAAAGGCCTGAGGAAGAGGCTGCCATAGAGGGAGCCTGATCCTGGGGCAAGAGAGGCTCCCAGCCTAGGGCCCTAGGGCTAGCCTGAGACTGGTTCCCTTATGGCAGAAGTGACCTGGGAGCAAGTTTGTTCCCAGGTCATGTCTACATGTGCATTACTCTGCAGCAACTAATTGCATGTTAATTTGATACCTGCATTTGCAGGTATCAAATTTACTTGTGATTAGGGGGGTTTACTGCACAATAAGCATGCGCACATATAGACGTGTGCACTTACTGCACAGCAAACTATGCTACTGCTCAGTTAAATGTCTCATGTAAACATGCCCAATGTTAGTAACTGAACCTTAATGATGTTCCGTATCACAGATTCTCATTGAGATGAAATAGATGTTATAACTAAGTAGCTCACAGGATTAGGTTCTTTGGTGTTAATACTTTTCTCAATGAATGTAGTTATTTTCAGCTGTAGTTCTATGTTGGAATTTAAAAATCAAACTTCTTTTATTGTAGTATAAAATCTAGTGGCTGGATTATTATCTTGGTTATGTTCGTGTAAATCGAGGTATCTTCTGAAGTAATAGAATTAGTCTGGGTCTACAACAGTAAAAACTAAGGTCTAAATCCAGCCCCAAATCTACATGGTTCTGAGACATTTCCCAACAATCAGTTTCATGCGCTCAATTCGTGCACCAATATAGTTCTTTCATCAATAATTCTTGTTTCAGTTGTCAAGTTGAATTTCTGTTCCACTTCAGAATTAGCAACACACCGCCCAGCAATATCCTCAAAAACCCCTCAGTACTCACATACACTCCAGCAAACATGATTTGACATCATTTCTGACACTTAATGTACCTCTTCCAAAAGACAGTATTCATGGGAACGGCAGTCAGCATTTCCAGCACTGAAACATCATTCCCAAAAGTGCTACCTGACTCATCTTCATTTGAAAGAATCTTCAACTTCAAGGTAAATTACAGAATGTCCTGTATTGTTGTAAAGGATTCAACACACAGCCACAATGTACAAATCAAAATAGGATTCCACTTTCTTATAGAGTGTTACAGAAATGAAGGATGCTTTTTGAATAAGTAATTGTATTGCTGAATACACAAACAGACTCTTCACTACAAACGTGTTTAGAATGGAATATGGTCCTATATTCTGTGGTGTACATTTTGCATGTGGGCTTTATGCCACCTACGTAACCATAGTATCTCTCTCTCATATGGATTTCACATGCATTTTACACTAACTAAAGTGCTGGCTGATGTGTGCTGCAGATACCTGTATGAACACCTATAAGGTGTCACATCCCAAACTTACTCCATACTAATAAAAAAAAAATTAAAAGCCACTGGTAAATTAGCCAACGTCTGTTTTTATTTCCACAGCTGTAACTCCATTGGTGCCAATGGAGTTAATCTAGATTTATGCCAATAGGAAGTGAGAGAAGCATGTGGCCAAAGAACCATCTTCTCATACTGTAGCTCTGTTTATTTCCATCAGACTAGAAAACTAGCATTGGTAGGTAAAACAGAATAGCAAAGTATGTATTTTACATTCCACAGGCCAAACATCAATTGATGTCACTTAATCTCATTGACGTCAATGGTGGTTCCATTCATGGAATGAGTATGGAAAATGCCCCTAAGGCGGTATGCAAATAGGTTCTTCCTAAACTGTATTTCAGTCTTGATATACCTTTATTTTTGACTGTCAGTTTCTGCTTTGTGTGTCAGAAGAGATTGCATCTTTTATCTCCGAAGCAGTATTTACCTGCTGCATAAACAATATAATAGGAAACGAACACACTTAACTTTCTTAGCCTAAGTTTTAATGGCAAATTGTCTGTAATGATCGTAGGTGGACAGTGATAGTTGAAGTGCAAGAGAGAGATTTACAACTCAGAGGAAAAATATTTTGAGGTGAGATGACTTTTTGGATGCACTGTAAATAGTTCAGTCACTCTGTATTTATTGTATAAAGTAAGGATTTTTCAGACCTTGATATTCCTTTTTCTATTGCAAGGGGAGATACTCATCTGAAATGTACTTAATTTGTTTTCAAAATTTCTAAATGAATATATGAGTTAACTGAAGATACATCCATGTTGTGCCTTGGTAGGTATTATGGTACTTTATTTGAAATGTATGTAAAAATATATGATACTTCTTATATTTTATTACACATATTTTCTCACTGAATGAAACTTCCTAATTCAAGTGCCACTGTAATAAAACTTAGCTTCTATGATTGTATACAACTTGGGTGGAAAAGCTATTATAAATTACCTTATTGTTTCACAGGCCTTAGAGAATGCTGTGGTGGACGGCAATGAGTGTGACTCATCTGGCTATATAGCTGGAAATGTAATATTAAAGAAAATAAATAACAGGACTGAAAGGGCATTAAGTGAGGAAATGAAGCATGAATTCATGAGGCAGAGGCTAGACTACTGTATGTAAGTGGATATCTCCCAATTACTTGGGAAGCAGAACTTACTAAGGAAACTGCAGAATCATGAATGAACGAAGTCATTCACTAAGATATTTTTTACTTCTTGAATCCATGTAATTTCTTCTAGATTTTGTTTCCAGCAGTATGCTGTTATCTTATTGCCTTTCTGTCCAGTGTGGGACGATCATTTGAAAAGTAGAATGTTTTAAGAAATTGCCTTGTATCTGTTTAAAAACTGTGTGTACTACTTTCAGATTTGTCACTACATTGTTTTTAGATTTCCTTTTAAACTGGCTCCTCAGAGTCAGAGCTCCAAATTTGTTTTTTGTAAGTTCATTTTCCTAATCTCTAGGGGCATCTAGACACATGCTGGGGGGGGGGGGGGGGGGGGGTGGAGGAAGGGCTTTAATTAGAGCAGCTCCAAGAGCCGCTCTAATTACATAGCCCACAACATCCCATGTATTCAGTATCCCACACTTCAAAATGGCAGTGAGGGCACATGAACTAAAGTTCATTCAGTGAGCTTTAGTTCAAGTGCCCCCACTGCCATTTTGAAGCATGGGAATGCTGAATAGACAGGACACAGAGACTGCTGGAGTGTGTTAATTAACACACTCTGGTGGACTCAATCAAGTGTGCTCCAATGTGTGCTGATTAGTGTGCATCAGAGCTGATGTCTAGCACATGTATAGGTGCCCTAGATGTGTAAATTTTTAAAATATGTGGGCAGAAATATGAAACTAACTTGGAATCCTCTTGCATCACTATCTAAAGCATCAGCGGAAGGCCAGCTGTCCCGTTGTTCTCATTTTACTTTATGTAAATTCCTGCAAAGTTTACTGTACCGATAACAAAAAAAGAATAGCTTCTGCCTGATCTGTGAATGTAGATGTGAGTTCATCTGATTCAGTATACAAACTGTTATTTCAGTTGACAAACTGACTGTGTCCCTGATCCATACGTAAACAAACACATTACCATCATCTACCACTATTCAACCACTCCAGCAATTTCAGAGTACCTTATTTTATTATGTAAAAATATTTGTTTTTATGGAAAACCACTGAGGCAAAGCAAATTTAGTCACATATTCTTGCAGTGTATTTATTAGGTATTTATGTGTTACTGAGAATTCAGTATTCCATTAATATGTAAAGGTATCTTGCTAATATTAAAGGAAGATACTTCTAGATTAAAAATCAATGGTGTATCTACACATGCAATTAATGTGACATGATATACTCCTCCCAGGCACAGCATCTACACGTGCACCCAGGACAGCAGTACTTTGGCTGCCACCAAGCTCAGGAGGGGAAGGGGTACAGGCATACATGGTGTCACAGGGAAAAATAGAAGGGAGGACCCCAAAGTACCAGGGGGGAGCCCCAGGGTCAGGAACCCTCAGAGGGGAATGAAAAAAAAAGCAAAGGTAAAGGGAGATATTTGCCTGCAGCGGGACCCACGGCAAAGCCAGAACCCGAGGAAGAACCTGCACGGCTCATCAGCTGTGCCTTTATACAGCTGCAGCCGGCTGGTGACATCAGCCACAATTGCCAGGCGAAGGAAAGAAAACGGACCGCTGGCAAAGAGGAAGGGGGCAGATTGACACCAGCAGGAGCACCAGCAGGAGGTGTCTCTCTGAAGTTCCTGCGAGAGCGAAGGGAGCCGGAAGCTGCTTCCCCCAGCAGGAAAGGACGCCTCAGTGCACGCTGCAAACCAGAGACTGCTGACTGCAGCAAAAGGAGCCAGAGGAGGATCCTCAAGACCAAGAACCCGGGCAAAAGGGCAGAGGGGCGCAGAAAGACCCCAATGCCAGTGGCCACAGCAGAGGGGCTGGAGGGGCCAACACAATTCCCGGCACCAGACCAGGTGGGACCGTTGAAGGCACTGGGAGAGCCAAAGAGGTGCACCAAGTGGGAGACTGGAGACAAGGGCAGCATGAGGGCTGCTAAACATGGCCCTCAGTGGCGGTGACAAGGGGACAGGCGTCCACCGGAGGACCACAGGTGGTCTGAAGAAACCAAAGGCTGAGCAACGAGGGAGAAGAATTGTGGTGGAGTCCACAGGCTACCCCAACCACATATAGGGCCCAATGTAGACCCATAGTGTCAAGGGCGGGTTGTTAGCGACTACGCAAAGGGAGCCTGGCAAGTGGGCAATTGGGCCCATCAGAGTGCATCAGTGATTTTCTTTTGTATTTTATGTTTCCCCCTTTTGAAGGGGTTGACGGTCAGAGCTTGTGGAGCCTGATTATTACTTAAGCCTTGGGGTTGGTTGGTAGCCTTAGGGAAAGGGCGGCAGCTTCGTAGCCCAGGTAGGATACTGCAGGCTGCTTACACTTTGGTAGGGAGGACCACCCCGGTGAAAGTAATCAGGGGCTCAATGGTTGGGAACCTGGCTAAGAGGACAGTTGTGACCTGTTGAGGCTGGGTGTAGGGGCAAGGTAGAGGGGAGGTGGAACCTTGCAGAAGTCTGCCGGAGAGACGTTCTGCCATCAAGAGACTCCCAGTGGTTGGACCCTCCACTGAAATAATATTCAAAGTTGTGGCAGGAGAGATTGGGGAAGGCCACACCAGAAGCAAATACCTACTCAACGGACCACCAGGAACAGTAAGATGAACACCATCAAACATCCAGGCCAGAGCCACATGTGACCGGATGTTCAAGGCCAGGCGGGCATACATGGTTTCACAGTTTTGGCACGCTTCTTCCCCGTCAGCTCCTCCACCCCGCGACACCTCCACCCAGAGCCCAGGCTCAAAGTGCTGCTTCCCTGGTCACCATCCACATGTGCATTGCCATGCAGTAAATGACTCCACTGCAAGATAGTACTGTCCCTGATTTAATTTACTAAAGATGTGTAGATGGTGACACTTTACTGCAAAGCTAATTAGTCAACTCCACAGTAAAGTGCGCATGTAAATGCATTCAGTGAATAAAACTGACACAATAGATACTTGAACAGCAGATACTTATTTGTTTCAGAATTTCAGGTTTGAAAAGCATAGTAAAATATGTGAGTTAAAATTTCAATAACTGCCACCTGAAAACTCTGTGTTAACAAGACATGATCATTGAAGAAACTGAGATTAACAAGGCTACATCAGTGGACAAACCAATGATTCTAACTCAAGTTAGGTTGCAATTTAAAACAATTAATTGAGATTTTGTATTTGTCTTTAATAGAATCATGATTTGGACATTTGTAGTATCAGTCTATTCTGAAAAGTGACTATGAACTGGCATTTTAAGCCAATTGATTGCACAAGTTAATTTACTATTTCTACGTCAATACTTTTAGACCCTGTAAATTCAGACCTTTAGATTTGGACAAGATATGCTTGATGAATTTCTAGGGTCTATGAGGGTATCTTTTATTAGACTAGGTGTATAGTTGGGATAGTTGCTAGATGAGTTTTGGGACAGACACATGCCCCTACACATGCCCCTATTGTACCGTTGTTACCACACCACCACTTAGTACTTCCTTTTGAAAGTACTAAATGATGGCGCAGTAACAGCCCATACTGTGCCATGACAGCAGCGCACAGTTATTTTTAGCCACTAGGTTGCCATAGCAATGTGCTATACTGAGGGAGCATGTTGCTATGGCAATGTAGTGGCGGCATCATGATTTTTGCCCGCCGATGCTATGTCACCATAGTGTGTTGCTACAGCCACATAGTATCACACGCAGGTGTACCCAATGTGTCCTTCCTCACTCTGGACTCTTTGACTGCATCCACACAAGCAGGGGCATGTGTTCGCAGCACCACAAATAGTAGTGGCATAAATTTGTGGCTCTACTTTGTGCTGCAGTGCCCCTGTTCATGCGGTTTGCAGTGGGACACATTATCTCACTGCTCGGTGTTGGGGGTGCTGGCTGGGACAGCCCTGTGCTGAGGCACCCTGTATCTGGTAGGCAGCTCTCACACTGAGGCACTTGTACTCCAGCCAGCCAGAGAGCAACATGTGGAGACAGGGGAGCAGGAAGGCCTGATCTGCCTGCTCCCCTGTCTCCGCATTTATCCCAACACACAGCATTCGATGTGCTTTGTGCCACTTTTTGCTGGGGTTATTTTGCTATTGGAAAATCTCAATAGCAAGTTTTGCTCCAGTGCTGCTAATTAGCAGTACAGCAAATGGTTTAATGTGTAACACATCTGGATCTGACCTTTGTGTTTAAATGCCTATAGGTAGGGCCTGGTTTAAATCATGGACCCAGCTCATAGCACAGCAGCTCCTTTCATCTTGGAGTTCCCCTCACATGCCTCCCCCTCACCACTGATTGGTGGAGGGGCCCATCAGCCCTGCCACTCACTGCTTGCTCCTGATGGCTGGGAGGTGAAAACTGTGGTTTTAAATATGCCATGGTCTTTGTCTCCCATCTGGTTAGCAGTAAGAGGTGTGAGGCACAAACTGCAGCATATTTTAAATCAGCATATTTTAAATCAGTGCATGGCGGGGCATACAGAAGGGACTCCAAGATTAAAGGAGCTGCTGTGCTGTGAACTGGGCCTGCAATTTAAACCAGGCTCTACTTATAAGCAACCATTGGACTTCCAGGTCATGGTATATACACAAAAGGTGTAAACAGGTATCCAACGAATCTGCCTGTGGCTGACAAGTGCAACTCAAAAGTGACACAGCTTGTAACAAGTTTCCAACATGAGAGTTACTATATTTTATTTTGGCCAGGATAGATTGGGTTGAGGCATGACTCTTTTGGCCCACCTTTTCTAGGGCCTTTCTCAAGAGAGGAAAAGACAAGCAGGCCACCCCAAAAAGGGCTGTTTGGACACCCTGGTAGCTGCCTCAGGTTCCCTATGCCCCTTACAGTGTCTTGTGATCATCACACCAAGACCTTTGAAACATATGCCCAGGCAAAAGCATAGAGGAGTGGAGGCTGCCCTAGACCTACCATTCCACCTTTAGACCATTAGGACAGAGTCCAAACGCCAGACTGAGTCCAGATGTTCAGTGCTTCGATGATTGTAGCTTCTGCCAGAGAGCAACAGATTAGATCTGCTGCTGCCTGCTTTATGTCTCAGAAAGGGCACATTTCTGTCAGGGTGATGTCCCTTAGCTTTACTCCAATCAAGGAATACTCACAGGCAATACAGACTAGGGTTTTGAGGCATCCTATACTTGCCCTGCTTTGGAGATTGCAGCATTGTGGTATTTTATAGGAGCTACCCCTCCACAAATAGCCCCACCACATTGCCACCAGGGTCTCCAGTCAGATGCAGTTTCTGGTCATTCCCAAACATACAATTGGTCCATTACATTACAACATTTCTTCTAGCATATTTCCTGGGTCAATATAACAACATTCCAACACTACTATTGGGGTCTATGAAACAAATATTTGCCTCAGTGCAAGGCAAAACTCCAAGTTGTTTGTTCCCAGGCACTATCCCATGAAATGGTGATGTAACAGGGGGCCTCCTCGGGGCCGCTTTCCCTGCAGCCCGCCCACCTGCTTCTGGACTAACTTCCCACCTTCTCACCCACCACGCCTTGTTGGTAATTATTTAATAGATGTTAATCAAGCGTGAGGCTGCCCATTTTCTGCCCCTATGCCAGGGGGCACTATCTGCGGCTCCATTCCTCCGCTACATTGTAGCCCAAGCCTCACAGATGGCATCTCAATGTTCTCATCATCCCTAGCCCCAACACTGGGTACCAGAATCCTCCTTATTGAACCCCACCTGGATTCCTCTCCTCAGGCAGTCTCATCCACCTTCATACTAGGCAGCATAGCTCCCTGAACCATTTCCCCTTTGGGTGTGGTTCCCCAGGGACCTTTGGCTCACTAGCCCTGGCCCACCTCCAGGCCAGCTGGAACCCCAGGTGAGCAACTCTTGGGCATTCCTTGCGGTGGGCCCCTGGTCCTTCAGTCCTGGCCCCAGCATCGACCAGTCAGGGGAAGTCCAGACAGGCGTGCATCTATGGCCTTTTCTCTCTCTCCGGGGGTCCACCCTTCAGACCTTCCAACAAAGGGGTAACCCACCCAGTTGTGGGGGCTAGGGGTTAAGGCACCTGGACCCACCTTTCACCGGGGTGGTAAGTGGCCTGGTATTTCCTGGGGGCTCCCACGTCACTGAGAGCCCCACCAGGCCACCCACTCCTGGCAGGGTGCAGTTTTAGGTTGTACCCAGGACCAGGCGCTTCCTGACCGTCCCCTACAGCTCCTCCCTTACCTCCAGTGATACCAGCAGCTCTCTGACCAGGCAATGTTGCCTGGCCTCCCACAGCAGAACTGCCCAGTTTATACGGGCAGCCCCAGATCCAAAATGGCTGCCCTCATCAAGCACCTGGCAGCCGCCAGCTCCCGGGCCCTAACAAGCACCTGGCAGCTGCCAGCTCCAGGCCCTTAAAGTGGCAGGGACAAACAGTGCCCTGCCACAGGTGATCAATTAAAAATGTCAGTTTCTTAACTTGTTCCCCTTACCTCTGAACTACTGCCCATAGCTGATGCCAGTATAACCAGCTCTTTGCTACCCAGTGATTTGTCAAGGTAAACCCTGGGATAGAGATTGTCATGGAATGGGAAGGTAAAGGGAGATTGAGGTTGGTATGTCTGACTGGATAAGTCTCTTGGTCAAATGCATTTACCCCATGTAGACTAAAAATACATGGACTGTAGGCACTAATATGACATTAAGACTGCTTTGTAGTGGCCCTAGAGTAGTCTACAGAAAATAGATTTGTTTTCCCCTACTCCTGAATAGACTCCTCTTCCATTTTGGCTAAGTTTTATGTAAGACAAGTTATTTGGTCCTCTAAGTATTTTCCTGTAGATTTCCATGTATATTTTTCAAAACATCAACCTTAAAGCTATCGGAATATTTTGAGTTTTGACTGATATTATACAGTAAAAAAAGATGTTGGTAATGTTTGTTACCTGTATTATAATAGGAAAGAACAGGTTTGTTTCTTGTACACATAAAATATAAATGAAGTTGAATAACCTAATGTTTTGGCTCAATCCATTTAAAATGAAATGGACCATTTGACAACAACTAAATAAATCAGCAAACTTAATGTCTAGTCAAGCGTGGTATGCAAGAACTAAATTTAGAGCAGCCAAAAAAAAAAAACACATTTTACATTGAAATATTGATAGTAATACCAAAAAAAAATAAATTATAAAAAGCATTGGCATTGATACAGTGACATGTTTACTGTAAAGAGTGAGTTGGAAATTCCCAGAAAAAGTGTTTGTGGAATGAGGAAAATTGATAAATTTGGAAAAATTCAGAACACTAGTATCATTCAAAGATGGTAAAGTCAGCTAGTTTGATAATTAGGTATCTCATTTTTAATAATATGTAAGTATTCAAATTGCCCTGTGTCGTGCTTTTACTGGGGTTAGACTATAATGTCCATTGTACACTCATTTATAGAGTTGCATTTAGAGATTAGCGTGTTCAAATATAGCCTTAGTAATCTTGTTTGCTAATTTATAAAAACAACTCAACTCTGAAGTGACATATTTAGAAGAACAAAGTGGATCTATGCAAAAACAACCTTAGTAGCTTCTAAGCCAACAAATTGTTCAACCTTAGAAAGTGGGAATTTGATGTGCATTTTATTGTATAGAGTTTCCCAGTTTAATACAAACTCATAAACACTTATACTAAATTATTTATCTCCATCGCTAATATTTTAATATTCAATTATATCCATTTTAATTTATTTTACAGTGAGTAGAAGGGGACACTTGAATAATAAGGGGATTTTTCTTACCAATGCAGATCATTTTTTCAACTTAATTTACAATCTTTATTTGTCTCTGTGACAGGGTGTTTAGAGAATCTGCCACTTTAGAAGAAGAAGAGGCTGCATGAAACTGTGTAGCAGGGGCCAATTAGACATCCTCCTGACCAGAACTGGGCTTGAAGCATAAAAACCCAGGGCCTGAGCTGGTCAAGCAATCTAACTCTGAGAGCTATGGACAGGAGTTCTTGGACAGCAGGCTGCAGCAGGGCTTCTAGTTAACATCTGAACTGGTGGTTCATGGAACTGACTAATGGAAGGTAAAGAGGTCCCAACTGGTCCAGAAGAGAGAGAGGGGCCAGAGGGCCAGAGACCCCAGAGGTCTGTAGCCCAGGAGGGGTGAGTAAACAGGGCCAGGGCCCAGAGATGGGCCAAAGGCTGAAAAGGGCCAGCATCAGAGACTGGCAGGGGACCAAGAGAACCCATGAGTCTTCACTGGCCTAGGAACAGAGCCCAGGCCCAGAGAGAGGGACCAAAGACCAGGGGTAAGAGCCAGAGAGCAAGGGGGCCAATGAGTCTGTAGCTCAGGAGAGATGAGGACTGGGGGTTCAGGAGCCTGTAGCTCAGAAGGGGCATGTGTCAGCAGGGCCAGGGAACCTGTAGTTCATAGGGGCAGTTAGGATCTGATAACTATGAGTAATATCTGTGAAACATGGGTATGGTGGTTGAAGCCATGTAATTAGCCCTTAAGGCAGAGAGTGGAGACACCTGAGCTCAAGACTGTAAGATCTGACTTAGGAAGACCCGAGGCAGCCTCCCTTTTTTGAAAAGATAAATAGATCAAGGCCTGGCAGGAGAGTGGAAGGGGAGATTGTTCCAAAGAGAATGAAGTTGATAAGGGCTGAGGGAACTCCAGGGGCATTAGGATCACCCCTGGAGTGTGAGCCGGTTACAGACTTATATTCACTTGTTATTAAAAAGAGTAGACTGCCTCCTTGTTGCCCAAATATAATGAAATATTCCAGTAAGATGAACAGTAAACAATTCAATCCACCTGTCAGAATTCCCCAGCTTTCTCACAGCTTCATGAAACAACATTGTACTTGAAATATACATGCCTTGAAACTTTGAGAGACCTTGGAAGCTACTGGCTTTAGCACTAAGGTAAATATTTATAATATCTGTGTGATGTCATTTAAACTGTCCCCATGTTCAGAATTTTGCTCCTGCCTCTCTGTCCCCATGAGTATATATAGCCAATACTAACTTATCTTAACAAAATCTTGTATACAACTAACAAATCAAATGTGGATACAGTGTTTTCATCCTAACACAGAATATTATTTACTCATGGATTGCCTTTGAGATGATCTCATTCATAAAATTTTGCATGCAATTTAAAATGTCTGTATTTGGTAGGTGTGCTTATTATAATTGATAACAGTATTCAAGTCTGCTCGATCTTTGTTTTGTACATCAAACACTCTTTCTCATGCTCTTTAAGAAATACATGGTTTGTCCTGTCATCATTTCTGTTTACATTTAATATAAATTAGTTTGTATATATTTAAACTAATCCCTAACCACTCTGAAATTTGTAGTTAGGATCTGTAAAGTTGTAGTTAGTCTATTCTAACAAAAGATGGCAGTGCTCAGTTTACTACAAAATCATAAGGGCAATGAAGTAAATTTAACACTTGCGAGACTGCTCTTGACTTTGCCTGAAGTCATCACATTAAGAATAGCATTCATTACTACCAATTAAGTCTGCTTTTTAGTCAAACAAATTAACCTTGGATTGTTAAGAAAAAATGTGTTTTTGCAGGAAGTCCCCTCTTGAAAAATGGAATGCAATTGTATTTTTATCAATACTAACAACCTGGTGGAGGTCTCCTGCTTGTTCAGTTATTATTTTTATGCAAGTTATTCTCCAAAGACAAAAAATGGAAGAAGATAGCACCCCATATTTCTTAATGTACATTTATGTTGCTAATCTGTTTTAATTTTTCAAAGTATGAATTTTAATACTGAGAATATATCATTGACTCAGCAATCTTATTTTTCCTTAAAACTTTTACTAACGTCTCTCCTACTAAATGTGGTAGTTTACATATGACAGTTTTTTTGTATTACTTTTGTATCAAGTTGGGAAGATGTTCACTTTAAGACTTTACTAATTTAATGGATCACTTAACAGTTAGCCAACAAACACAATAAATTAAAACAAAAAAAACCCCATAAAACTGTCAGTTCCTAGGTTTTTAAGTGGCCTGATAATATTAAATCAGCATTCTTTCCAGGACTTACCATTTTTAATGTAAATTTATATTAAAATTAAAACACTCTGACTTTTAGGTTTTATTATGGCTACTAATAGAAAACAGTATTAATAATATTAACAAAATGCAATTGTGAGGAACAGATTTACACAGAAGAAGACATACAATACTCAAAGTATATTGAACCTCAGACTTTGTGTGAAGTTTAAAATAACTTGGTTTAATATAAACATAAATACAGGCCTTGTTAATTTTAGGTGACTGCAGGAGTTCTTAACCCCTGGACTGTCCACACATTAACACCTGAAACTAGTTCTAAGCATTCTTTAAGCAACTTAAAATTATGCCATACTTAGGTTTATCTCCAAGCTGTTTTACCAAGATCATGTTACACTAGCCACTCTAGGCTACACATTAGTGTAA
The DNA here is from genome assembly GCF_000455745.1 of Alligator sinensis. Classification (NCBI taxonomy): domain Eukaryota; kingdom Metazoa; phylum Chordata; order Crocodylia; family Alligatoridae; genus Alligator; species Alligator sinensis. Next base: position 1,671,602 of record NW_005842054.1, read on the forward strand.
ACACACTTCCCCCATGCTTGCCTGGATCAGGTCCACTACCCTTCCCCGCCCCCCCCACTGCCCTCCCCAGCACCCCAGATCACTTATCACTACTTCTCTGCCTTCCCCCACACTTACTTGTGGCTGTCTGCGCTATCTGTCCTGGGGGAGCAGGCAGGGAAGGGTTAACTTGCCGGTGGGGCGGGGGCGGGGGGGAGGGATCCCCTGGGGGCAGACAGGAAGCTTAGAATGGGAGAGGTGTGATTCTTACCTTTCAGTCCTCCAGGCCCCTGCTGGCCTGAACATGCAAGTACTCCAAACTCAAGCAAGTAAATGTGCTAGCTAAATGTGCTCTTTTGTCCTTCCTATTTTCATTGAGAACCTGGATTATCCTGGATGATACCAGGAAGTACTAAATATGTCACAAGGGTGACTAATGTGAAAACAAAGAAGTTAAGATTTTGTTTGCCTAAATAGCACTGTTGATTTTTTTATTAAAGTTTCATTTACCACTATGTTAGTGATCAGCAAATTTAAAAAGTTTTAGAGTATATATATCAGACAAGCATCCAGAAGGTAGGTATTTTTCTCCAAAATTTTCCAGTTTTGGTGGTTTGCTAAATTTAGTTACATATAGCAGGGAAAGATCTGTTTTGCAATATTTTAGCACTTTCAATTCCATTCCCATCTAAGACAAGGAACTACAAATGAAGTGCAAGAAAGAAAAATAATGGAAACAATTAAACACTTCTGAACTTTTTCATTGGATTTATCTATATATGGGTAATAATTGTGGTAAGGGGAAAAGTAAGAGTTAATTCACAGTCATTGGGGCAGATTTTGATTGAAAATCACCCAGGTTTTGGGGACCACTACTTTTGATGTAACCAGGGTCCCCAGAAATAAAGAATAAGCCACTACAGTTTGAACTAAGGGGCTATCTTCTTCCTTCTTAGCTCCCAGTTATAACTAACTCAACTTTTTTGTAGTCTGGTATGAATAGCACACACTGGGTGCATCTACAGGAGATGTTTACTGTGGAGCTGCCTAATGAGTCCCACAGTAAAGCTTCAACATCTACACATGCAGACCTATTAGGCCACAGGACACTAACTCCACCACAGGTTAACACTTGTAAATACAAGTACTATCCTGCGGAGGAGTTCCTTAATGTGCAGCAACACATGTGTAGATGCTGATGGGGCTGGCTGGGGCACAAGGGTTTTTCAGTGCAGGGGCAGCCTGCTGCTTAACCCCTCACTGAAGCACCTTCATGCCCCACCCAGCACCTCTGCAGCATGTTGAGCCTGGTGCAACCCTGGGCTGGCAGGCTGACCCTCCAGGTTCCCTGCCAGCTGGGGCTGCTCTAACCCATCTCAATGCGCTGCGGTCCTGGGTGCATGTTCAAATGCGATGCCTGGGAGCAATAACGTTCAGTGTGATATGCACCAGATGTATTGCTCTTTGCTAAAAGCATGTGTAGATGCACCCACTGACCAGTAGATTGTACCTACAATCACCTCACAAAGAGTATTCTAGATACCAGATTTTCTTGTGTTGACCAAATCTTTAGTATCTCAATGTTGTTTTCCATTCATATTATCTCAAATAACAATTTGATAAAGATAAATAAAAGGTGACATGCCTTAAAGCTCTGTTATTCAAGTAGGAAATTGGAAGAATATGCTAATGAGGTTATAATAATCCAGACAATGAAACAATACAGCTGCTGGAAGCAATGCTGTGCTTCCTGCAATTAGAGATGGTCATAAAAGAGATTCTTAATGCAGGGGTTGGACACTTGTGGCTCCTGAATTCAACCTTCCAGTATGTGGCTCACTGGGTCAGTCATATCGGCAAATAGGGCAATGATAAACTGTCATTATTTCTACTAGGTGGAAAAAACAACTGCATTTTCACAGGTCCTGGCACATTTGCACAGCAAGAAATCAGATCACCTCATTAAATATACATTACTATTTTGCTTATCTCTTCCAAAGCAGGGTTTTTAATAAGATGAATCTTAAACTACTGTTTGTCATTTTGGATGGTATGGGTGTATCCCAGTCATAGGAAGTTTTCAGAACTGCGAGCACCAAACGTTCAAAAAACAAAAAAGATGAGTCACAGTTCAAAAATCATGTTTGGCCTGAAAACTGAGATCGTTAAAAAAAGTATATTCTGTTTTGTCTTTTTGATGTATGGCTATCTATCCATATGTGTACTCAAATTTATAAAGTTATTCTAGTCCTCGCTTGAAAAGCTCTCAATGCCTGCCTCATGGTATAATGCTTCCAGCTTCTCACCAAGCCCTACAGTTTCAATTAATTTCTGTTTTCCAGCCCTACATCTAGCCCAGCAATTAATTGTACATCTCATCAGTCCCTATAGAACTATTTTTCCCTTGCTGTCCCATATCTGCCTGTTGCTCTTAACTCAGTCTCTGTTTGTCCCTCCCCCCAAAAAATGTTCCTCACCCCTCTCCTAGATGTTGGAATAGCTTCTGGGGTTCTTCACCCTCTCTCTTGCTTTCCAAGCTGGAGTGTCACAGAGATGGAAAGGGTAGGGGGAGAAGAGAAAAAGCAGACTAGCCCATTTTTCAGAGGCAGGGGGGAAGAGTGAAAGAATAGCACCTCTCTTCTCTCAGCCTGAGAAATCAAAATGGACTGATTTTTGACTAACTACTGCTGCAGCCCTGACTGGCTCCCTTCCCCAATTTCCCACTCATGGGAAGGCATAGCTAATCAAAGATGGGAAAGGGGCCGGGGGGAGGGATGTGGG
>NW_005842054.1:1674371-1716731 GCF_000455745.1 Alligator sinensis
AGGTTCTTTATCCACTGATGAAACTGCAAGCAGGAGGTCTAATCAACATTAATTATACTGGTTTATGGGATGTGAATACCTGCAATGAAAAAACTGTTCCTATTGAAGTTATACCTTGCCTCTAAGAATAGCACTGTGAGAAACACAGCCATAATAACTTCACATAAGATAAAAATTCTAAGATGGGTAATAACATCAGTCGCTACTGTCCAGGCCCATGTATGAAGCAGTTACTTAGCAATAGTACTCTTTGGCTAGGTACAGACATTGAAAAAGCCCAAGACAGAAGGGAACTAAGTTACACGGTTTTCTGTAAGCAGCGTAGTTTAGATTGGCGAACAGAAAACACATTTTTCCTTTTGTGGGGTGGTTTCAAATCTTAGACTGGATTCTACCATTTTAAAACCAGTCCATATGTGCCAAACTTATATTCTGTTAAGGGTATAGACCAGTTTCTAGTCACTTATACGGGTAAGTATACTGTCTATACCTGGCCTTTGAGTTTCAAATCTCTATGCACATTTTAATTTGATTGAATAAGTCTTAGAAAACTATGCGAACACTCTGATACATTCAGACTGAGGATCACTGAGGACTAAAGTACCTAGATAGCAGGTAATCGTTATATAATTTTCTGACAATTCTTTATTTTATTTTATTTTAAAAGACACCATTGTTTGAACTTCCAAATTCATAATCCAAATATTTAACTTCAGTTAATTTTACATTAAATATTCACCCTTATGAATGAAATGTGGGAATCAGTATTCTCAGATCTTGTTTCAGGTAAAAGGATTTTTGCTTTTGTAATCTATATAAAAACTACTGCAAATTAGAGTTTTTACAAACTGTGCAATTTTGCATAGGTATCAGTGGTGATGCATAGGGGGTGCACGAAGGACATGCACCCCCTGAGTGTGCTGGTGCACCCCCTGTCAGGCCACACTCCCCAATCAGGCAATGGGCAGGCAGGGCAGGCGGGAGCACTTGTGCCCCCCCTGCAAGTGCTGGCCAGGAAGTGCAAGCGCTGGATATAGGGATGTGGCAGCTTCTGGAAGCACTGCAGCCACTTTTGGAAGCAGCGCAGCCACTCACTGTTTGGTATGTTTTGCCACAGGGGACCCCTGTGACAGCTGGTCAGTGAGATTGCCCCTCCGCAATTGCTGAATGGCTACTGGGGGGGCATGTGCTCCCCTTGACTAAGGCAGCACCAGTTGCCCATGCCAGCAATATTCACCTGTCAAATTAAATTTTCCCAACTATCCAGGAGAATTAACAACTATAGGAGAATTAACACCTATCAGGAGAATTAACACACTGATATCACACCATTCTTTTACTTACAAGCACAGGGTTTCATGTGAACATAGCACCAGGATGCTCATAGTACTAGTTTATATATCAGACAACTTGTACTTTTCAGAAATGAAGAGGAACATGAAAATGGAACGAAAAATGATTTTAGAAATATGTTTACCAAACTTCAAATCATGATAAAAGTTTATATCTAAAGAGGTTCATCATTCTATGTTGTGAATATTGAGTTCTTTGGAATAGGAATTAGGCCTTCTTTACCACTTGTACACCACCTAATTTGCTGTGAGTGGTACTGAAAATAATAAAATACAAGTATCATCAAAATATACCTGTAATGAGAGAAAAGGGAGCTTTAGGATCAGGAGAATAAGAAAGTTTCTGTGTAATATTAGCTTTCATAAAAACAATACAAGTAAATTAATATTACAGTTGGAACAAAAAACTGGGCTTTGTTTTCCCAATACCTCACTGGGTGCATTTACATGTGAAATTAATGCAACACAATAAATATAGAAGTTTGAGCCAGAGTCAGTTGCTCCTAGCTGCAGTGTCTACATGTGCACTCAGGACAGCAGCAATTTGAGCCAGGGTGGAGAAGCCCCAGGCTGGCAGAAAGCTTAGGAGGTCAGCCCTGAGCAGTGTGGTAGTGTCAGGCAGCAGAGGGGCTGGCTGGGACATGAGCGTGCTAAGTGCAGAGCTATGTGGCCAGCAGCCCTCACACTTCAGCAACCTCATGCCCCAGGCAACCCCATCACTCTCTACATATGCATTTCATCACATTTAATTACTCTGCCATAAGATCATACTGTCCTCAACAGCATGATCTTATGGCAGAGTTAATTAATTTACTGAGCCTTAATACCAGCACATGTGTAGACAGTGATGTTTTACTGCAGAGCTAATTAGTCAACCCCGCAGTAAAGCACACGTGTAGATGCACTCACTGGGCGTGTCTACATGTAGGCATTTAATGCACATTAGCCCAATTTAAGGAACATTAAGGGCACACATCTACACATATGCATTCTTCATGCACTTTAAAAATGGTGATTTTAAGCTAATCACACCTAAATTTGATACCTGCATAAAGCAGGTACCAAATTTAGACACGATTATTTAGAGTGCATTAATGTATAGATGTGTTAATGTGCATTAATACAGGACCTTTAGTGCTGGGTCTGCCAAGCCACTAGGGGGCGGGCCAGAGCCAAGCCCCAGGGATCCTGGCTTGTCTCCTCTCCTGTTCCAGGGCTGGGCTGCTCCCAGGACCTTGCTGGTGTTAAATGAAACTGAACCTACTTTGAATTTGGTGAAAATTTGTCAAACTCAAGATATTACATACAAAACAAGTTGGGGTTGACAGATCAGCATTTTCTGACAATGCTTTATTTTGTTGAATTATATATAACTAGTTTTCATCCTGACCATTCAAAGGTATGTAAAAGCATTACATTTAGGCTAACCTAATCAATGTTGAACATGTGACCGAGTCACACTTAAGATGTAATTAACTCATTAATCATGTCTTAAGTGTGACATGTGGCTGGGGCCTTGGTTTAGGTTTAGGCGACTTAAAGTTAATCACATAGGGCATTTTTACATATGCAAGAGCCGCAGCACCAGGCGCTTTGAAAAGTGCCCAGTTCTGCAACACTGGCAGTTGTATAAACAGCAAAATGCGCATCAGCACTGAGAAAATGGTGGCATACTTTTGAATGAAAATGCATTGGAGGTGCTTTAGTTGAAAAGCGCACTGCTGCCATTTTCTTTATGCTGATGCACACTTTGCTGCTTATACAACTGCATGTGGTGCAGCACAGTTTATCCCAGCTCATGTGTGGGGCAGACTTGAGTCTGCTTGGAAGCGGTAGATCTCTGGCACATCGCAGGACCAAAAAGTATGTGTATAAATGCCCCTAAAACTAAACGGGGTCTTGCGAATGTTTGTTAGCACACAAAGCTATTCATGAATGAGAAAGGAAAATAAACCACTTTTTATGCTTAGATTAATTTTAATACATTTGAGAGTTGTTTTTGTAGTGCAATTGTAATTATTTTAGCATTTATTTTCAAACAGCCTAATATTTTAGTACTCCTGCAAATAGATTAAAAGTATTCACTTTTATTAATAGTATATTCCAATATATGTTGATTTAGAAATAGGATGAAAAAGCAAATATAGCCTTCTTCCATCTGTGTTTGTTTAACAAATTACAATAAAAGTCATTTACACCGTCTGGAGTTTCCACCAAATTATTGTCTCTATATTAAAAATTGTGGTGGACTAGAAAGAAGTATGGGGGAAAGCTCCCAATCATAGTAGGAACTCCAGATCCAATGCAGTTTTCTCACTCTGCTATTGCCATTTGCCATTCTAGCTGTACCTGATGCAATCCTTCTTCCTCCAAAGCTGTATTTTTGCCATTTTTATATGAAGATATTCTCTGAAAATTGTCCTCTATTCAGCTGTGCCTCCACACATCCTTTCCTGGGGAACACAAAATAATATAGAATTCAGGAACCAGAGTGGGCCCTCAAAAACGGAACTTTGTTTAATGACCTGAGCTCCCCCTTCCTGTTTCTTTTGGCTTTATTTGACATTTTTCTTCAGTGCAGCAGAGGGTGAGAAAAGGCTTGAGAATGTAGATCCAATTCTGTTCAGTGCTGAACATCTTCAGTTGGAACTGAAGGCAAAGAGGACCTTGCAGGATAAGTGTCAGGCTTTTGTAATCCTGTGTTATATCCTTAATGTTATTTACATGTAGGGCTTTGTAGATGATTTATTTTAAATTCTCTAATCTGCTTCTCTTTCATATACTTCTTGTGAAGCCTAATCAGATCTATAAAATAATCTTCTTATTCTTCCTTTCTTTGTAAAGATTTAATTGACTCAGTTTAACCTCTTGTTTTTGTAAATCTAGAATTCTCCCCACTAAGTACTAAAACTTTGTATGAAGATATGCTTAGTCTGCCTTTAAAGGGGTCTAAGTAGTTTAGAGTGATTTGGGATTGTTCAGTAAAATTGAAAGCTCAGCATTGCAGTGAATAAAAATTAAGTCACCTGGCTCATTTTTAGTCATTGAATTATTCATTTCTAATAAATTGTTTACAAATGTAGCCCTTTGTCTTTTCATGAACTGAGCCTGATGTTTGCATATGTTTTATCTGTCAATATTTGATAAGCAACAAATAGGATATTGATAACTGACAGTATGGAACAGCTACCCAGTCTTCCTCTATTCTTTTTTTCCAGGACATGTTTCCAGTAATCTGGTCCTTTTCTCCCCATAAGCAGGATGCCTAATTCTTGCCCACACTTCTACCTTTCTTCCAGCTAGACATTATTCCTCTGCTGGAAGCTCCCATTAAAGTCATAGAGAAAAAGGACTAGAAGGGACCGTCAGAAGTCATCTAGTCCAACCCCCTGCCCACAGCAGGGTCATCCCTATCCAAACTGTCCCCATACAATCATAATCTAAATTCTTCATAAAACTACCCTCAACCCTGACACAACATAGACTTAACATCCTAACCTGCCACAGGTGAAGCAGGAGAACCACAGCAACCAACACCCTGCTTCTACAAAATGTTGCCAATATAAACTGCTCAAGAGTTCCTGGGTAGAGGACCATGCCCACTGCTACAGAGGAAGGAACCCCCTCCCCCCGCCCCCCAGTCCATACCATCTGACCATGGAGTAAAATTCCTTCCTGACCCTAAATATAGCTATCGGTTTGACACTGAGCATGGGACAAGATCCTCTTTCCAGGAACCTCTGCTTTGCTTCTAGCTCTGTCCAGGAACCTTCTGCTTTGCTTCTAGCAGGAGAATCGGCACACCCCAGTTGAAGTCCCCCACTTAGCTGTAGCCAATACCCAATGCTTCTGGGGAGGCTTAAAAACTCCCTATAAAAAAAGTGGGGGGAAAGGACAGGAGCAACTAGCAGAGCCCAGAAGCATGGGATATACCCATGGTAGAAAATAGGCATAGCTACACCTAGATCATCTCCAACCAGTGGCTGTACAACCTCTTCTTGAACATCTCCAGTGCTGGAGTCCACAAATACACTAAGCAGTCTGTTCTACTGCCTCATTATTCTAACAGTGATGAAGTTTTACAGATATCCTGTCTAAACTTACTTTGCTGCAACTTCAAGCCATTGGTTCACATCCTCCTCTCTGCAGCAAGAGAGAAAAGATGCTTTCCTCCTATTTATGGTAGACCTTCAAATACTTGAAGATTGATATCATGTCCCCTTTCCGTAAGCTGAACATTCCTAGTTCCTTCAACCTCTCCTCATATGACTTGCCTCCCAAGACCTTGATCATCTTTCTTGCCCACCTCTGGACCCTCTCTTACTTCGCCACATCCTTTTTAAAATGTGGAGCCCAGAACTGTACATGTCAGGCCTAACCAATGCTGAGTAGAGAGGCACTATCACCTCCCATGTCTTGCACCTACTGCTTCTATTGATATAGCTCAAAACCATTTTCACCTTTTGTGCAGCTGCATCACATTGCACTCATACTGAGCCTGTGGTCTACCAAGATGCCCAAGTCTTTTTCCATAGAGTTCCCATCCAGCCAGATGCCTCCCATTTTGTATTTGTGTTTTTGATTATTCTTTCTGAGATATAGTAGCTTGCATTTGTCTGCATTAAATTTCAACCTTCAGCTAAGTTAAGAAGGTGTATACCATTAGCCACTATCATTTATTTTAAGTAGTCTACCTGATGATCAAGTTTCCTTTCAGCCCTCTGCTGTTAATAAAAATTATTCAAATCTTCATATCCCATCTCTAGTCCCTAAAAAATTGACATCCCTATCCTATCATACTATTCCATCCACAAATTTATCAACACCTTGCCTACATTACCTAATTTGGAAGGGCATTCAAGAACATTACATTAGAAGCTTTTTAATTTCTAGAATGAATTTATTCATCCTAAAATATAACTTTGATCAGTACATTTTCATCAGGGAGGTGTTTCTAGTGGAGTCCTGCAGTGCACTCACTATTCTTGTCCCAGGGCTATTCAATATCTTTATAAATGATCTGGAAAATCTAGAAAATCATCACTGGTAAAATTTGGAAATGATACAAACTGGTGAAGAGGGAAATAATGCTTAAGTCTGGTCAACTATTCAGATCAACCTTCATCATAAATTGGTCTCATATGAACAATATATATTTTAATACACTAAAATAATCTAGGACAAATACTGCAGGACACTGTTATAAAATAGAAGATTATACCCTGAAATGTTATGAATCTGAAAAGAATTTAGGGGTAACAGTACATATCTAATTAAGCATTAGTGGGCACATCGACACGTGCATTAATGTACTGTAATTACCACACATTTAGTTAAGTACCTGTAATAATACATAGTAACTAAATGCACCATAAATCAGCACTGCTGTGGAGTAGCACCTGTGCACACTGTTAAGGTTATGTTAATGCACAGTAGACTAATTCTAGTGTGAACTGGTGCATTAGCATGGTTTTTTCATGCCACACTAATGCTCAGTAGAATTAGTCTACTGTGCTGGTAGTGTCTCATGCAGATGCACCTAGTTTTCAATGTAGTGCAGTAGCACAGTGTGCAAATGTGATCCTGGCATGCAAAAGCAGGACAGCGGCATTATCTCTGTATGTCATACAAGAAGACTAATACTGTGTTCAGTTATGATCTCCATGATTTGAAGCAAATAATGAAAAATTTGAAGGAGTTCAGAAAAAATTCTGTAAGAATGATTCTCAACCTGAAATCTTGAGTTCTTCTGAGGGCTTTGAAAAAAAACCCACAACTTAATCTAGTTAATGTATTCAAGAGAAATGTAAGAAGGTATTTGATCACATTCTACAACAGTTAATTTTATTGTGATTTTATTTTATAATGTTCATTCTTTTTTCTGAGACAAAATTATTTTTCAGTTTTTCTTATTTTTGAATTGGCTCAAACTTCCTTTATTTATATTCATTCCAATGTTTTATACTTTGAAATGTTTTCCCTAGTAACCTTTTTTCTTCTGAATATAATAAAATAAATACATTTCTAGTTAATGTCTAAGAAGATCCATAATCAGACAAATTCAGAGAAAAGCAGGTAAGGCTGGATAGGGCCAGGTCAAATATAGCTATTCTATCCAGCCTGTGGGACCTCTAAAAATTTAGAAATTTAATATTTATCTGCTCCTGGCTGCCTGTCAAAGATGACAGGAACCAAATGCAATAGGACCCAGGGGAAGCCAGCAGCAGAACATAGCAGCCCAGCTCCGCCCCACCCCCAGTCATTTCCCTACCTTCCTGCCTGCGCACTGCTCCAGCACCATGTGGCTCCTGGCTGCATCAATGGACCGTGGGAGCACAGGGCCGGCACTGGTACCGCAGTGTGTGTGTGTGTGTGTGTGTGTGTGTGTGTGTGTGTGTGTGTGTGTGTGTTCATAGGGTGTGTCCCACATACACAACCCACAATACAGATACACCATGTGGCGGGTCAGTAGGGGGTGCTCCTGCGCTGAGCCACCTACTTCACTGTGCCCAACCACCTTCCAGGCTCTGAGTGCCTCCCTGGGGGTGCCTCACATCTGACTGACCCCCTTCCTGGAGCACACCCGCTAGCTGGGGGGTAATGCCACCACCACCCAGGGTCTGGAGTAATCCTGTCTCTGTTCCCCCTGGCAAACACAGGCCTAGTAGCCCTTGAAGGTATTCAACCCACTTCAAGAGCTTGGGGTGCTTCCCTTAGTCTGAAGCACAAATAGTGGTCTCCCTTAGCTGAACCAAGGGGACCCCAAGTCATAATCTAGCCCCTCTCCCAATAAGTCTTCCATGCTAGGTACAAAGGAGAACTTTACTGGTTACAAGGAGTAGGTTTGGAATAGGGTACAGGGTTGAGCAATATCAGAGAAATCCCATAGAGCAAACTGGCATGGCTGGGTAGCCTGTGACCACGCATCTGAGTTTATATCTAGTTAAATCTCAGGTAGCTTTCTCACGAGTATCATCCAGAGGCAGGTGGGGATTCCCTCTGGAGACAGGCAGTTCATTGATCATGAGTTTCAAGAGAGAGCAAGTTTCAGATGGTTCAGCTCTTCTCTCTCTCTCTCAGTTTTCACCATGGCTACTGCCCCTCCTCCTGGGCAGTCCTTAACTTATATAGATCTTATGACCCCATTTACCTGGTCCAATTGAGGCCAGCACCTGTTGGCTGCCAGCCAACCAATTTGAAATCCATCACTGGTTGCCAGGTAGACTGGCATTTCTTAGACCAATAGGGAGCCTATTCCCCTCCCCCCAGGTATATGATGCTAGTCACATAGGCAGAGGGACCAGGTTTCTCCCCTCCCTCAGGAATGCATCCAACTCAGGTTACCTAAAGAGATGGAATGTCTGCCCTCTGCAGGAACCATGTTAACCAAATTGTCACAAAGCAGAGTTTTTAGGGAGAGACAGAGGTGGCATTCTGCCACACACCACACACCCCATCACACTACCATACATGCAGACACCCACACCCACACCCCCTCACACACCCCAGCCACCCTCCTCCCAAATATAACCCCCACAAACCCCATACCCACCCACACCCCACATATCCACACACATACTCTCTCACCCCACACCCACACCCCAACACCTATCCTCCAACGGATACACCTACACCCTCCCCCACACACCCATATCCCCCCACAAACCTATTCCCCACACCCACAACATACAAGAGTAAGACTTCATTTTAAATTATTATATACGATCACCCCTATGTACATTACACAAACACATGTAAATCAGGACAAAATATTTTTAAATCAAATTAATCAATGTTTTAGATGTTCGCATTTTAGAATATAAGTTGGTATTTTTCTGGTTCCAAGATGGCAAACCCCTTTGCTGAAAGGAGTACTTTTGACGGGAAGGGGAGGGACTTTTTGTGGCAAAGGTCAGGGGTTAGGAGGCAGGACTTCCAGTCACAAAAAGGCAACCAGGGGGTGGGGCACCTACCCTCCCTACCTTGCGGGTCTTTAAGAGGAGGCTTGATGATTACGTAGCTGGGGTCATTTGAGCCCAGTTTCTCTCCTGCCCAGGGCAGGGGGTTGGACCAGAAGATCTGCAAGGTCCCTTCTGACCCTACATCTATGAATCTAGAAAAATCTTTAGCTTAGCTGACAAACAGTAATTCATTTGAATCATATATTTTCCTTGCAAGTCATGACATTATTCCCTCTTTACATGTTAGGATCTTTATTCTGATTCCGTGAAGATTTTACTATTAATTTCCATAAGTTTCTAGGTATGAGGTTTATAATTACTTATTATTTTTCTCCCTTTTTATATTTTCCTTACTTTTAGAAATTATATTGTGATGTTTTTGTTTATGAGTAGCATTCAGAAGATATGAAATACCTCTAGATCCATTCCTAAATACTTTATTCAAGGTTTTCAACTGATTAATATACCACAGGTTTCCTACTTGACTAAGGCAGCACAAAGACCAGAGCTCACTTTAAGATTTTTTAAGTTATCCAGATAAAACATTCATCTATACCAGATAAATGTTAGTAACAATGTTACATTATTCAGTCAAACGGTAGGCAGAATGACTAGTTATCCCACGCAGAATCATTGCAACACAGGAGAGGAATACGGCAGCTTCATGAGAGGATCTTTCCATCTAAGTATGGTAAAATGTTATCAAAGCTAACATCTAAGAGTAAATTTGGGGCTGTATTGTTTTAATCATGAAGACAATACAAAACAAGATTACCTTACAGATATGTAAATTTTGTAGGTGTACAAAAATAACAAACCATTTTTATATAAAGAAAAAGCAGGTATAATATTAAGAACATCAGACTGGGGCCTTGGGCCACATTGCCCCTCCTGCCAAAGAAAAGGGACCCCCGCAACCTAAGGAACTGGTGTCCCATGTCCCTCCTCTGCACAGACTACAAGGTGGTAGTGAAGGCTGTCTTGCTTTGCCTGCGGTCCATGCTAGTGGAAGTGATCCATCCCAACCAGACATACACAGTGCCCAGACATTCAATCTTCAACAACCTGTACCTGGTTCAAGACCTCCTGGAGCTGGTGCACTGGGAGGGCCTGTCTTTTGTTCTCCTGTCCCTGGACCATGAGAAAGCGTTTGACAGGGTGGATCATGGGTACCTCACAGGCATGCTGTGGGCCTTTGGCTTCAGACCCTGCTTCGTGCAGGCTCTCCAGGTGCTGTACACCTCTAGAGAGTGTTTGGTTAAGCTCAATGGGACCCTGATGGGGGGTCCATCCCATTCAGGTGAGAAGTATGTCAAAGCTGCCCACTGTCAGGCCAGCTATATGTCTTGGCCCTGGAGCCCTTCCTTGTCCTTCTGATGAGGCAGGTGGCAGAGTTGGTGCTCCAGGAGCCAGTGGTGTGTCTGTCTGGTCTTGTCAGTGTATGCTGATGATGTACTCCTTGTGGCCTAGGACCCAGTGGCCAGTCACGGATGGAGGCCTGCCATGCATTGTACTCAGCAGCCTCCTCTGCCCAAGTCAACTGGGTCAAGAGCTTTGGCCTGATGGTGTGTAACAGGTGACAGGTGGGCTCACTCCTCACCATGCTCCAAGGCATCCACTGGAGCATGGGCTTGCTGCTTTACCTGGGGGTCTACCTGTCCCCCATGGACCCCGCCCCACCAGAGAACTGGCACCAGTTGGAAGCAAGGGTAGTGGAGTGGCTCCAAACATGGGTGGGACTCCTGCAGTGTCTCTCCCTGCATGGGAGGGCACTGGTGTTGAACCAGCTGGTCCTGTCCATGCTTTGGCACTGCTTCCACACCCTGTCGGTTCCTCCTTCCCCTCCACTGAGGTCAGAGATGGGCACTGGAGTTTTTCTTGCCAGGATGGGACTGAGTCACTGTTGAGGTCCTGAGCCTCCCCTTGTGGGACAGCAGCAAGGACCTGGTTTGCCTTCACAGTCAGGTACTGACATTCTGCCTCCAGGCCCTGCAGCAACTGCTATATGGTATCAGTAGCCACACCGCATGGGGCTGTAGCAAAACCCCCAGTTGTTGTTTTTTTAATACATTCCCTCCCCTTCCCCAACCATTTCTGACTTTCTCTCTGCCCCCTTCATTATAAGTGATTACAAGTAGTATTAGATAAGCTAAGTCCTTATACTCCCTTATAGTAACAAGCCCCTTTTATATTGCAGTGTTCTATTATGTTTGTTTAGATTTTTACTGTTTTATATTGCATTATATTATGTTCCTATTATGTTTGTATTGATTTTTACAATTTTATATTGAATTTATATGATTTAGGCCTATGTCTGTAAAGTAATGTCAAGTAATGTCAAGTTTCCATTTTGTATGTCAAGCCTCCGTCCTGTGTTATCTACCTGGGTGTAAGCTATGTTGTAACTGACTCATGTGTAACCAGTCTCATGTAAATTGGTTCCTGAATGAATGGGAATGAATGAGGGTGCTTGAGGTACAATGGTAGCAGGCCTCTGATGAATGAACAACTCAATAACTGGACCATCAACTCAATGACCAGACCATTCCTTGCATTGACTCACCCAGGAACCACAGACCTCACCCAGGAACAGAAAAGAAACCCAACATTTGGAAGACAAAGACCCTACAGAAACCAGCAACCCACCATTGTGTCCTACCAGACAATTTGGACACCTGGATCTTCACATAGCCATCTGAGCAGGACTATCCTTGCCTGGACATGTCCCTCCCATAGGAGACAGAGGTAGCCCACCCCCATAAAATGGGTGGTACAGTATGATCTCCTTGGGTTGCCCTCTCCATCTGAACTAACACTGCACCACACCACCTATCCACCCAAAGGCCCTGCCAGCGACCCCCTCCAGACAACACCTTGCTGGAGAAGACCCCAACTGGCCATCAAGGATCAACTCACAGCCCAAGATAGGTAGCTTCTCCCCAACTCCTGTCTCTCTCTGCCTTCTCTCCATTTGTGTCCCCCCACCCTTGCCTTGTCCCTGATCTCTCTCTCTCTGTTCCCATTTATGTCCTGCCACCTTTACCTTCTCCTTGATCCCTGTCTCTCTCTGCCTCTGCCTTCTTCCCAATCCCTCTCCATTTGTGTCTCACTGCCTTTGCCTTCTCCCTGATCTCCTTCTCCATTCCCCTGGTGTGCCTCGCCACCTCCACCTTCTCCCTGACCTCCCCGGTACCTCCTGCAGCATCCCCCAACCTCCCAGCTTGCCTCCACTGCCTCCAGTGGCTCCTATCTTCTTTCCCTGGCACCTGCAGTGTCCTGATCTGGCTCCAGCACCCAGAGCCTCTCCTTATTCACACCCCAATCTGGCTCCCCACAGCTCCTGTGGAGCATCCCAATCCAGCTGCGGCACCCAGAGCCTATCCTTATTCCCCCCAATCTGGCTCCTGGCTCCCCACAGCTCCCCTGCAGCACCCTAATCCAGCTCCCAGCACCCGCAGCCCCTACCCAGTTCCTGGCTACCTGCAGCTCCCCCACAGCACCCTGATCTGACTCTGGTACCTGGAGCCTCTCCTTATTTCCCCTGATCCAGCTCCCAGCATCTGTAGCTCCCCCACTGCTCCCCAACCTGGCTTCTGGCTCCCTTACCCAGTTCCTGGGTGCCTGGAGCTCCCCCACTGCTCCCTGACCCAACTCCCCACAGCTCCCCTGCAGTGCCTCGATTCATCTCCAGCACTTGAAGCCTCTCCTTATTCCCCTTAATCTGGCTCCCAGCATCCATGGCTCCCCCACTGCTCCCTGACCCAGCTCCTGGCTCCCTGCAGCACTCCAATCCAGCTCCCAACACCCACAGCCCCTACCTGGTTCCTGGCTACCTGCAGCTCCCCTGCAGTGCCCTGATCTGGCTCCTGCCACCACAGTCTCTCCTGGCACCCCCACAGACTACCCGACCTGGCTTCCAGCTCCCCGACCCAGTTTCTGACTCCCACAGCCTCCCTCGGTTTCCCCCACAGCCCCTCTCTGGTGCCTAACTCCCCCTGGCCCCAGCTTCTCTCCCCACATACCTCTTGGCTTCCCTATAGTCTCTTTACTCCAGCTCTGGCTCCAGCTCTGGCTCCAGTCTCTGTGCTGGCTTCTCCCCGGCATCCCTCCTCTGCTCTGCTGACTTTTGTTTTTTTCCTTTGATCAATCAACACTAATTAACCTCAATAATCTCAAGCCCCAGTAACCTTAAGTAACCCCAAGGACCACAGTAACCCCAAGCAACCCCAACCCTAAGTGACCCCGAGTAACCCTGGGGTATATTGACCCCAAGTAACCCCAAGCCCCAGTGACCTTGAGCAATGCCAAGGCCACTTGACCTTAAGTAACCCCAAGCACCAAGTTATCCCAATGCCCCCTAGTGTTAACACACAGCCACAAAAGTCCGTGCTTGTGTATGTGTACTTGTGTGTGTGACCTCATAGTGGTGTTTGTGTATATAAAATTTTGTATCACACCCTCCTGTCTAAGCGCAATATTGGGATCTCAAATGTTGATCTGGAACATGTCAAGTCAACAGAGCCACTTGGGGTGCACCTTCCTCTGCCACTTCCAGGGGCTCCAGTTTAACTGGCATCTCCCCAGCCTGCAGGGCTTCTCCCTGAAGCCCCTGCAAGGGCTGCCAGAGTTTTACCAGGACCTCCTCCAAATATCTATGTTTTAATGTTTCCTTTTGGTTTTCTTATCACATGATCGGTGTGTGATGGGGGGATGTTGGGGTTTAAAGAAGCGGGGGGAAGGGGTGTGGGGGGATATGGGGAAGTGTGTGGGTAGGTGTGGGGGGACTGTGTGGGGGCTGCTCAGGAGGGGTGGATCCTCTGCCCCCCACAGGGTGCAGCCCCTCCACAACAGCACATGGACTGACCCCCTTCTGTAGGGCCCCTGCCCTCCCCACAGGGTTCCGGCCCCCCCCCACCTGGTTCCAGCCCCACCACAGGGCCACAGGACACCAGCTCCCCCCAGCAGGGCCACAGCTCCCTACCCCCATAATGCCCACAGCTCTCCCCCAGCAACAGCAGCAGCCATGCAGGACTCAGGGCTCTCTGCTGTTGGAGCTCCCCATAGCACAGCATGGCCCCATTTGTCTCAGAGCCGGTGTCACATGTGCTGCTTGGTGCGGATGCGGCCTGGTTTGGTGTGGTGCCATGTGGTGCCATCCACCTTTCTGCAGTGCTGGGCTACTCACACTGTCACTTGGGGGCCAGAGCTGCTCATGGGGACCATATGTCACTGTGGGCTGGGTCCTGTCTTCACATAACCGGCCCAGTTCAGCAGTGCACAGGCCCGTGCATGCAGGACCTGGCCCAACATGAGATGCAGTTCCTGCAAGTGGCGCCTGCCCCTGGGTGACAGCGCAAGCAGCCCAGCACTGCAGAAAGGCACACAGCCCCATGTGGCACTGTGGCAAGCCAGACTGCACCCAAGATGAGCAGCACAGGCGATGCCAGCTCTGAGGCAATTGGGGCCATGCCACACCATGGGGGGGACTCAAAAAGCAGTAGGCCCTGAGCACCCCATGGCTGCCGCTGTCAGGGCGGGGGGCTGTGAGCACTGTGGGGGACCCATGCCCCCCCAAGCAGTCCCCCTCCACCTGCACACAACCCCTTCACAGTCCCCACCACAAGCACAGCCCTCCTGCACACCCACAACCCAAATCTCCACAGTCTCTACTTATCCCCAACAGTGCCCAGGTCCTAATCTTTGCCATGCTTCTGCTTGCCCCAAGACACTAAGGGTGCATGCCCTGCGTGCTGGGGGAGCAGAAGCACATAGAGACACTCTGGCCAGAAACCACCAGTCTCTCCCTGGAGGACCAGATTCCCAGTTACCTCAGGGCCTGGTCCAGGACCAGGTCCTGTCCTGCTTTTTCCCCCAGGGTATTTTCTGATACCTGGATATCCAGGTATCAAATTTTGTGCCCATGCTGCATGCAGCACTGTGACCATTTTTTTTTTTTTATTATTCACAACATACTTCATGTAGTGTCTCAAACTGGTTTGGGATGCTGCAAGAGGCACATGTGCGCTCATCTGGATGTGTCTACAGGGAGCATCTACATGCACAATTAATCTAAAGCAATAAACTCCAGTGTAGTTTGAGCCAAAGGAAACTACACCTGGGTTCAGTGTCTACATATGCACCTGGGACAGCAGCAATTTGAGCCAAGGTAGAGCAGTTTATGCCAGGGCCAGGGACTTGGGAGTTCAGCCCTAGGCTCCAGGTGGGGGCACTGGGTGGTGGAGGCACTGGCTGGGGCATAAGGGTGCTGAAAAAGTGCAGAGCCATGTGGCTAGGAAGCAACCAGGAATCTGACCCCGCCTGAGCTGGGCTGACCAGGCTCAATTTACACCTGTGGTCATAGTCTACACATACATTTAATCACAGTAAATTACCCCAGCCTAAGACAGTACTGTTCCCTTAAAGTACTATTTTACTACAGTTTACTGCAGCCTAATGCCATTGCATATGTACATAGCAATGCTTTACTGCTCAGCTCATTAATCTACTCTGTAGCTAAGCATACATATGTCTGCAGCCACAGAGAGTATGCTGCAACAGGGCAGTCTGCTTTTCCCATTCTAGAGAAAAAAAACAACTGCTTGAAGGGAACTGATATAAACTTAGAAATAAAAAGCAAGGATTTGCTTAGGGAAAATGGGCTTAGACCTAAACCATTTTTACTATCCATTCTGTGTGCTATGAACCTTTATACAACTGTATAACAAGCAGTTTCTGCAACCTGGGTGGCAGCAGTGTCCAGGGCAGTGATGGCAGCCACCATTCTTGCACCCCATCAAAATCAACACCTGATGTTAGTGCTTTGGTCACTTGCCCTTTGTTATGCTACTGCCTTTTGTGAATAAAAATATTCTCTCTTGAAGATGCTGTTTTTGAATCACTAATTACCTTGCTGGTTATAGGTCCTTAAGGGAAAAGGGCTCACAAGTGTCAGATACATTGAAATCATTGGGTTATTGAGAATGATAAGGAGTGAGAAAGGGAACCAGGGTGATTTTTTTTTAAATATAGAGACTTTTACACTTGTAAGGAAAACTTAAAACATAATAAATTTGTGTTGAATATGTCACATTACTTCAATAGAGGAAAAATAATCAGAAATATTTTGAAAAAAAAATCAAAGGATGCTGTTCTAACATATTTTAAATGTTTCATTTTTTTTAATAAGGAACCAAACAGACTCTTAAAATGAGAATTAAAATGAGTCAATTGTTATCTTATTAATAGATAATACTATTCCCATCCTACTTACAAAAATCTACTTATTAAGGACAGGTTGTGGTGTCAGTGGGCATGTCTGCACATATTAATGTGAAGGATAAACTCTGGAGCTTATTGCTCCGGAGTTTTTTGTTCCCAGGTGCCCTGTTTGAGCATATGCCCAGGAGCAAAAAACTCTGGAGCAATTAGCTCCAGAGTTTATTCATGTGCAGCACATGGAGCCAGGGGGGAGCAGCCGGGGCTGGCATTGTCAGCCTGGCAGCCCAGGGTTGCTCTGACAGGGTTCTATGTGCAGCAGGATGGCTGTGTGAGGCACAAGCGTGCTTCAGTGTGGGGGCTGCTTGTGTTAAGCTAGCTGTTCCACAGCATATTGAGCCCCTGCCTGGGGCACAAGTGTGCTTCAGTGTAGGGGCTGCCTGCTGGCTAGCCCCATGTTGAAGCACCCTGATACACCAGTCAGCCCCAGCACCATCCACACATGCATTTAAGCACAGTAATTTAACTGTGCCCTTGGATAGTACTTGTCTGATGGGACTATCCAAGGGTTCAGTAAGTTAGTCTATGCTGGCCTAATTGCCATGCATGTATAGACAGTGATGCTTTACTGAACAGTAAGTTAGTCTATTGCACAGTAGAGAACACGCGTATTCATGCCCAGTTATATATGAAATCATATTAATATTAAGTTCCCTGTTTATGTGAAACTTCCTCTATGCATCATTCCTTTATTGTATATTTATTTTCTGTTAAAGGAGGTGCATCAATCCACATAAGCACATGTTATGTGACAAACTGGGACCATAAGGACTGACTACTTTCTGTGTTATTACAGTTTTATGCCAGTGCAAAAACTGTCTTGACATAGATGTGAATTGAGCCCTTAATGTGTATTATAACTTTCCTCAACCACTTACAGTGTTGTATAAAGAACAAATTAATTTCATTAAGAATGGTAGTGGTTAAAATTAAGACTCTGAAATCTTAAGATTCCTTTCCCACCTAAAATTCTCCACCCCCTCTATGTATGCACGATGCACATAACTTAATGGTAACAAGAACCATTGGGATAAGACTATGATTGCAATGATTGAAAACAATGACATTTTCTAATTGCAGACTTCAGTGTTGGATAGTTTTCCTAACTTTGATTATATCACCATTCACTGACACATGCATCATAACGTAACAGGTCCTCAGTATACATATTTCCTTCTGCTTTAAATATTCTGCTAGCTCCTGACTGAAAGGCTGTAACAATGAGCCAATATAAAGATTCGTGATGGGTGAAACTCCTGTTCATGAACCAACTACAAATGTCAATAGTAGGAGTTTAGACCATCTGAAGATGTTATGTGATTCAGCTTTGAAATTGTGATTAAAATAAAAGAAGCTTCTTTCTATAATTAATTAGGATGAGTTCTAAAAGCATATTCCTAATTTTAAAATTAACAGGTTAAATTCTGATCTCATGTTCATCCACCTTGTATATAATTTAATTGAATAGTTGCGTTTAAATAAATAGCTGTGCATTTCACCATTCCTGACCACATAATCCACTGTTTGTACAACAGAAAGCCAAGTATGGCCATTTTGACTTTTTCTTCTCTGTCTGTGTGTTTTTCCATAGATTTCCAGCAAAGGTTGAATGTAACAGCTGCAGTAGGGTAGTTAGACATTAACACAACATTGGTTATGCCAGTGCAGAATTCTGTATGTATAACAACAACTACAAAAGGGAGCCTTAAATGATGTTCTGTTCAAAATCAAGCTCTACCCAACTTCAAGTGCATAAGAGGTCAGAGTTAGAGGAGTTGCGGGGTGGGGAGGGGAAGAGTCAAAGAGGACCAGAGGCATTTCTAGTTGTGGCTTACGGAACTCACGGGTGAAGCACAAGAAGCACTTATGGACATTCATTGTCATTCTGGTTAAAATCTGGAGAATTTTTGAAGGCAGAATAAATGAAGCATCTTATATTGGACTGCTCAGAAGGAAAAAAGCCAACATGGAAAGCTTCTACAGAATATAGATATTACAGTGAAAGCTGCCAGGGAAGGTTGGCGTGTGTAATTGAATAAAATGCCTACATGAACAGCTGGAATAATTATCTTTATTTAAATGAAGTTACAGACAAATTGATAAGAACAGAGGCTCTTCTCAGCATTATGATAGGAACTATTCCAGTATTACTGTAAAAAAAGATCGAATAGTCACATTATCCATTGCAACTACCATATTAAAGATAATCAACATTACCATTTAGTAGAAGTTTCACTGTTTGAAAGCTAGACACATTTTTATATATTATTGAAAATATTTTAATGGCTAAGCAGAAGGAAAAGTGATCACCTCAATGTGATCAGCAATTAAGGAATTAACTGACATAGCAGAACAGATGAAGGGACCATCCAATCTCTTATCCTGCCTCCAGTGGCCAATGACAAGCTATTGCTGATTACAGTTTTACACACTGGGAATACTGTGACGTGTTTCAAGAAAGTATTTGATCCACCTTAAATCCAGGAAAGGAACACTAATTATCTAGCATTTTATTTAGGCTACTTCTGTAATGTTTGCATGTTAGAAATATGTTCTGATAGCATATTTGATATCTATTTACACTCACTGGGGAAATAAAATAGTGTTATTACGCTACTGCGCAGTAAGTGTCTCGTGTAGACATGCCCTGTTGATCATAATTCTTTCTCTGCTTTCTCTCTGCTCCCAGATGATAATTAACAATAGCTGCTAATGGCTAAAGACAGATGTGATAGGGAAAGTGAAGCCAAGGTTCTATCCACTCCATCTCCCTCCTTGTGGGGGTATGGGGAAGGACATATTTGCCCTTTTAACAGGCTGGCCTTTTAGGGTTGGGTCTTAGTGCCACTTGCCCACCTGTTCAGGGCTAAACCTCTGCCTCACTCACCTGCCAATCCTTGATGAAAAATAATATGATTGCTGTTTCTAAGGTGGGAGGCTGCCCATTGCTCACCCTCATGATGTCAAGGGCCTTCATACATGCTCCTACCTTCCCTTACACGTCCCATGCCTCGCTGATGTTTCTAGGCCTAGCACCTGGCCTCCCTTCTGGTGCGTACACCGGGCCTTCCATATCCAGCCTAGCACTCAGCCTCCAACCTGGGCATACAATGGGCCTTCATCTATGTGGCCTAGCACCTGGTCTCCAGTTGGGCAGCACACATTGGGCCTTCCATCCTTTATCCAGTATTCTATATTCTCACATCCCATAGTTCTACATGGTCATATCTGGTCTTTATTCATAGATTCATAGATTGTAGAGCTGGAAGGGACCACAATGGATCATCGTATCTGACCCCCTGCCCCTGGCAGAAAAGAGGACTGAGGTCAGATGCCCCCGGCCGGGTGACTATCTAGCCTCTTCTTGAAGACCTCCAAGCTAGGTGATGGCACCACCTCTCTTGGAAGCCCATTCCAGATCTTGGCCACCCTTACTGTGAAAAATGTCTTCCTAAATATTATATATTATCTATATATATTATTATATGTGATTATATATTATCACATCTGGTATTCCTATTCAAAAATCAGTAATTCTGCCCCTCATTAGGGTCACTCATCTTTACCACCCTCAACTGGGCCACTTACATTCTGGCCACCTCATTGGGCCACTTCTACACACACAGCCCCTCAGTGGGATGCTCTACACACTCAGCCCCTCATGGGCCTTCTGCCCCATCACTAGGGCCACACTCGGCCCCACTCTGGGCTGCTTCACTTGCTCAGCCCCTCTGGGCTGCTGGGGTCTTTCACCAGGTGGGGCCAGGTGGCTGCTGTCATCCCTGGCCCCCTGCTGTGGGGTCTCTCACCTTGTGGGCTCAGGTGGATGATGCTATGCCTAGCCTCAATACACTGAGCTCAGGTTTCCCCCTCTGGGCTTGTCTGGCCCAGGTCACTTCCCTTGTTGGTAACCTGCCTGTAGGCAAGGGTTGGGGTATTCAGGCACCCCTCCTTGCCTTTCACTGGGGAGGTAACTGGCCTGGCGTTTCCTGGGGACTCCCCCATCACAGGGAGTCCCATCAGGCCACCCTCCCCCAGCAGGTCATAGTTTCAGGTAATGCCCAGGACCAGGAGCCTCCAAGCCACCACATAGCTCCTGTCCTTACCTCCAAGGTGTTCCAGGAGCAGCTCAGCCAGATGTTGCCTCCTTACCTGCCCAGCTCAGACTGCTGCTTCTCTCTTTGAGGGCCTGGGTTAAAATGGAGGCTGCTCTACCCCGTAAGCCAATCCTAGGGTCCTTCTAGGGTCATGTGCTAGCCTTGAGAAGGCACTCATCTGTCAGCTGCTCCACTGCCAACTAGAAACCTTAAAGTGGCAGGCACTGCAGGGGCCCTGCCACACCTCTATGTTCTCAGACCTAAGGTCTAGGTAGCCTGAGTGGCAGCGTAAGGGGGCAGGGACTCTTACACCTCATGTACCATGGAACAGGTACAAAGTTGAAGAATTTTCTAGACTTTAGATTGATATGATCACTTTCTCCATTTATAAATGGTTTATGAAGGGTTTATGCATGATTAATAAATGTTCTGATTAAGAGTTTAATTAATTTTTATAGACTGTTACAGTTTTCAGAAGGTCAAAAGGTGGTTTGTGGCCATCTGTAATACTTTCTATTGAGGTGTGTATAACCATCTATAACACACGTTGTTCATGTCTGTGAAATAATTATAACATCAATTAGCATTATAATGATCCCAATCTGAGTTCTGGCTACCCTACTAAATATACTAGGTATAAATGAGTACATGGATAGGTCAGTCCCTCCAATGTAAAGAGTGGTATCAATGAGAGAGTAAATCTCACTGAGGATTCCTTTTCTATTCCTTTCTGATACTCCCTCCTGAGTAAAGGGGATTGCCTTAATGCAGAACAGGTTGCAAGCCCTCCCACAAACCTGCAGGATCTTCATAAGCCTTTCTCATACATACACAATCATTGACACAACTAATCTGTAAAAGCTGTGCTGTAAGAAGAACGACAGAAAAATATTACAGAATCTACTCTTTAGGGTCTCTCTAGGGAAAGTTTTAAATTCCCTTCAAATCCCTTATATGGCCAAATCGGGAATATTACTTGTGTCTCTGCTCTTTAAAACTTTGCTCACTAGAGTTGTTTGGCAATTTAATTCACTAGTGTTTTAAAATTCTTTGAAATCATTGAAAGTGGCTGATAGTTATTTGTGAAATGTTATGATCCATCTTGATTTCTTTTAGCTCCTGTTCAGATTTTCAATGCAAAATTAGTCAATTCCCATAAACTGGAAGGACATGGAATTATCCTTTCACTGAAAATGCTGTGTTGCTCCTCTAATAACAAGGATTAGGACACAGAAAAGGAATATATTTGCATGGAATTGATAATACTTTCCAGTTCCTATTTGGTTAGGTGCTTACCTCCTATCATACCAGTTTCTATTTATGCAAGGATTATCCTTTATGTCATGTGTAGGGAGACAGATATGCTGTTGTAAGTGTCACATGAATCACAATCCTTCTTCTGACCACAACACTTTTAGGCACACTATTAAAAAATGTCAAACGAGGAAACCTTTCATTTGACATTTATCTGAACAGCTATAATGTAACTGTATATAAATGTCAAACAAGAACACAGCTATATACCTATCTGTATAAATATCAAAGGAATGGTTCTTTTCCTCTGATATTTAGGGTGCTGAAAGGGTAGGGGTCACACAAGGTGCCTGCCCCAACAAACGTCAATAGAGAAGATGAGCAGAACAATTACAGAAATAAAAAATAGACACTCTGTGTGTACAGAGTTTGTTGGCCCAGAGCAACTCTTATTAGTGACTCTTCCTAAGGCATCTTTTACCTTCAGCCCACACAACACTGTGTTCCTCCCTTCTCCCCAAATGTTAACTGTACATGACAGTTGGTGTTTAGTATTATTGTTTGTCTGGCTTGGCTCTCATTGTGAAAAAATATGCTATTTTTAGATCTTAAAAAGTATCTTGCTTTCTTTTCCCTCCCTTCCCCAAATTTTGCTCAGAAATCCATCATGGGGAATGATGTGATATCATGCATATGCGTATACACCAACATTTCTCATGGGCTCCATTATTGCTTTAAGAGCTGTACATGAAATTTTCATGCTTGTAAAATTGAGATGCAGGGTATCTTTTCTAAAACAGATGATTCCCTCCTGTTTATGCACACACACACACCTTTCAGAGAGAATGGGATCTACTAAATGACACAATGCCTCTAGATAAGTGTATTTATACAGAGAGGTTATCAGGAAACCAATTTTATAGCAAAGAAACTATGCTTGTTGCACTGTTCAGTATTTCAGGGCACTCCTGTTGCAGTATATAGTTATTTCCAAAATGTCAAAGAACAGTGATAGAGGAAAAGTAGCATCTCATATTTTCATAGAGACTTAAGCACTAAAAGCTACTGGTTCAGGACAAACAGAGAACCTGGAACTTCCAGTGAGGTGACATAGCATTTGTAACCCAAAGCTGTCTACATTTCAGACAGGATCCTGAAAGGTGCCTTATTGCCAGGGATAAGCTCGGCCTACACCCGCCTTTACACAGTTCTGATGCTGTAAATATACCTTAGTGCCAATGAAAATCAGGTCCTATATATTAATAAAGAAGGGGCTGACAAGGAGCTCAGTATTTATAAGAAGGCAGTAAATACCTCATTATTTCTCATCCTTGTTTCATTTTTATGATTAAAACTCTCTTTATATAGAACATATAATAACCACCCACTGCCTAATATTCTAGATACTTTATGGCATGTAGCCAATGTTTTGCCTTGCACAATCCCCATTTCTAACTTCTCCTTTGTAACTTTTCCCCATTAATATCTTAATGCTGACTTCTAGGAACACAGGATATAGGAGTGAAAGGGATTTCCTTGGCCACTGAATTTGATCCTCTTCAATTATAGGTGACCATATGCTTTTAATAAACTTCTTCCATGTTAACTCTTTACTTCTGGAACAGTCTGAATTTCCTGATGCATTAGCTCTCTGTTAAATAATTATAACATGAAATAATTTTATTTTTTTTAAATAAAGCCATAAAGCTAAGACATTTAGTGTTAAAATATCTTCAAGTCACCTAAGAATAAATGCAAAATGAATTTAGGTGTTTAAGTTCTACTTTAGATAGTAAACTCCAATATCTAAGCACCACTGTGTGCATCTACATGAGATGCTTTACTATAAGTAGCATAGTTTAGAGTACAATAAGTATATGCTTCTACACATGTGCATGCTTACTGTGCAGTAAACCTCGCTAATTATGAGTAAATTTGCTACCTGCAAATGCAAGTAGCAAATTTACTTGTGATTACTATCTGTGCAGGAGCACTCATGTAAATGCCTGACTGGGAGCAAATCTTCTCCCAGGCAGCTGGCCACCAGGGGCAGGAGAATGTTCCCTGTCCCCCAGGAGCTGTCTGTTGCCAAGGCTGACTCTGCCATCAAGGCCCAAGCCAGGACTATGCTTCCCTGCCCCCTGCTCCGGCAGCAGGGAGCTCCAAGCCCCCTGCTCCAAGATCATGATTGGGAACAGGGGCTGGGAGATCCTTATCTCCCAGCCCCCACTTTGCCATTGCAATTGGGGAGGAGGGGGCTGAGAGAGCCTTATCCCCCAGCACCAGCTCTGTGACCACAGGGAAATAAGGATCTCCTAGTGCCAGCCTCATGACCGTCGACCCAGTGCTGGGAGCTCCCTGGTGGCAGGGTCTGGGGAGCCTGTTCCCCACTGAGTTCAGTGATCATGGAGCTGGGTGGGAAACAAGCTCTCCAACCTGTTCCCCACTTAGCTCCATGATCATGGAGCTAAGCAGGGAACTGGCTCTTTCATCAGGTGATCAAGGCACAGGACTTGGAAAGCACTGCAGGGGTGGGGCAGGTCCCAATCCACTGATGGGGCATCTAGTAGCAAGCCCCTGGCTGGGTGGGGACCCTTTAATCTCTCCAAATTGAATCAGAACCCTCCGAATCAATTCGGAGAGGTTTGGAAAGATTTGGCAATTCGTACATAGACACAGCTTTAAATGTTTTTTCTACGTACCTCTAGGTAGCAGGTGGCTCATGAGTGCTGCAATGCTGGGGCACATGGAGTGTCCCACAGAAGCACAGGGGGCTCCCCAGTGCACTCAGCAGCAGAAGCACTTCTGGTACACTTCCAGGTCCTCCGAAGAGTGCACTGGGGCTCCCCCCATGCCTCTTTGGCTCAGCAACTGGTGCCTCTTTAGTTTAGGGGGACACCCAAGGTCCCCCCATGGCTGATCACTGAGCTGGGTGAGTGTGGGGTGTCCCCCCCGTGTGCTCCCCAGCAGACCCAGAAGTAGACTGGAAGTACTTCCAATCCACTTCCCAGTTCACCACTGTGCTTGTGGAGGGCCCCCCTCCCCACCCTCTGCACTCCTGTGGGGCCTTTGTGAAGGAGTGAGAGAGAGCAAACAAAACCTGCAAGGTGCCATACGTGCTGGGCAGCAGAGGTCAGGAGAAGAAAAGCAGCTAGCAGCAACAGACAGGGAAAGTGAAAACAAGCAACACTTGCAGCATGGAGAGCCAGTGGGGCTGCAGCTGGAGACCAGAAGGGAAGAGAAGCAATCACCACACTTCTCAAGCAGCATCTTGCTCTGGATTGGAGGAGGGAGGCTTCTCAGAGGTATTTCCAGCCCCAGAGAGGGGCAGAGCGGGGTCAATTCCCTGCAAGCTGCAGAGAGAGGAGCGTCTGAGCATTCTGACAGGCAAGTGTTGCGGAACTTGCCAGAGAAATGCTATGGGTGTGACCCTGAAAAGGAGGCAGGCAGAGGCCTGCACACACAAGGCTTCTGAAAAGGAACTTGCCCTACTGCTAGATGACACCAAGCCAGACATAGTGGGGCTCACAGAAACATGGTGGGACCCAATGCATGACTGGGTGGTGAATATCAAGGGCTATAGGCTGTACAGGAGGGGCAGGACAGAGAGGAAAGGTCGGGGAGTGGCGCTCTACATCAAGAAGGAATACACATCCTCATCTAGTAGCACAAGGTCAGAGGAGGGACACACTGAAGTGCTCTGGGTTAGAATACAAGGAAGTCAAGGGGAAAGGGACTTAACAGTGGGGGTCTACTATAGGCCACCCAACCAAGAGGAAGATCTAGACCGGGAATTCTTAAGTCAGCTCACAGAGGTAGTTAGGTCAAAAGACGTCGTCATCATGGGGAACCTGAACTTTCCAGACACCTGCTGGGTAGAGCAGTCAGCCAGGTCTGACCGCTCACGTAGGTTCCTAGTCGAGTTACAGGACCTCCATCTAACCCAGGAGGTGCACAGCCCCACCAGGGGAGACGCCTTGTTGGACCTGGTGCTGGCCACAGGCAATGACCTTGTGTGGGGGCTGCAGGTGCTCGACCACCTGGGCGACAGCAATCATCGCCTGCTGGAATTCACCATCAAGCACAAGGTGGCAAAAGCCAGCAGCAAGGCAGCATCCCTGGACTTCAGGAGGGTGGATTTCAATGAGGTAAGAAGAATAGTTGGGGAAGTACTGAGGTCCGGGAGGGGAGGGGAGTCAGGTGTCCAAGAGGACTGGTCGTTCCTTAAGGAGACGATCCTTCATGCCCAAAGGGAGGTAATTCCAACAAGGGTCCAAGGGAGCA
Organism: Alligator sinensis; assembly: GCF_000455745.1. Classification (NCBI taxonomy): domain Eukaryota; kingdom Metazoa; phylum Chordata; order Crocodylia; family Alligatoridae; genus Alligator; species Alligator sinensis. The sequence continues at coordinate 1,700,595 of NW_005842054.1, forward strand.
AGAGGGTGCAAAAGCCCCCATGGCTCGCCAAAAGCATATGGGAATGTCTCCTAGCTAAAAGGGAGGTGTACACCCAATGGAAGGGAGGGGCCATCACCAAGGAAGATTATACCTCGGTTGCTCAGGGCTGCAGGGGGGCAGTCAGGAAGGCAAAGGCAGAGATGGAACCCAGATTAAGGACAAGAAGAAGTCCTTTTTTAAATACATAGGGGCAAAAAGAAGGTACTCGGTAACGTGGGACCTCTGCAAGACATGCTAGGAAATCCAGTTGTCACACCAGATGACAAGGCTAATCTATTTAATGATTTCTTTGCCTCCATTTTCCTCAACAGAGACCAGATCAGCCCGTCCGCCGGGACCCACTCAGGCCCTGGGGGAGGTGCACCTAGGCCTAAGGTCAGTGAGGATGTAGTCAGGGAACTTCTGGAGGGACTGGACATATTTAAATCAGCTGGTCCTGACGATCTCCACCCCAGAGTGCTGAGGGAATTAGCAGAGGTCATTGTGGGACTCCTGGCATGGCTTTATGAGCACTCGTGGTGCTCTGGTGTGGTGTCAGAGGACTGGAAAAGGGCCAATGTGGTTCCCATTTTCAAAAAAGGGAGGAAGGAGGACCCAGGGAACTGTAGGCCAGTTAGTCTTACCTCAATCCTGGGTAAGCTTTTTTGAGAGAAATATCCTGGCACATGTCCACAAGGGGCCAGCAGGGGAGGTTATGCTTAGGGGCAACCAACATGGGTTCATTAGAGGCAGGTCCTGTCAGACCAACCTCGGTCCTTGGACCCACGCTGTTCAACATCTTCATCAGTGACTTGGACGAGGGGGTAAAAAGCACCCTGTTCAAATTTGCTGATGACACTAAGATGTGGGAGGATGTGGGCATGCTAGAAGGGAGGAATAGGCTACAATTGGACCTAGACAGGTTACAGGGGTGGGCAGATAAGAACAGGATGGGTTTCAACACTGACAAGTGTAAGGTGCTGCACCTGGGGAGGAAGAACCAGCAGCATACCTACAGGCAGGGGAACTCCCTTCTTGTCAGTGCAGAGGCAGAAAAGGATCTTGGAATCATTATTGATGCCAAAATGAACAAGGGCCAGGGCACACGGTCAGGAAGGCCAACCACACCTTGTCATGCATCCACAGATGCATCTCAAGCAGGTCCCAGGAGGTGATCCTCCCCCTTGATGCGACACTGGTCAGGCCGCAGCTGGAGTACTGCGTCCAGCTCTGGGCGCCGCACTTCAGGAGGGATGTGGCCAGCATGGAGAGGGGCCAGAGGAGGCCACCCGCATGGTCAGGGGCAGCAGGGCAGGCCCTACGAGGAGAGGCGACGGGCTAGAAATAACGGTCACAAGCTGGCAGAGCATAGATTTAGACTAGACATCGGGAGGCGCTACTTCACAGTCAGGGTGGGTAGGATCTGGAACCAACTTCCAAGAGAAGTGGTGCTGGCTCCTACCCTGGGGGCCTTTAAGAGGAAGCTAGGTGAACACCTTGCTGGGGTCATTTGACCCCAGTGCTCTTTTCTGCCATGGCAGGGGGTCGGACCTGATGATCTGTCAAGGTCCCTTATGACCCTACAAACTATAAAACTATGAAACTGTTAATCCCTGGAGCGGAGTGACAGCAGAGGAAATTGCACCAAAAGAATTGCTGTTTCAGTTTAGAGCCTTGCTGAACATGGGAGAGATCCCATTGGGACTGTGAATGCCCACAACTAAGCCGGGGCAGGCCTGTGCTGAGCAGTGATTGAACTGACTGATTTAGTTTGTTGTGATTGGGACATGAGAGTCTGACCCCAGGTGAAGGGGGCATGGACTGAGTCTGGCAATGAGACTGGGAGCAGTCAGGTTTTTGCTTTCGCTTTTTTTCTTTGGATATTTGAGCACAGGCCAAGGCCAGCCCTGGAAGGGTATGCACTTAACTAAAGCCAATGGTTACCCTGATGACTGAGGGTTGACTAATAGACCAATGGGCACTATTCAGACCTAGCTGCAGAGAACTACGAGTGCCATCTGGAGAGGCTAGGGTGAGGTAAAGGGGAGGTTTGGAGCCACACAGAAGAAAACAGGGATTGAGGCCAGGTAGGATCACCTTGGGCATTGCTTCCTAGCAATATAATATCATCAAAGTCATGGAAGGAGAGAAAACATAAGACCAACTTCCTGCCAGACCAGGTGATCCAAAGTCGAAATCCACTGTGTCACCGCCTGTAGGAAAACGAGCTGAGGGCAGAAGCAGCAAACCCTATAACACCTACAGCTGTCACAACCATCCATCTGCCCCAGCATTGCACAATTCACAAGCCATGCTGGTACCTCAAGGTATAAAGAAAAAACATTTAAAGCTGTGTCTATGTCCGAATCGCTGATTCTCTGAATCAGCATCGAATCTTCAGATTTGGATTCAGCCAAATTGAATCTGGGACAGTGATCCAAGTAAATGAATTGAATCACTGTCCCTGATTCAGGCCAAATCTGAATCCAAATCGAATAGGGCCCACTTCGCAGACCCCTAGTAGATGCCTCATGAGTAAACTGCTCCCAGATCTAATGCATGGTTAGACACACCTACTGAGTTCTTCAAGAATGAGATATAACTGACCCAACTCTGTAAATGGCTAAAGTTCTTCCTCACTTGCTCCTCTATCAGTAAAGTCTCTTGTACACCTTAGTTTTTACCTGGGAGCATGTGCTCCAGGTCTTGATGCTGCCAAATTCCTCAGGGACCTACTTTATACCTAAACTCAGAAGGAATTCTCAGTTGAGCTAGTCCTCCATATCTCTCACCTTCAGGCCCTATCTAGGAGCCATTTTTAAAGTACAGCTACTTCATTGGGCCTTACCCAGCAGAGTAGATTATGACAAGATCTATTTTATCCAATAATTAAATAACTCTACTGAGATGTGGGAAACTCCATCTTGAAACTGCTTATCTTCTTGTTTTGGAGAAATGACTATAGGCCAGATCTTGCACCTTCCATGTGAATACTCTAACTTCTGGCATATTGAGTATTTTACAGTCTTCCTGTTTGTTGAACAAAGATGCAGACTAATGACTAAAATCATGGCCAGATTGGGAACAGTACAGAGATATGAGATACAGAAAGAAAGCACTGAAATTCCCCCATGTCCACACCCATTGTCCTGAGAACTAAAACTAATTTGGTATTATAGGCCATCATGCCAGCTGCATTTTTTCTGAACTCATCTGCTTTTTTTCAGCTAACGCTAGGAGCTAAATTATTTTACAAACTGTTTGAACCAAACTTTTAGGTGAGTCATCCTTTGCTTGAAATCATGCCAAACAATAGCTCTGCCAATATGTAATATAAAACTACTGCATTAACAAGTGAGAGCCTAAGAGAGGCTCATCAAAATTCTGTCTTTTCTTGTGGAAGCAGATGCATCATGCTCCAACATCTGCAAAAGTCTAAAAGCCAGTTTGTCCATAAGTCTAGCCATGTAGCATTGGTCCCCTCAGTTTAAGCACTTGCAGTTCTCTACTATCCATGGTTAAGGAATAGAATACTAAAAAAGAAAAGTAAAACAAACAACCAAAAAAGCAAAGAAAAAACAAGCAAACAAAAACCCAGCCATTATTTATCAGGTATTTCAATTGACATGCATTTTACCCATTAAATATCTGCCACTGTACGTCCATATATTTGAAGGGAACTCTGTTATTTCAAGGGGATAACAATGCCCCACAAAAGAATATACTGGACATTCTATAATTGCCAAGTGATGCTCTCAAAAATATCCTTTCAGGGTCCTTTGCTATAGTATTTTTCTAAAGTGTCAGCTTCAATGCAGTGAATTTGTGAACCAGATCTATATCTTAAGGCAAGTTTTATATGAGAACATATCTAAGTAACTGTTGCAAGAAGAATACCTTTTCTCCACCAGTAATATCAGTTCTTCCCAATTGATCAATAATTCTGGAAAATGAGTGGCCATTCCCTGCTCTCAGCTATGTAAACATATTGGAAATAATAATAATAATAATAGAAATAATAATAAAAAACCCACCATCAAGAAAGCTTCTGGACATACCACCTCCGAACCCCCAGTTTAAGAGTAAACAGATTATTCTCTTTACGAAGTTACATTTATTGCCCCAAGACATTTGAAAAAGACAAACGGTGTCAATTTAACCCACAATTTTCCAAGGAAGGATGCGCATATGCTAAGCAGAAATGCTTTAATTAAATCATCCTTTTTGCTAGTGCCAGGGTTTATCACCTCCACCTTATCCTGACAAAATGCAACTCATTTTCTTAATTCAGTACAATGCAAATCACTACCAAAGGTTAGTCTTCAGATATGTGCAATCCAAGGGGACTCATCATGATCTACAAGTCCTTTGACAGAGGAACCCCAAATCTCCACCATAAAAGTTTTGCACTTATTTATGTTAATTACCGAATAGCTGCAGATGAGTAATTCTATAAGATGTCAAAAATCCATGCTGACTTTTTGTGCTCCCCACCAGATCTGTCACATCATCAATATGTGCAAAGGTATATTGAAATACCTCTCCCCTTGATATTCATATTAAATCCCGAAACTGTTCAAACCTAATGAAGAATGTCTTATGTTTGAAAGATTATTTAACATTAGCCCAACCATGCAGTTAGTCCAATAAAAGTTATGACTCTAAAAATCTTTGTCTCTCACATAATTCCCTGCATGAACCTGGGACCCTCTGAGCAGAGGTTTCCATTAAATTCCATTAAATGACAGGGTACCTAAAAATTGGCTTTTATAAGGCTGAATTTTGTGATGCCCAAGGCTCTTTGTAGATATGTCTCTCTCTCAGTGATTCATGTATCAAAGTTGTTTTCAACTTTTAAAACAAGGACTGGCCTGTATTGCATTGTGTGCAGTTAATATTTGGTAAATATGGTAAATGACTATATCAACTGTTTTGACTATTGACAGCTTGACAGTTTGACTCTTCAGAGAGGTGCTGCACTGGACTCTGCTCTAATTTATCCCCTTGTAAGGCCAAGTTTGACTGGAGACTATAGATTTATACCCCTGCACAATCTGAGAGAGATTGAAATCAAATACGCAGGAAATATCTTCATTTAATTTTTTTTTGACTAAGCAGTGGTTAAAAGTATGGATGCTACCTGAAAGTTCTAGTATAGGGCCTTACCTATCTTTGTCTCTCACCAGGTGTAGTCTTTTTCAGTTCAACCTGATACAATATCATATACATTCTCTGCAAACTTAGGAAGATGTATGAAATGAACAAAGTATGTGTACATAAGCATGATGAGAAGAGAGTGTTGATATTGAACCTGAAGATGAAACTAAGGAAAGCATATGATGTGTGAAACATATGGTCATGCATATGTATGAAGTTTGAATAAGATTATGCATCACAAAATAGTAATGTATTTTTATTTTTGAGTGAAGGGAGTGATAGGGGAAAGTAGAATAGAAAATTCACACTAAAAACAAGAACTGGAATTTCCTTCCTCTTCTCTGTTTGGCTTTCCCCTTTGGTGGGGGGAGTGTTTAAATATTTTTATAACCTTTATTATTAGCACATGAATTTCTTTGCTATCTTTTCTAAAGCTCGTGTTCTATTTGGAACCAATAAGAGTAAATACATTTCTATAAATGTATATACACTCATTAGTGTACTGAACTGTGGTAGAACCCTCTTTTCTCTGTGAAGAGGAAAGTATCTCATTTTGGCTTAATATTTTTACTTAGATGTTTTGCTTTAGTAACATTCCTTGCAGGTCAATGGGAAGATTCATTATGGCCTTAACTTTAATACCACAGAGGATATCAGTTGCTATTACTCACTCTGTCCACCTGCTTCTCCTCCTGGTGGCAATGTTGTTACTGTGGTTATCTTTGCCATGATGTCATGTTGTCATCACAACCAGAGCAGATGAGCATGAAAAGTTGAAAGGTATGGTTTGATACTATTGAGAGATGGCTTTTAGAATGGGTGCCACTTAGTCACCTCCTCCTGAACTAAAATTCTGTGATTCCTTCAGCATTCAGGATAGTCACAATAAAAAAGAGTAGTAATGGCCACTGCTGGCACCTGACAACAAACTGAAGGAAAGCTACTCAAATCTATTGGCTGGACTAGGCTCCACAAGGATAGATCCCATATTTTCCCCCTCCCCACACAGAGTTGTAGGGGTACACAATGTCTACAGCAACAGATGCTCTAGTACTCCCTTGCACAAGTTAACTGTACATCTTTTGAACCTAAGAACATCCACTTTTTTAGGATACTTATATTTAAACCTTAGCTTAAATTTTCATAAGCCCCAGAGACCCCTGTGTCCCTTATTTTCGTTTTCTAATTTCCCTTCATTTTTATTTCCCATAGCAGTAATTTCATTTCCTATGTAAACTCAGTAAATAACAGTATAGATTATGCTGTTACTTCCTGTGCAGCAAGTTTGCTTGCTATGGGGTCTTTTCTGACATCTAGAATACCCTAAAAATTTCCCTTCTATTAGACCCCACCTAGTCATCTGAATTAAAAGCTTTCAAATAAAATTTGCAAAAGTGAATCTTAGAAGAGCGCCCAACTTTTGATGGTTACAAGGTAGATCCTCATCAGCTGTGAAAGGCCATTTCATCCAGTCCAGTAGAACTACGCTACTTTTTATCATCAGAATATTTTACCTCAAACAACCCCATTTGCATAGTTTTGCCTCAGTATCTAGGATGAGACATCAGAAATCAAAATGAGCGGTCGTTTTACATTTTTTTTCCACCTTTACATTTTAAAATTCCGTTCATATCCTAGTAATAAAATTAATACCTCAATAATCTAAATACCTTCATACTTATACTAAATAAACCAGATTTTCAGCTAATAGAAATTGGTATAGTTTCATTAACATCACTGATGACAGGTTGATCTCTATCACTTGCAGATTTGACCAATATGCCTTCTGTGGATGGGCACAGCAAGATGGCATCTCTATCTATCTACAAAACAATGGCCTCTTTTTGCCAGCATTACTCATTGGTAACAAGAAGTACAATTAATTACAGCTACTTAGAAAAAAAGACAGGGTTTTGAAAAGGTTCAAGCCTCAGTAACAGTGAGAATAAAATATTATCAAGCTACAGAGCAGATAATATTATTTTGTACTATTCAGCACAGTAATTTTAGTCAGATATTATAACTAATGGACTGAAGCATCCTTGTTAAATTGATCGTGACTTGCACTGCGGTATATTTCATAAATGCTAGCAGTCACTATCTTGGTGGCACACAGCTCAGAGTATTCAAGAGGGCTCTTATTGAGGTTCCAATAAAGTAACTAGAGATGGACAAGGAGGGCACCAGACCCAGATTCTGGCTTGGGTACCAGAATGTTGGCCCTTCTCCCAGCAGTCCTTGCTGTAGTGGCAGCACACAGTGGCAGAAGCAGCTAGGAGCAGCGGTGGTGCTGTCACATAAGTAGCACATGCTTAAAGACCCTTTCACAAACACTGTCAGGGAAATCTAGTGGCTAGAGTTAAGAGCCCTCATGGTGGCCAGAAGCTGGGAAGAGGTCAGCAGTCAGAAATACCAAATCCAGAGACAAAAGCAAATTGCAAATCCAATATACATAGCAAGGTCAGATTCCAAAGGTGGATAGCCATGGGTCAGGAGGCTGGAACTAGAAGCCAGGAGGCAAGGACTAAGAACCCCAGGAATCATGAAGCCTGGACAAAAACCAGGATAGGAGAAGGAATAAGGCTATGAGGTATGTAGAGGCCAGGGGCTGTTTGAAAACCCAAGTGCGTTATGCAGCAAAGGCTAGTTGTTAGGTTCATCTCATGAATGAAGAGCTAGAGCCAATCAGGTGACTGAGCAAAGACCTGACTTGAAACCCAGTTAAGTCATTAAAGGGGGGGGGGGCAAAATTTAATTCTTACAAACACGTGTGCATAAGTGAAGTTTACTGGTCCACACTGGAATATGTCAATAGATTTCATAGACATTAGGGCTGGAAGGGACCTCGGAAGATCATTGAGTCCAGCCCCCTGCCCAAAGGGCAGGAAGTCAGCTGGGGTCATAGGATCCCAGCAAGATAGCATCCAGTTTGCTCTTGAAGGTGTTCAATGTAGGCGCTTGAACCACCTCCGGTGGCAGGCTGTTCCAGACCTTGGGGGCTCGGACAGTAAAGAAATTCTTCCTTACGTCCAGCCTGAAACGGTCTTGTAGTACTTAAAGACCGTTCGACTTAGTCGTCATCCCTTGGGGCGCTCTGGTGAACAAACGTTCCCCCAGATACTGGTGAACACCCCTGATAAACTTATAGGTGGCCATCAGATCACCCCTGAGCCTGCGCTTTTCCAGTCTAAAGAGCCCCAGGGCTCTCAGCCTGTCATCATAGGGTCTGCTTCCCTGACCTCTGATCATGCGCGTGGCTCTTCTCTGGACTCTCTCAAGCTTCTCCACATCTTTTTTGAATTGTGGAGCCCAAAACTGGACGCAGTACTCCAGCTGCGGCCTCACCAAGGCCGAGTACAAGGGGAGAATGATGTCCTGGGATTTGCTTGAGAAGCATCTATGGATGCAAGCCAGCATTTTGGTCACTTTACTATCACATTGAAGGCTCATGTTCATCTTGTGGAGGATGCTGCGGGTTTTTCTTCCCAAGGTGGAGAACCTTGCATTTATCGGCGTTGAACACCATCAGGTTCTCGTCCGCCCACTTGCTGAGCCTGTCCAGGTCAGCCTGGATCACCCGCCTGTCTTCTGGTGTGGATGCTTTGCCCCAAAGTTTCATGTCATCGGAAAACTTGGCCAGTCTGCTTCTGACTCCAGTGTCCACATCATTAATGAAGATGTTGAACAATACGGGTCCAAGGACAGAGCCTTGGGGGACCCCATGATGAGTGACTTCTATCAATTACTACCCTCTGGGTCCGACCATGGAGCCAATTTTCCAGCCAGTGGATCGTGGTGGACTCAAGGCAACAATTGGCCAGTTTCACCAAGAGGTGATCATGGGATACCAGATTGAAGGCTTTTTTGAAGTCAAGATATATGACATCAATCTCTTCTCCCTTGTCCAGGTGATAGGTCACCTGGTCATAGAAGGAATTGAGATTGGTCAAGCAAGACCTACCCACAACAAACCCGTGCTGGCTATCCCTTAAGATGTTGGCGTCGGCCAGTCCATTAAGGATGGCCTCTTTAATAAACTTTTCTAAGATCTTCCCTGGGATAGAAGTCAGGCTAATGGGCATATAGTTAGCCGGATCCACTTTCCTCCCTCTATATATCTAGAAGATATTTTCCTCTAGAGCAGTTTAGCAACCTTTTTATGGCAATGGGCAGGAGGACTTGGCTCAGGTCTGAGGTGGACCTGAACTAAAACCTACTGCCACTTCTCTCTGCTGCCCCACTGCAGCATGGGCAAAACTCCCCACCACCTGGCAAAGTCTATTACTTCTGGAACTTCATCACAGTCCCCTGCATCTTGTAGGTTGGCAACCTTGTTCTAGAGTAAAAGTGTCAGAGATAGGAACTGATGGGAACACAATAGCTGGGACATGAACAGAGAAATAGACTATCATGTATTGACCTGTGTCATGGGTCATAACTCCAGAGGAAGATAATTTTATCCTGTTAATCCACTCTTTTACTCATCATGCAAAAAATAATACTTTGCATACAAGATATTGAAATGCTTTATTTCTATTTTTTTAAACTTTTAAAATGTATTTGTCTTTTATTGTAATTTTTGGAACTATATCTTCATTTGAAAAACTTAAAATATGGGGGTTTAATTTTTAGGATTTTAGGATTTTAGTATTCCATATCCTTTATGTCTTTGCTTTGCAAAATACTTTACATAAGTTTATAAACATTAGCGTGGAGGTCACATCCAAGGCCTTACTATCCTGTGTTGTGATTCTTCCTCCTTCACCTTGACTATTGCAACTTGGTCCCTCCTAGGCCATTCAGATAGGTACTTCTAAGAGAACCTTCTGGCTGGCCATTTTAATGGCACTTATCCAAATACAGGTCCTCTAGAACAGTGCTTCTCAAACTATCTGATGTGGCGGGCCGGCAATTTTTTTTCCAGTGGGCCAGGGACCTGTGCCCGGTTCAGCTGGTGGCAGCAACTGCGTGTAACAGCGCTACACAAATGTGCGACCAGCTGTTTCTTTCTCTTTCCTCACCTCGCACAATGTGACGTCACCTGGAGTGTTGGAACATATGAACTGTGGTGCTATGACATATCAATGTTATGCTTCTGAAAATATATTTCTTTCTTTCCTGGCAACTCGCTGTGGAGCGGAGACAGGTGGCTTGCGGACGGACCACCACTTTGAGAAGCACTGCTCTAAAATTCTTCCTTCATTTCACAACTAATACAACTACTTGTCTTTTCTGTGAATGACTTTCAAAATTAGCCCCATCTCTCTGTTTTTCTAACTCATTGTGACATCAACCTAACTGTTTGCTCCTCCAGTATTCCCACCCATCCATTAGCTTCTCTCCCAAGCACCTTCAAGTTGTTTCACACACTTGGAAGTTTTTTTTTCGCCAACACCACGTGCAACTACTGTCTTGCTCTTCTTCACATACTATTTAGGATACAACTTTGCAGTTGTGCTTACAAAACACAGCCAGTTTCCCATTGTTAGAGTAGTATGACTAGACCTTTCAATCTTACTGCTCTTAATAGCTATCCCATCCTATTACTATTGTTCCTAATATAACCATCAAAACATGTAATTAATTAAATCATGGCATTCACTCTGTGTTCATTAGCTTGCATGATATACCTCCATGCCCTACCACTCAACAGCACTTGTATTCCTTAAATCAGAAGGAAAAAAGAATAAATATACTGAATATTATTTATATTTCACAATGGATAGTCAATACAATAGTATGAACTATATTTTAAGTGCCCTAGATTTCTAATATGGTTACTGTACTAAAATAAAATGCACTCAGAAGAGAGCAAGATTTACTCTTTTACACTGGTGTAAATCTGGAGCGAGTCTACTGTCCTTGGTGGAGTCAGTCCACGCTGACACCACTGATAACTGAAAGAAAATGGTTCAGCATCTGTAAGCTGTAACAAAAGAATCATTGGGTGCAAAAAACAGGGTTTTTTTCTCCAGACTGTAAAATGCACTCAGTGCAGTTCTCCAAAATGTAAAGCCCCCCTGGTGCTCCTATAGTTCAGTATTTCTAATTTTAGAATAGCTATTCCCTGCCTTTTTGCAGATGCATGTGTTGATTAAGATGATTTTGCTGATATATTATTTATAAACGCTCTGTACTAAAGGGCCCTGAACTGCAGGGTCTTAATTTCATGAAAACTTGATTTCAAATAGTTATCACATTCAGCTACAAAATGAAAGAACTAAAACTGCTTGTGGGAGATGTGTCACTTTCTGGTCATTTCAATCCAATTATGCAATGCACCTGTACACGCAGAACATTTCAAAATAGTAAGCTGTCGCTATGACTGCACGTCACTTTTGTCCCCGAATCATTGGTTTTAGAAGCATTATTACAGAGAATGAATTACATCAACCTTTTGTTTATTTTCATTTCCTTCCTTTCTTTTCCTTTCTTTTCTTTGAAAGAAAGGAAACCTATCAAGTTCCTGATAGAGTTGAGGTGGAGCAATAAGTACAGATTTTTCTGAGTCTCCCACAGACACGTAAGTCATTTGGTTTATATGTGGGTGGTCTTTGACTTATTCTGCTAGCTCTGTTATAGACTCACTAACACATCCAACACAATTAGATAGATGCACAGTATGGTCTTTACAACCATGGTCTTTACAAATCATTCAACCATGCATTCTACAACAAGCAATAACAAGCCATCTTCAGGGCATTGATTTATTTCTCATTGCCCTATCAATTTAATGACCTTATGATTTATACTGATTATGGGAGGCTCTCCATGGCAAGCAAAGTAATTATCTATCAATCTTCAATTCTTTAAAGGAAGAAAATGTTTATTTTCTGTCTACATAATAAGTTTTATGTCATTTCTAATGTCATGACACCCACACATGCTGAAGATCTATGTAGTGACTCCTAATGCCTCAGAATGTCAACTGAGAACTCAATCTGACAATAGACTTAGCTTCTAATATGTGAAATTTGGCATTATATAATGAAGATGCTTAGCTTTTTGACTGGAAGCTCACACAGTACTCTACCACCACAGAAAAGACCCAAGTGTGTGGCTCAGTCCAATGGTCTTCAGGAAAAGACCTGAGTTTTCCTAATTACAGTAACACATCCCAGATTGGACCCTGAATGGCAGTGACTTCTCAAGGATGTCCCTAGAAGGGTCTCTGAATCCCCACAGTACATAGTAAAAGGTGAGTCTCCACACCAGGCCCACAAAGGTAGGCATGAATAGCAGTGATAGGACAGGCCAGAGCCTGAGATAGATAATTATAAAGTTCCAATGGTTCTACAAGCCAGCCCAAAATACACAGATGAACTGCTGCAGCTATTCTAGGCCACAGACTGAAGTGTACTGTATTGCCACTCAGTATCCTGGCACAGAGATGCACTTCAAATTCTTTGCGCACAGCCTACAAAACTGTTCATTTGCCTTTTAGCAGGTAAGTAGACCATTTTTTTTTTGCTTTAATTTTAAATTTACTACCAAGTTTCTGATTTCCTTCCTTTCAGCTACCAAAAATCAAGATATATCAGAGGCAAAACTATACTAGAGTTACAGTCCTGTGAAAATCTGACAGAGAAGTAATTTCATCCTTTTCAGCTCAAGAGAGCTTGCCAGATCATTGCAAAAAATTATCCTGATTTAACTGTCATCATTTTTTTTACTTGAAACAGTAGCAAAGAGGAAAAACACTAAGCAAACCACCAAGTAAAAATGCCTCAAAATAACCCATTTTTTATTTATTTATTAATATTTTTGTCCACAGAAGTGATAGGTCATGAGGAAGAAAGTATGCACCTGAAAAGTAAAATATTTAGACTATCCTAAGACACTTGTCTGGCCTACTATAGAAAATGTTGACAAGTGAATGTATCCCACCCCAAGTTTCATTGAAGACATAAAGTTCTTTTTCTAAGTAGTCTTCTTCCTCTGAGTTCAATACTTTAAACAATAACTTGCTTTTAAGTAAAAATAAGACTGAACCAAAACTCCTGATTCAACCCCTCTGAACTGTCAAGAAATGAATAGGAAACCAAACTGGGATGTAGGTCGATTTTTTTTAAAGCTGATCCACAACTGTATATCAAAATCATTTATATGAGTGCCTCCAAACTCAAGGAAAGTCCAAAATCCATCTCTGACTAATGTGATTCAGACAGGTAGCAACAGATCCTCAGCTCATGCAACCTGACTTTAATGGAACTCATTCAGTTTACTTCATCTGACAATCTGGCCCATTTACTGGAATATGTTTCTTTCAGCTACGTGAGAAGCAAATTCAAGAAATCCATTAAAAGGTATGACGATGACTGCCAGTGTGATGTTTTATTTAAGAGTGTTAATTTCATTCTTGGATATATAAGCAGAGAATATTGAGTAGGACTAAGGAGTTAACATAATCACACTTAGCAAATGAACAGACATTCATTTTTGATTCTGGAAATGCAGCCACATGCTTGCAGTGGCACAGGCCAGGAGCCAGGTGCTGCTACAGCATGCCCCCCGATGGCTGGAACAAAGAGCTTGGACCAAAGTTAGTTCACCCACTCTGCATGGGGGAGTTTGTGTGGGAGGTGCAAAGCATCCTGGGATGCTGGAGGACTGTGAGTTAACTTGAATCTGGATGGGATATGGGACAGAAGTTCAATAAAACAATTTTACCTAATCCAGTTAAATCTGATACTATATCCATCCAAGTTTATATTAAACAGGTTTTGGCCATTTTGAAAGTGGTTTTTGTGCACTGAATTTTTGTTGTGTTACAGATTTGAACCTGTTTCAAATTACTTATAATGACTTATGTGTAATTTCCGTCCCTAGCCCTCAAGAAGTGGTGAGACCAATGCTGGATTATTGTATTCTGGTTTGGTATTCACCATTTAAGAATCATACCTACTCCAGAAACAAAAGAACAGAAGAGCCACAAGACTGACCTAATAATTGAAAGATGCGCCTTTTGATGAGAGATATATTGAGCTCAATTGGCTAGATTACTAAAAAAAAGTTAAGATGACCTTTGATCCTTGTGAGAAAAACAAAGAGAAGTCATTTAATATTAAAGAAATCTTCAATTTAGCCAAAGTATACCATGATCTAATGGTTGGAAGTTGAAATTAAACATTCAGACTTATGTGGGAGTTTGTAACTCCATTCTGTAGTGACTATAGGAGAGAAAACATTTGAAAATTTGTGAAGTAGAGCTGTGCCAAATACTGTTTTTTCCTATTTGCTGGACAAACCAAAACATAGTTAAAAAAATCATTGGTGATCATAAAAAGACATTTTTTTGTTTTGTTTTTGGCAGCAAAATGAATTGAAAATTTAATTTCTGGTTAAACAAGTGTCACTTCATTTAATACTCAGTGGGCACATCTACATGAGAAGTGGTAACGTGCATTAGCATAGTTTACTGCTCAGTAAGTACAACCATCTACATGTGCATGTGCTTACTGCACAGTAAAAACCCTTAATGCAAATAGCAAATTTAAGTGGGATTAGATACTGTGCAATAGCACATGTGATGCCACAACCTAGAAACAGTGTGTATGGACATATGTGCAGTGAGCATGGTGCTGGAGATGGGCAGGGAAGGTGGGAGGTCCATGGGCGGCCATGCAGGTGGGCTAGAGCAGGGAGTGCAGGAGCAGGTGGTCAGCTGGAGCCTCCCACACTCAATGCCCCAGCCCCCAGTGCTAGGTGCATGACTCTTCTGGTGCCTCAAGAGGTGGGGGCACCACTGTCACCATCACCACAAGTGGTGGTGACAAGTCCTCTGCCTGCTGGGCCTCTTCCACCAAGGCCTCATGGCACAGCTCCCCCCAGGCCTCACAGATGTTATGCAGCACACAAGCTGTAATGATGACCCAGGGGAGGTTGTCTCAGTGACCCCAAGATGAAAACACCAGTGGCCCTTGAGGTGGCTGAAGGTGCACTCCACCTGGGCATGGGTCTAGCCCATACACAGTTAAAGTGGGCCTGGCAGGGGCCCAGGTGGCTGATGTAGGGTCACATGTACCAGGGCAGGAATGGGTAGGTAGGGTCCCTATGAGTAGGGGCAGGACCACAATGGCACCCAGCTGCAGATCTGGCACCTCTGGCATTAAGTGCCCAGTATCCATGAATCCCGCTTGGCCAGAGTAGTAAAACAATTGGGCATCGTGAGCACTGCTCACCCAGCCAGTGCTGACATGGGTGAATGTGTGGACATTGTCCCCAGTGGCCTGGAGCACCACAGACTGAAAGCCCCTCCAGCTCTAGTAAGGGCAATCTCCATGGGGCAGGCAGGTGATGGGGATGTGGGTCCCATCAAGGGTCTCAATACACTGGGAAAATCCCAGGGCACAGAACTCTACCACCACCACCAGGCAGTCATGACCATGGAACACGGTGTCCCCCAAAATGTCCTGGAGGGATCCACACACCTCCAAGATGGCCTCCCGAGCAGTAGCCTTGCTCACACCAAACAGTTGTCAGACATACTAGAGGTTGGAGTGCTCGGCCAGTTTGAGCAGAACAAGGGCCAGCTGGGTGTTTGTGAGAGGGCCAGGTGCATACCGGTGTCTTGCCCCTCCAGAAGGGGCTGCAGGTGCTGGAGGAGGTCCTAAAAGATGGCCCAGGTCATGAGGAACCTGTTCTGCCACTGCTTATCATCCCAGGTATGCTGGATAACATACAGCCACCCATCCTCACTGGCATAGTGGGTCCAGAGATGGTGGATCTGGAGGCCCAAGAGGGCAATGGTGGCCCTGGAGGTGGCATCCCGGAGCCCCTCATCAGCATCTCTGCCAGCATCAGTGGTGCAGTGGCAGCAGTGGCCCTGGGAAGACGCACTGCAGCCAAGCAGGCAGTCACTATGGCGGTGGGGAGCCAAGCAGGGCAAGAAAACCATGGACTACATGGCAGTTGGCACGGTAGGCCAGCAGGGCCAGCACAGTGGCCAGCAGGGATAGAGGGGTCTGGGCCTCAAGGCCA